>NC_132934.1:119633142-119937785 GCF_034638445.1 Ciconia boyciana | reverse complement strand
AATAGCAGTAATGAAACGGTGCAGATCGCTGTCTGAGTTTTGCGTCCTGGCCTGTGGCGGGAAGCGTTCGTGTTAGTGATTCAGTCACGAGTCTCGTGGCATTTGGAGGGCTGCTTGAGATCCCATTCCCCAAGTCCAGAGATTAAGGAGTCATCTCAATTTTCATGAGAAGTCATAAGAAGAAAGTGATGTTCCAGCCCTTGCGGTTGCAGAGAAAACTATGGATATTAACAGAGTACACCCCGAGGGCTCACAAACCAGGCGAATAAAAAGAATGATAAATGTGTACCCCCTTAAAATGAACAAATACAACTGCTGATTTTTAGGGCAGCATGTGACTGCCGGAGCTTGTGCAAAGCCCTCTTCCAGCAGGCCGGGAAGGGAAGAGCCTGCAGGCAGCCGCCCGGCTTTGCGGAGCCGGAGGACTCCCATCGCTCTGGCTCTTTTCTCTCTCCACTGCGTCCTCCCCTGCTGACAGGGCCACGCGGTTTTATCGTCCTCCCGTCGGCCATCAGCGGCGGGGCAGCGCGGGCCCACACACGCTGCCTCGCCAGGGCGCGGTCGCAAGCAGAGCGCCCTGCCCCGAATCCGGCTTGGGCTCCCCCCCGCGCCCCCATCCTTGGCCCCCGCGCCTCCAGCCATCGCCAGCTGGCTGCCTCCGTGGCTCCTGTCATCTGGTGCGCCGCATGCTGAGCCTCCTCTGCCGGCCCGGTGCTGGGGCTTGCTCCCTGGCCACCAACGGGGGCCGTGCGGGAGGGAGGGAGGTGCTGGGCTGCCCCCCTGCCCTGTTTCGGTCATCTCAGGGCAGAGCCGTGGTGCCGGGGCAGGGGCAGGAGTCACGCTTGGGGTTACCATCCATTTACACTCTTACGCCCCGTGTTCACCCTAAGTAGCTCCTGCAGAGGAGGGCTTTCCTTGGAAGGCTGCTTTTGGAGGGGTGGCCCCCCAAGCCTGCGCGGTGCTTGGGCCAGGAGGAGGGTGGGAACCCAGACCGGCTCTCGTGGCTGGGGAGCCTTGGCTCAGGCACGACGGGTCCCTCCAGCAGCATCAGCCCTTCCAGCAGCTTCCCGAGGGGCCTGGCAGGCACGCTGCCTGCCTGAGCTGGGCCCAGGCACAGCCTCGCTCCCATGACTGGGCTCCAGATAACATGGGGAAGGAGTTGGTGCCAATACGAATGCGTGGCGGTGGGGAGGGAGGGTGGCATTCGCTCCCTCTGGTGTCTGTCCGGTCTCCAGCCAGCCGTGATGGCAGCCACCCCACCACCGAGGGGCCTGGTGAACTCCCTGTCCAGAAGGAACTTGGCCTCGGTCCCAGAGGAAGGAAGAGGAGCTCCCAGTGAGTCAGCAAGGCCTGGCTTTCGGTCGCTCCTTGCAGGGGCAGTTAAAGCAGCGATGGCAGCTTGCTTACACCCCTGGCAGATCTGGCCCTCCCCATCCCTACCTGGGTGGGATGCCAGAGGCCCGAGCTTCGCTGCCTGTCCTGCCCTCTCCTCCCTCCCAGCTCCCGGCCACTATTCCTAAGTGTTTGGTAGCGTGTGTTTGTGCATCTTCTCAGCCGCTGGTGGGAAAGGTCTCCCCAAGGGAGGGGTTGTCCTGCCATATGCTGACGGCATGTCTGGCACCATGAGTCCTCACCTCCACTGACAGCAGTTGGCGTGCCTAAAAAGCAACGAGCATTGAAGCAAGTGACCAACTGTTTGTCTTCTTGTGGGATGGACAAGCCCTTTTTCCTTGGGGTATACCGTCATGTCTGCTCTGAAACATGGTCGCGCTGACTTCTCTTCTCTGGTTTGCAGGAAGCATTATCAGTGGTGAGTGAAGACCAGTCCTTGTTCGAGTGCGCCTACGGATCGCCCCACCTTGCAAAGACAGAGATGACGGCCTCCTCCTCCAGTGAATATGGGCAGACGTCAAAGATGAGTCCACGTGTTCCCCAGCAAGACTGGTTATCGCAGCCCCCAGCCAGAGTCACCATCAAGATGGAGTGTAACCCAAACCAGGTTAACGGGTCAAGGTAATAAGGCCAGTGTTACCATGGCTCAAGTACACTTTTTCTTGTGATGGGTATAGCTCAGTTGTCTGAGTCTGTGAATTTAGCACCATTTTAGGTGCCCCAAGATATCCCAGCTGGCCACCAGCTGCTGTCCCAGAGGCCTACAGATCTCCCGTACATTGTGGGTCCCACCTGCCAGCCCCGTTCAGGTGTTACGGAGGGTCTCAAATGGTGCTAGAGGCACAGTCTTCTCATGAGCTTGTGCAATACCTTTCTGTGTTTCCTCTGACTGTGCATAATTTTGGATGTGAACTTGCATTGCACGCTAGATGAAAGAGCATATATTAAAGTTAGCAAAATGTGAGTTTGCTGTAGTCTGGGGCAGCACCATTGATCCATCTAAGGATGTGGCATATGTGGTCTAACACTCAGTGGAAGTTGTCAAAATACAGTAATTTGGGCAGTTGCCTTTTCTCTAAATATAACCAAACAGAGAAGCATAGGAAGTAAATTCTTGTAATGGCAGAGGGAGTGAACTATTGATCTTTACTTTTATACTTATTGTAAACATAGTGCCAAAAAGCATAACCGTGGAGTTGGATTTAAGAAGAGCTCATGCTGAAGAAACAGCACATGTATGGAGGCAAGCAGGGGAGTAGAAAGGAACAGGAAAAGAAATTACTCAGCTCAACGGGCAGTAGCCACAGCCTGTCAGTGCATTAATTGTTGTCTCCGGACTTTTTTTATGAATGTGGCTATGAAGGAGAATTGTATCAATTAAGCTGAAAGAGTAATGCAGTGGATTTGCGGATACTGACTGGTAGCTCTCCCAAGCATAGGAGGACTCTATAGGATTTCTTCCATCTGAAAAAGCACAATGAAGATTTTTTTTTTCAAGGAAACTATCCAAACAAGTGCTTTCCTGTTTAAAATGCTTGACCGTCAAAACAGTTTTCCTTTGGTGTTGCTGAAGGGCAGAGGTCCAGAGAGTCGGTTGCTCACAATTGTTGGTGATGTACCAGTGAAGACTGTGCTTCACATCTCTCTGTCACAAACACCTGCCTACTAATCTCATCTTCCAGCATCAGTTGTTTAGAAAAACCTCAGCTACGGGCACTGTGGTTACTGTTCACACTTGCTGTGCTAATGTGATGAGCACCACAAGCAGGGCAAAGTGGTTTGTCAGCTTATCACACCTACACTTTTCACTGGTAAGGATGGAAATTGTGCTGAAGTCAAATCAGAATTTCCAGTGAATAGTCAAAGATTTGAGATATGTACAAATAAACAGTGAACTGAAGTTACAAAGAATTAGGGGGAGTCTTCTTGTAAGCCTACTCGTTCAGAATTTATTCACAATTAATTTCAGTAAGGTTATTTTTTTCTTTTTTTGTGCTAAGCAAATGCACAGATATAATCACAAATGGAGTATTGATTCAAAACCAGTTTCACCTGCTTCCTAAAATTACCTCTAAGTATTTGTGCTGGCATTTCTGTAAGAAAACTGATCACAGTTTTTGTCAGTATAAATTCCATAAAGTGCAATTAGAGTAGATAATTAGCATTAATTGTTACTGAGATTAGTGGTAATAATTTGTAATGTTATACATAACTAAAGTCAGTCATACAGACTCCTACTCTGACATACTGCCAGATCTTAAGGAAGAGTCTAGATGATACAGATCCATTTGAACTTGTTGGTCAATCACATTTTTGAGATAATCAAGCCAGAATCCTGAATTTGCTGTCTTGGATTCCTGAAATATGTAACTAGCTTGAATATTAGAGCTCAGTTTGTGAATCACAGGTATTTGGCTGTTGCTGTGATGGTTTAAGGACAAAACTGTAAGCAGTGATACCGTCTTTTATTCGCTGAAACCTTGTCCTGTCTAATTCTTGTTAGCAACCCTGGTAAGGATTATACTCCGATTTAGGAGATCAGGACCCTTACCAAGACCAAAAAGTGTGCCCATAGTCAGATCATCTAAATTGGGTCTGCAGGCAAACCCCTATGGCCTGTGTGTGAGAGCAGAGTGTAGAAAATGTGCTGTCACACACCAGCCTGCCCCAAACCAGTAGAGACTGGTAAGAGCCCTGATTTGGGAACACAGACAGCTCCAGGCACTAAAGCACCTGGCTCCTGCAGGGGCTGCCTTGGTCCAGAGAGAGCTGGGCACCGTGAGGCACTCCTGCTATTGCGGGGTGCCTGGGGAGGCAGCTGAGCCCTACCTTGCTATCCAGAGAGGCCTGAATGGGATGTGATGAATGGGTGTTTGGGCGTGCAGCTGGGAGAGGTCCTGTGCTCAGTGCCTTTGCTTCTCGTCGTTGGATAAAAACAGAAGTACCCAGGGAGTGGGGAACCGCAGCGCAGCCACCAGAGCAGAGCGTTCCAGCTGCAGGGCTGGAGTTAGGCTCCCCGTCTGTCGCCTGAACCCGCAGTTCACTTGTTGCTGCCTGCCTGGCAGCCTGACTTCAGCAGGCAGGACAGGGCGGGCTTGTGTTCAGCATATTTTACGGCCTGGTGGATGGGGGCTTGCACTCAGGTTAGGGGGGCTCGCTGTCCGTATCTCCCAAATCTAAGGTACGTTCACCTTGTGTATGTGAACTCAGAATACTTTCCAGGGATGGATAAGCATTCAGAAGCCCTGAATTAAACAGGCTGTTTGGACATATCTTCATAATGCCTATCATTTCTCCTTCCTTTATGCTATTTTCTATCAGTGTGTGCGTGTATTGAATCACTTAGGGTGATACTTAGGTTACCTGCACAGTCAATAGACAGGAATTGGCCACTGGTTTAGGCTGCCCGAGTTGCTCTTTGCAAAGAGAGGTATCTGCCTTTCCTTCAGAGGTATCCTGGTGTCTGCACTAGCTGCATAAAATGTTTGTGCATATGGTCTGCACTGTTACTAGCAGAACAGGCCTCTACTTTTGCAAGGATATATAAACTGAGCATCGGGGGAATTGTCTTTAAATCAATCTTTTTTGATTAGTCATGAGGCATAATTTTGATTCATACTTTTCCAGCAGAACTGTTAGTTGTTATAAAGAGGTGGCACCCAGGAGCTGCCAAGGCATCTGGAACCCAGTGACCACTTTTGCACTATCCTGACCACCTTTACCACCGTTACAGAAGTAAAGAGCTGAGAAGAAGAAATTTTGTGTACCTCCTCTCTAAAAAAATAGCATTAGGTCTACCTACTCCATCATTAGGACTTGGAGTTCAGTGCAAATCAGCTGAGCAGCACATGAAGACGAAGTTCTTCATTTTTCTCTGGACAGCATCACTCGGAGGTGCTTAATGTGGCCGTCACTAGAAAGTGAACAGCTCAGTGGTGGCCATTCTTTCCCAATATCAACCAGCGTGTGAACTGGTACATGGGCTACGCTGCTGGAAGAGGCTGTACAAGTTACTGCTCTGAACTACAAAATGTTTTTGATCAGAACGCTGGTTTTCTAAAGGGCACATTCTGGCTGAAAATATAATGGGAAGAAATGTAATTCTTTCTGTATTGAATTAAAAATAACCTGCAGCATTGGATGCAGGGTTTCATTTATTGATCTTGGATTTGACAGCCTCCCCTATCAACAGAGCAATGCAGAGTTGCTAACTGGAGAAAACGAGGAAAATTCATACTTCACTGCAATTCCTAAGACATGACATTATGCTGAAAAATAAACAAAGAAAAATCACTTATAGACTACCAAAGATAAAAATAGATTAACAGTACAAAAAAAATTTCATACATATATTGCATGCTTATACTTAACACAAAAATAAAAAAATTATTATTGTAATTAAGATACACTTTTTATTTCATCAGAAAATATTCTTTTATAAGGCCTAACACATGCCTGAAAAAATAGATCTTAATATTACACTTTTAATAGAGAACTAATATTGCCAAGTAACAAATACAAATATGTTATGGCATTTCTAAAACTCATATACATGTGTGCATGTAATATATATAGTGTTAATACTTTGGGAATTGTAATGCTTCCTAGTATGTTTTATTCCTGCCAGTTGTAGAAAAAAGTGTGTATCACTCAAGCCTTGCATAAAATGGAATTACTTATCAGTAATATATTATTGCTAAATAATAATAACAAATATTCTGATATATTGATTAGTACTGTCAATATGGAAGTCACTACAGGTCAGTGTGATATATGCATCTCTTACAAATCTGAAAACCATTTTTTCCTTCCTGAAGTCCCTCTAGGCCTTTCCCATTTGTATGTTGGTGTTTGACTGGTTTCCTGACAGATTATCTGCTGTTTGTCACATACATAATATCAGCCATGATTTATATGTGCAGATTAGTGCTACCCTGCCATTCTGTAGGCTACTTTACATTTTCTTTTCTGCAGAAGTGTTCCCCGCCCTGCTCATTTGCAGTCCATAAATTTATTTCCTTAAATGAAATGCTCAGTTCTTAAAAATGCTTCATATGTTAAAAATTAACACATACAGTAGCTATAGAACTTGGAGCTGCTTTTCATTTTTAGGAAAACTGTACCTTCTCTGTGTACCCCCATTTTAAAATCTGGGTTGTCCCAAAGGAGTCTAAAATACCACAGCCACGCTGCAGAGCCACAGAAGTGCTACCTCTAGGATCTCCAGAGTATCCTCTGTAATCATCTTCCTACAGGGGAGCCTGGGTCTGAATAATATGGTGTAAAGAGGATGCAAAGCAGGGTACCAGACCCCACAAAGTGGTAACCAGAGAATAGTTAGCTTTTTCATTTTTTGCTGTCCGGCTCTCCCTTCTCAGTGTGTTAGGCTGCTTCCTGGCCATATATTCTGTCGTCTTGAAGGGGGTATAAAATTTTAGGAGCATACTAAACCTCTTACACATCAACAATTAAGTACCCACTCAAAGCAGAAATGTACTCACTCTGCTAGGACTCTCCCCAGATATACTTTGGCTGTAATTGCCCTACATTAAATCTCAAAACATAACAGTCTCAAAACTGGCATTCCTGTGAATACCGAAGAAATAACATTAGAATGAAACTAAAGGGTTATTTTCAGTGTGCTGCAGGGGCATTAGCTACACAGTTTTCTTTAACAATAACAGTATTTTTAAAGCTAAACCCTGCTGCACAGCACCAGAAAATATAGCCTAAGGGCCTACCTTAAATTAAATAAAGCAAGAAAAGTTTAAATTAAAGCTGTCATTTACCTTGCTGCTGCATATATAATGCAGATTGTCACAGGTGGTATCAAATCAAGTTTCTTCAAATCCATTATGTTGGTACAGCCATTATATTTCTTCCAGGTACATAAATCTAATGAGACCTTTTGTGCCACCATACAGTCAATCTTTCACCTGAATGTAATAATATTGTTTCCTGCTATTTATTGCTCTTGAGTCAGACCAAAAGATTCACCCTGTTATAGTAAAGCACTATAATATAAATCTGGAGGTTGCATATGTCATACTGTTACTTACTTTTCTGTTTATTGTTCTTTACATATTTTATCAAATTAAGTCTGAGCAATTCTATTACAATGAATGAATGCAATTCATGTAATACCTTTAGGGTGAAATTCACTCCTGTGGAAATGCTCTCATGAGGCCCTGGGTACTGCTTAAACATTTAAATCCATGGATTGCTCAGTGGTCTCTGAATACACTCACCTATGGGACTCCACCATGCCCATGGGTGGGACTATACAAAGGTAGCTTGGAAGAACTACATTTACTGGTAGGTAATCAATCTTTTTAAGGAAGGCTGAAGTGGAACATAGAGTCTTATTCAGGCCACAGATAAATTTCACTTGCTGTGAGCAGTGTGATTTCATTGAAAAAGCATTTTGAAAGTTAGCTGCAGTGAAAGCACAGCAGAAGTTTTCCAACATCAGCTTGGCTGATACAGAAGTTTTAAAGAAATTCCAGAAATAATTAGTTGTCATTAAGATTTAATCATGTGCAAAATGTTGTTTTAAGTGCTACCAATTGTTGCTCGAAAACCATTTGAGAATGAAATTATCACTTAATATATCTTTTGTGCTGGCTCTTTTGGGAAATACCATTTTTCTTTGCATGTTACTGTTCTAAATTTTCATCAAAGAGCCTCTGTACTAGCTGGGTTGAGTGCATCTGACACACAGGAGGACTTTTCAGAGTCCAAAGTGACCTCAAGTTTTTGTTTGTTTTTCTTTTTTCTTTTCCCCTTGATGTAAAGTCTCCTAAGTGATAGCTATTTTGTGCCATACAAAACAGCAAGTTTGAATGAGGTAGCGCTTGCTCAGTCTAGCCATGTGCCAGCTGATGTCCCCAGCTACTAAGGAGGGTGCATTCATCCATATGGAGCTCTGTATTGCCACCATGACAGAACCATCCTGCTCCCAGGATCCAGGCTGATGTGCTTTAAGCTAGATGAGGCACCTCTGCGTTATGCTTCAGTCTGTGGCATGGTAACTGGTGGATCTAGTTAGAGCATTTGCACACCTTGTGTGTGTCCAACACGTGGAGAAACAGGGTTGATCTTCAGTAATCACTCTGACATCACTTGTTTTTCAAGGGCATGGCTTTTTCCATCCCTGGAGCACAACCCCACGGCTGAGGCTCAGTGCCATCCCTTCCACATCTGGTGGTGTACCACCGGCATGCAGCCCTGGTATTCTTGGTAAACCTCAACTCAGACTAAACAACAAGCATGGTCCAAAACCCATTGCAGTCAATGGGACTCTCCTCTGTCTCCAACAGGGCTTGAGGCAGCTCCTACGTCAGTCCACAGCAAAGCTGGGAGATCTGTCTTAAGAGGATGACTTTCCTAATGCACTTATTGGAGCTGCCTATATAAAGTAACATTAGTCTTGGGTAAAAAGACGTGGTGTTAGTTATCTCAGACTGATAATCTTTTTTCCCACTGACTGGGTGGTTGGTGGAGTGGCTGCCTACCAAACTGGAAAAACTGCAAATTCAGGATCTTCTCCATGTAGGGCTTTATGTGTGACTACTTCAAGACGTTCCTCTTTGCTCTGAATATCCACCAGCTTAACACTAGTGCATGTGTGTGTGTGTGCATGGTTTGGCTCTGTTCTTGAGGCAAACATGTTGCCAAGGAGAAAAACAAACCCAGCTCACCACTGCTATAGCTACTTTTTTGCAGATTTTTGGGGAGTGCTGGGCTGGCAGGTGCTAGCTAAGAAGCTTTCCACTCTGGGGTAATATGTTCATTCATAATTGGCACGGTTACATTTTGGATTGACCACTGATGCTTAAATTACGTGCTTCGCTTCAGGAGTTTAAGAGGGAGATGAGGATAGCCAGAACTTCAAAAGTGCTAAGCAACCAAAAGCTCTCATATGGGTAATGAAATAAAATTAGTCTTCAAATAATGACGTAGAACCCCACAAGAGTTATGATCACTGCTGTTATTTATGACTGTTGCTATCATTACTGCTTTATTTCCAGTACAGTATTTACTGTGCCTAGAGCATTTAGAGCCGATGGTTGTGGTGTTCCCCTGGGCTGGCACGGCCCAGGCACTTTCAGTAGGTAGGTTGTCTCTGACCCAGCACATTTGGAGATGAGTTGTCTCCTCTCCCCCTTCATTAGTAGGTGTTTTATTTTGATCAGGGTAGTATCAGTGGGGGTGTTCAGTATTTAAAGTTTGGGAACAGCATTTTAAGACAAAGCAGAAGGCGAATAAGAAAAAGTGGCTAATCATTGACTTTACCATTTCGCACCCGTTAGCCTCACAGCCCGATAATGCTAATCACGAAAATCAGCAGACATTCCACAGACACGGGGGATTATGGTTTCCATACAAGATGTCACTTCTGTTTATGCCTGGCATGCTCTACTTTGCTAACTTTCTATACGATCCCTGCCCACAAAAGAAGGCATATGTGGTTTGGGAAGGGCCCTGTCTCCTGGTGTTTCATATTTTATGAAACCACAAATACAACAGTCTTACAAGCTCTTGAAATGAAATACAATTTGAGAAATGTAATCCATTACCATTATAATAGAATTTCTATAAAAATAATAAAAGAAAAACAAGAGAAAATAGGTCCTGAAAGTTATAGGCCAACTGGGAAGTCATTGTGGCTTTGGCCTAGCTATCACCATGTCAGACTTCAGCCTTCTCCCAGGCAGCAATCTAATTGTAAATTATGTATATACAGAACATCATTTCTTAGCTTTGGCTTTTAGTGACCCCCTTCCCTTCTTTCCCTTTCTTCACTCCAACCTCACACATAAGAAATATTGAAGTGTTTGCACTAATGGAGAAATGACAATGTGCAGTCAAACTTAAACCAGCTGTTTCCCCATACTGTGAACACAAAGAGCCAGGCCGGTAATATTTATAGCTTGACTGGCCTCTAGTGAGCCAGACGCTGACTGCCTTAATTTGCCATGATGGCCTTAAGGCTTGAAGCAGCTGTGGACCACAAGATAGCCAAGGAAAGTTAAGCAAAAAAAAAAAAAAGAAGAAAAGATTGTTTCAATTAGCAGAAGTTATTGTTTGACTGAAAATAAATGGCTGCTGCATAGACAACTCAACAAACAAGCATTTTTTTGTTTTGCTTACAGAAAGCCAACAACGTTGCATGTGTTGGCATGTGGTGTTTGCTTTCTCCTTTCACTGGAGGATGGAAGCAAATGCACCTCTACATGCCATGCTGTGACATCTCTGAGTGACCCCGGGGCTGGCCCCATGCAACCCAGAGCACCCCACGCAACCCTGGGCTCGGGGCACCCCACACAGTGGTGTCTGCCCCTGTTTTGGATGCTGAGGGACTGTGTTAGCGTGGGGCTGCCCCAAGCCCAGCCACACTGCAGCCCTGGTCTGTTGAAGACTGGTTTGGTTGCCCCTGCAGAGCCCAGCATGGAGCAGTGCATCTCCATGACTGCATGGCCCAGTGAGGACTTTGATTTTCCTTTTTTTCTTTTCTTTTGTCTTCTTAGGACTGCTTTTGACACTCACCTTATAGCAAAGATAAACAGGCTGTCACCATGGCTTCAGCATCAGCTTAAGCCAGCTTTAGCCAGCAGCGTGGGTCCTGAGGGGCTTCCCTCCCTTCCACAGACCTCGGCAGCTCGATCCCACCCTGGCTGTCCCCTCTCCTGTGGGCAATCGTTGCCTTCACAGCTGCCCCACATGGGTGGGGGAGTGACTCAGGTTATAGCTAAGCACTGAGTTACTTACCCACCCACCCATTTATTTACTTATTTGTGAACTTGCTGGGGAAGCAGCTCCCCAGCCCAGTTCGCTAAGCAATTGCATGAGAGCCTGTGTGAGCACCCCAGGGATATTTCGACCTACGTGCGTTTTCTGGCATTTTAAATGCCTCTGTTATGCTGGAGTCCTCTGTGGGGAATTTAGTGCTGCTTTCACAAGAAGCCTTGGAAGGGAAAATAAAACCTCTGTTTTCCTTTCAGCAGGTTAAGCGTGGTGGTGCTCACGCAGGAAATTTAAGGGCAGGTGCCTGCACAGGAGCAGAACACTTGGTGTGCTTGCAGGGCTTGGCCTGGTGTACGCACAGAAGAAGCCAGGCAGCCGTGTCCAGCTGTGGTGCTGGGCGATGAGTGTGCGTAGTGGAAACCGAGCTCTGTCAAAGCAAGCGTTGGGGCCTCTGATATCACCACTGAAAGCACTTTTCAGAGTCTCACTTAGCACCCATGGGGATCACCGTTGGTGCCAGGGAAGCAGCCTCTGGGGCTCTGCAAAGCTGCTGGTGCAGCCACACTCCTGCTCTGGTAGCTGGGGAGCGCGGGCTCCTTCTCACCAGGGAGGGTCAGGCTGTCCCCAGTGATTGCTGCCAAAGAGGAACCCAAAGGGGGATCCACGGGACCCTTCTTCGCATGTCACTGCTGTGGCAGGTCTCAGCAGATGTGAGTCCCACTGATTCATGAAGAGGAAGAGGGTGTAGAGGGTCAGGGAAGAGAGTTTAGGGCTGCAGCCGTGTAACCCTTTGAATTGATATTGTGGACTAAAGTATGTCAGGTGTGCTTTAGGAAACAGCAGTGTACCTCAAAGTAAGAAATCTCAGGGAAGGTTTTTTTTTTCTTCATGGGCCACTTTTTCAGTGACAAACCATTTTTTGGGGGGGAAGCGCTGACCAAATTCACTACAGCTTGAGTAGTTGCAGTGAATGGAGATGAGCTTGAGCATGCTTTGCAATACATTCAGTATGAGCTGACCTTTAAATGATGTCATTTTGGCTAAATATAAATTTATATGTGTTGGCCCGAATTATCTGAGGGAGCTGGCTTTGCAGAGCTCTCTCTCTTGTACGTAAGGACAGGGTGGGGTCATCACAGCCCTGCTGGGGCCGTTCCCCTCTTTCTCAGATCACTGGCATTACGAAATAGGAGAGGAGAGGTGAGGAGAGCAATCCGTATCCTGTAGGACAGTGTCATGGTTTGTTTGCCAGAGCCTCACAGAAGAAAAGTTCCTGGTAGCTCAAGCGTGTTCTCTGACCTGACCAGCCACGGGCTGGATGGGGACCATGCATGGAAAACTCTTCAAAGGTGTCCTTGGTGTAGGTACACCACTGTACTCTCCTGAGACACCTTTTCTATAAGTAGCCTCTGTAAGGAAGTTATCCAAGCTGTGGTTATTAAATAAACTTATAAAGATATGTAGATATTTGGAGAATGCAATTTTTCTCATTTGTTTCCCTCTGAAATTCAGGAATATTAAATAGAGGGGTCTACATTAAGGGAACATCACAGAGACCATGTAAAATTTTGCAGATTCCTAATCTGTGTTTCTCTGACACCTTGCATTTTAACACAACGCAGGTGTTTTATGTCACATGGGGAAAACAGTAGCAAAGTGAAGAGGAAAAAAATGTGTTTCATACACTTATTTATGAACTTACATCTGCTTTCATCAGAGTCAATGGTTGGCAAAACTCCAGTCGGCTTCAGTAGGAGTGGGCGCTAAATTTAACTATCAAATCAGCTTGATTCTAAGTAACCCTGCATAAAGGCAAAGCTTCCAGGTCCAAGGACCCAGGGAGAAATACTTTCTTCAATAGACATTTATCAGCAATCAGAGCTGAATCAGCTCAGGACTGGACAAAGTGCTCTTGGGTAGCACGATTGTAGTCTTTCCACTTTTTTTTTTTTTTTTTTTTGGTAAATTCCAGGTGTAACACAGTATATTTACAAAGGCTAAAAATAACACACAGCTGTGAAGAAAAACATCTCGCGTTTCATTTCAGACCTGGAGCTGAGGATGAATCACTGCAAAACTGCACCCTTTACACTGGGCACACTTTCTGAAAGCTGCTTTTCCACTGCCCCTGCTCCCCCGGTGGTTCAGAAATAAAGCAGACTCACAGAAAGTCCTAAAAAAAGCCTTTGCAGACAATCACTCTCTTGTTGTTCTGGGCACTAAAAATACCATTTTCTAGTGTCTGCTTGCTTTTTCAGTTTTGCTTTCTATACCGTAGGAGTCCATTCCAGCCATTTGAATTAAGCCTTGGTTCAGCGGTACGCATAAGCACACACTCAATTGGAAGTACCTGAGTAGTCCTGTTAGCTCCCATGGAGCTGCTTACATGCTTGAAGTAAAGCATGGTCTTAGAAGATTTGCTGAACTGGGGATTTGCTTGTCCACCCAGTAAGCTAACGGGACAAAACCCTTGACCATCTGCTTCTGGATTTTAATGAAAAGTTATGACTTATTTATGATCTTCTTCCCCACTCCCGCCTGTTTATATTTAGATCAGAAAACCAGCTCAGAAGCCCTGTCAGATTGCCAAAAGCTGTGTGCTACTACTGGATCTTTCACATCATTTACTGTTCAGTGTTTACAAGAGGTTTTTTAATGCACGATTGCCCACAGAAGTGGTGTAGGCTAATACTGATGTGATATTTCACGTCAGCAGCAAGACTTTGATGTCCCTATATCCCAAGTTCCTTTTCACAGAAAAACAAAATAAAGTAACTGTGCCAGTTAGGCCAAAGGATGCTGTTAGCTCTCTGTTTCTCAAAAACATCCCTAAAAAGTCAGTGAATGGGCCAAATGGTTCTTTATTTTGTCTTTGTAATGTAACTGACCTTGGGAGTCAGGGTGGGCATCTGCACAGGTATAAGGGCAGGAGTTGGATGATGTTTCCAAATATACATGATTTAGTATGCAGACTTACTTATGCATATATGCCATTTGTATTTGTTAAAGGTAAACAGAAAAAGCCAACATTTTAGTCACAAGCAATCATCACAAAAGCTCTTTTTCAACATGTTTGCGTCTGAAAGAAAAAGTTACTTTGTTTTGCTGAGCTCTGTTTAGACAGAAATAAGCTGCATCACAGAATTATATTTAGAGATATGTAGTGGGATAGAAAAGTTAAACCTGAGAGAATAATGCCCAAGTATTCTGGTTCTGAGAGGAAAGGCTAAATTCACCACCACTCAATGACAGGCAAGACCATGTGCTGACTATATCTTCCCTTGTGGTTATTATTCAGTCCTGTGGCTGACAAAGCAGTTGTAGGACCTTTACACAAGGCAGATTTCATATGTAATATGTTATGCAGCACCCAAGATATTTTATACCTGAAAAAGGTATGTGAAACCAACATTTCCCAGGCAACATTCAAGGCCCTGTTCCTTCTCCTAAAGAAGATGACAGTACCCATTGAATGGTTTCTCTGATATATTTTATTTTTAAACTGAAAGCCATCAGCAGTTAATTTTTTTTTTAATATATACATTAACACAACATGGTAAAATTAGTAGTAACACTGCATAGAAAAAAACTGATATACTTAAAATGTACTTTTAGTATTTAAGATGTATACTAAATCTTTTCAGCTTTCCAAGTGCTAGTTATTTTTTAAAACACACATGAGAATTGTAACTGCATTAGTTCCTGACCAGTGGTACTGCTGAGCAGTCAACTCAACCAAGTCACTTGGGCATTGGATAAAATATCTGCCACATCCTTTTGACGTATGTTGAGCAGACAGTGGTCCAAACTGTATATTATTTTTCCTCTTTTGTCCTCAAACAATAACAAAACTCTGAATACAGGGAAAGCACCTGTATTCTGACCACTGGTGGGCTTACAGTGACATAGCTGCCCAACACTTGCAGCAAGAGCTGGGATTTCCGAGCTGGGGAGAGGAAGAGGCTCTGGGTGAAACGCATTTTGCGGGGCGGGGGGCAGATCCTGAAACACGCTTCCAGAAGTCTGGGTCTTGGAGGGTCTCTCAGTTCTCTGGACTGCAAATTAGTTGGTTTGCAAGGAACCAAAATGAAACATCGCAACCTGACTTGCTGCTTGTTTAGTAAGACCATAGTACCGTTTCAGGAGTTAAATGGCAGGTCTAAAAGAAAGCTTGTTAGTAATGTAGTATCACTAAAGAAACCAAAACCCAACTAACACCCTCCTTCCCTTGCCAAACAGCCTCTTTACGTTTAAAGGTATTCCCCGTGGCTCTGTTCTTTATTTTGATTTTTGTAACAATTTTTCTCTCTCTGATGAAACACGTTGTAGTCATTAAATTAAGGGACAAATATGTCTGTGTCTGCCAGAAAGAAAACTGTGATGCAATTAAAATGCCATTAGGGAACCCCCTGTGGGATGTTAAACCTAAAGACTCTATTCAGAAAGCAAAGCCAAAATTAAAGAGGTGTCTGGTTGCAGATCCTCTGCAGATTTCCATTTCTTGACTACGGTACCATGGAGACTGTGCTAGTCAGGAGCTGAAAGGTTTTCCCAGTCATGCGTGTGGTATTTTGAATCATGGCTTTGGCAAATGTTCCTTTTCTGTAAGCCATACGTAGACATGTGTCTACATTGCATGACATAAAGTGCAACTGAGCATGGCCCACATGAAACAATGACAGCAGTGGAGATGGGAAGCTGTCCAAGCCTTGGACAAGCCTTGTCCAAGGCTTGGACAATGACAACTAATAATAGTTTCCCCTCAGAAAATTTACATTAAGTGCATCTCTATGTTTGGTGCGTTGTCTGTGAGATGTTTGGAGA
Organism: Ciconia boyciana; assembly: GCF_034638445.1. Classification (NCBI taxonomy): domain Eukaryota; kingdom Metazoa; phylum Chordata; class Aves; order Ciconiiformes; family Ciconiidae; genus Ciconia; species Ciconia boyciana. Next base: position 119,921,822 of record NC_132934.1, on the reverse strand, counting down.
CAGAAGTGCAGCTACTTGCAGCCATCAGGCTCAGCAAGCTCATGAACAAGCCTCCATTCTAGCCCAGTCTCTGGAAATAAATCGTTAGTGTTTATATGTTTGGAGACATATAAGAGCCTGATCCTTTGAAAAGAAAAATAAATATATGGTCCATTGAGCCTGATCATTTTTTCTGAGGCAACTGAAGGAATCAGCAGAGTCATTGGGTGGTAGGTACTGAGTTTTCCAGTGACAGCCCAACCCTAGTGCTTGAGTCTTGTTTTTTCCATTTCATTCAGCGTGATTCTTTGCTGAGGATATTAGTAGGGACTGGAATAATAATAGAAGCACACCTCTCTTCTCTGTCTAGGAATTCTCCTGATGACTGCAGCGTGGCAAAAGGAGGGAAAATGGTTAGCGGCTCAGACAATGTTGGAATGAACTATGGAAACTACATGGAAGAGAAGCATGTTCCACCCCCAAATATGACTACCAATGAACGAAGAGTCATTGTGCCAGCAGGTTAGACCCTCTACACAAAAATTTCAAACAAAAAAATGCATTTCCCCAAAGGCTACTAACATTATTTAAGAAGATTTGGAGAAAAGTGGCAATGTGATACAGGTGATCAGGAAGAAAAGAGCAGTAATTTCCCAGGGTTATTAAGAGAACAAGCTGAGAAATATCATAGTGAAGCCACCTCTTCAACCCATTCTTCCCATTTAAGCAGCAGAACTGGCTGGTTACAGGCACTCATATCTTATCTGAGTTCTCTAGCTCCTTTTGGAGTATTTCACTCTAAAGTGGGCAAAATGAAGAGCCACTTCCATTTCCTAACACCATGGACTAGCTGGGTCCGGAGTGTGTGGGAGAGAGAAAGGATCACTGTACCACATGATATCCCTGCAAATACCAAATGCAGTCTGGCCCTCAGCATGCTAAAAACACAATAGCTTCTGTGAAATCAAACAGTGCATGAAGCATCTATCTAGGTTATCCCCTGAGTTTGGGCATTTTAAAACATTTTAATAAGCAAACTGACAACTCCACTGCAATGTAAGAGCACAAGTGAGAAATTCTGTTAGCCTTGGCAAGCTTGGTTGTGGGATTCAGCACTTAATTGAACAAGAAGGCATTCAATCCTTTGTGCCTTGTCCTCCAAACAAACCTCTGCCGGAAGGTTTGTTGCCTCGGTTTGCAAAATAATTAGCATGCCTGTTTCTGAAGTCAAAGCATTAGACCATCATGACATATGTGAGTGTTCATAAACGACTGGATATACACAGCATAGACACAACACCTGCAACCTGCAAACAGAAGGGAATGTTTTGCTGCTAGTTCCTCTGCAGCAGGGATGTGCCTATCTGAAACATTTCTGCTACTGCTATGTTGCTTAATATTCTTACAGTTTTTCAGTTGCTAAGATATGCAAGAGTACTAACTGTGGCCAATTTTGCAAGCTGTGATTATTTCAGTTATTTGTCAAGATACGTGTGGACAAATATGTTGCAGTATCCTCTGCAATGGTATTGATAGTTCTATTCTGAAGCACAGAAGAATGATGCACTGAATAATGAAGTGTCCTGCCTAATTGGAAGCAGACCACACTGAAATTCACAACATTTGAATGTTCTTCTAAAACATTTGTCTTCTTGGTGGTTGGCACTTTTTTCAGTCTTTTAGTAATCCTTAGCACGGTTAGCTCAGCAAGATCTTTTTTTCTCAGTGTATTCCTGGAGGTGTGTTTGAGGTGGATTTGAGTGACATTCAAGGAACAAGATGGTCACAGTCACAGCCTTGCTAGTTTGAGGTCCACAGAAGAAATGTATGGGTAAAAGCAGTTGGTTTTGTTTGACTACCACATAGGCAGTGTGCAGCTCATGTGGGAATGTTTAGGAATAAAAAAAGCAAAATTCACATTTCCAGCTATGGTAACTTTCTAGTTATCATAAATAAGAAGCATTTAAAAATTATAGGCATAATCAAAATGTATTAGTAAAATTCCTGGTGTTTGGTTGTTTATTTCAAACCAAACTGAATGTAGTTGTTGGAGTTCTCTGCTGTAGATGTAGGCAATCTCGTCCAGACCCTAGGTTTACCAACTGGACTTGCATCTTTCTAGATTGCTACATATTTCATACCAGATGGAGGGGTTCTTTTAAGTGTTTTTTGGTGCATTTCAGAGAAGAGAGAAACCTTCTGAAGCTCCAGAGGATTAAATATGCTGACTTGCAAGGGCTTAAAATGCCAAGAGAAGCATCAGAAAAGGGGAGGCACTAGTGGGTGATGGATTGGGAGTGAGCAACAGCATGACAGACTCTGAAAAGTTCCTAGCCCATGGAAAGAGGTCCCCACCTCTTTCAGACGAGCCTGAACAACAGTCAAAAGAGAGGGGATGGCACTGAATTAAGCCACAGAAAAGCTATTAGGCTGTCACTCAAGTCCCAGCCCTTCCCCAGACTTTTATGTGACAGAGTACAGCCATTTGACCTCTGTGTGCTCCATTCTCAGTCTTCAGGATATCAGAGAATCACAGAATCATTTAGGTTGGAAGGCACAAACTCTCAAGGAGTTTGTTTCCCCTTAGCTTTATTTTTTTCTCTTCAAAAAGTGTAAATTCTTCATGGTAGGAGCTGTCTTCCATTATGGGGATGTGCACTGCAGGTCATTAGGGACCTTCATGTTGATGGGTGCTTACTGTAACTCAAGAATAGGGAAAAGTAGAATGGAAGAGAAAAAGAAGAGGAGTTCAGAGTCAAAAAAGAAGTTTAAGTTAAAATCAAGGATTCATTCCAAAATGCAAAGTATTTGGCCTTATGTTTTGCTAAAAATCTGGACTAGTTCTTGTTTTTTTCCCCAGATGGTTTTGCCAGTGCTTCAGGTAGTAAGTAAAAACCCATGCAGGTGTAGCAATGTACACCAGTACAACACAGCAGTCTAGGAAAGGAAGTACAGAATATTTTAATATGACCCACTCTAGTTTATGAAATAACTAGCCAAATCTGTGAGTGCTTACTTAGCCTATGCCCAAGTAACGGTACTTCTGACTTGAGTGGAAATTTCACTTGAATAAAGATATAAATACAACAGAGAGCTTTCAGAATTGTTCAGATACAAGTCGCAGTGCTGTTAGTGGGCTCTCTTAAATACTTTTCTAAAGAGTATTCTCTGCATGAGGACAGGAGCCTATGTTAATCTGTGAATAATAATGCATAAGAATAACAAGACAAAAGAACTAAATGGGAGAAGGAGCTCAACAGCAGAGGGTTTGTTGTTAATAATCAGAGTTTACAGCTCTTCCCTAATAGTTTTTCACAGACAGTTATTCTCCTTTGCGCTTCCTCATGTATCTCCAGCAGTCAGTAAACAGGGGATTAAGGTCTCTCCAGTTCGACTGTGGTCTACATTTATTTTGTAATGGTCCAGTGCATCAGCACTCTCCCCTCTCTGCTTAATTTTATGCTTTGTGATACCACCAGATCCTACGTTATGGAGCACAGACCACGTACGCCAGTGGCTGGAATGGGCGGTGAAGGAGTACGGTCTCCCAGACGTGGACATCTTGTTGTTCCAGAACATCGATGGGAAGGAGCTGTGTAAAATGACCAAAGATGACTTCCAAAGACTCACCCCAAGCTATAATGCAGATATCCTCCTGTCACACCTACACTACCTCAGAGAGAGTAAGCTAGTTTTCTGTCATTATGGTAGCGGCTACAATCAATCTGTGGTTGATATCAGTCTTAGATTTAATGGTGTGGATACACTCAGCTGGGTTTTCAGATGTCTATTGCAAATGTTGCTGTTATGTCTATTGCAAATGTTGCTGTTCCTAAGAACATAGTAGGGAGCCTGATCCAAAGCCTCTGGAGTTTGATGGAAAGGTTCCCATTAATTTCAGTTGGCTTTCACTCATGTTCATCGAAGAAAAGAGTTAGGGAACATTTCTACATGTCCATCTCAGAGAAAAATCAAATTGAAACCCAGCATATTCATCAGCATACTGTAGGAAGAAAATCATATGGGATTCAGTGCTAATGTTTTTTCTGGTCACATACTCATTTCTTTCCATTTTAACGATGAGAATGCTAAACGAGAGTGCAAACATTGATTCATAAAGCGAATTCCAGGCATGATTCTAAGGACTGACAGCAGTTTGCTCTACTCTGAATAGGATCAGGAAGATTTAACTGAATTGAATAAAAGTTCTGTAAATTCATGGAAAAAAGGAACAGTCCCTGAAGTCCAAATGCAAATTACTTGTAGTGCATAGCTAGCATTTCAAAGGGAAAGAAGGGACTAGTGAATTCCGGGCTTGAGGCCTTTCATCTAAGCTTGAGGAACTTTTGCAGGTTTGCCTCAGTTTAAAGAAGTTAAAGTGAATATGGTTTTTAAAGAAAAAAAACAACAAGCATTGCAACACCAGTGCGGTGCAGTCTTCTCCACACGCACACTGTCAATAATCAGTCAGAAGTATTATGCATTCATAATGCTGAATAAATGAATGCCCTAGTTTAAGCTGTAGCACACACGCCTCCCTCCAAACTACAGACTGAAACTGACGCTTGGTAGACTCGCATTCAGACAATCCTGTCAGGGGAAAATATGGTTTAAAAAGATAATTCACAATTTTTTTTTCATTTTGGTGTTGCTTTTTGTTTTGTTTTGTAGCTCCTCTTCCACATTTGACTTCAGATGATGTTGATAAAGCCTTACAAAACTCTCCACGGTTAATGCATGCTAGAAACACAGGTAATGCTGGCACTGCTCCCATTGCTATAGGTCATCTTCTAAAAGCACAGGATTCGTTTTTATGGGTTGCTTGCTAAAAATGGAAATGGTAAATCAGGAGGGAGACAAGTGTGTCCTCTCCTTGCTGTGTGTGTGTTTTATGCACAGACACACAGAAAAAAGGTGAGATCACGTAGGGCCAGATGGTGCAAAAATGGTCTCCTTACTGGTAATTTCTTGTGTCCTACAAGAGAATGGGGTCCCTGACACATGATAAACTGCAGGCTTGGGGCCTTTGTCTCTGAGGACTTTTTTTCTCATTCTTTCTCATTGTACTGTCGGATCTACTCCACGGATCCCTAGGAGGTTGGTGAAGCTCAAAGGTGCTTCACTGCTTGCCTAAGTGCTGTGGGCTCTGGTGAATGGGGACTGTCTCCCCTCCCATGGACTATATATCATATAATTCAATACATTTGCTATTTAGGCAGTTAGCTCATCTCATTAGTCAGCTGTATGGGACTTGAGCTGGAAACTCCACTAAGTTTGATGTTATAATTTCCACTAAGTCTGATCTGAATGTAAAATGATTTTTGTTAATATTCACCCTTCTGTTAATTTGGCCCAGAAAGGTATTGAGCGTAGGTAGGAGAACAATACAATACATGCCTCAAAAGCATCTGTCTTTCAGGATGTGACTTAACATATTTATGAAAATAATTCAGAATAAATTTTATCTTGCTCTAGCAGTTGTGCAACAGAGGATGGCATGGAATTGTACATACAGTATGGTATACATACTGATTAAAGATGTTTGGAATATTGCATGATCATGCCTGAGGGTATTAGTTACCTACAGTGACCAGAAATAACAATTCCTTATGAGAAATGAAAAAGATAATACAAAGGATAATGCAAAAGAAAAAAAAAAAAATCTTGGATTGCAATGCCTTTTTCATGTTTCGTTTAGTTTTTCACTGTTGTAAATAGCAGTGAGTTTCGTAGCAAAATTAACTAGATTAGAAGATCTCTCCCTGAGATTAGATGTTTGCCACTTGACATAAAGTCCTACTGTGGGCTGTAGGCCTGCTGCAAACCCCACCAAAAGCAACAAAATATTTTTCATTGACTTTGATGGGGTTTGGAATAAGCCTTAAGCCCTTTTAAAAAATAGATGGACTCAATGGTCTTTTCCATCTCTGGCTTTCCAGATTCTAATTTGCCAAGCAGTTTCCACATACAGTTATCCAAGTGTTGTTCAGCAGTTCTGTGTGTTATCTTTTTCTATATGTGTGCACTGACAATGATATTTTGAAATTAGTTTCGCCAAAATGAGATTGTCTGCATTTCTGTCATTGGGAGTGTGAATAATATCATGCTGATCATCAGTGTAAGGAAAATTAATTGTTCTGGTGGCATAAGAACTTTGGAGTGGGATTTTCAAAGGACAAAGAGTTAGAAGAGTTAGAAAAGAGTTAGAAACAAGTTCTTTTTGAAGTCAGCAGTAATTGCACAAATCCTTATGACCCTTTTCATGTTCCTAGAGATGGTCATTAGAAGCCTGTTGATGTAGTTAGAGCAATTTCAGTGCCTGAGATAAGTGAGATACCATATTCTATATCGAGCTCAATATTTTTAATTTTTTCACTCTGTGAAGAGAATGAGATTTCTGAGGGTCTGACCCAAAGCCGACCAAAGTCTGTGAGAAGATTCCCACAGACACCAATAGGCTTTGGCCCAGGCCTACAGTCTGTATTGAAAGTATGAACCTGTTTGGGAAGCGCACGCACTAATGAAGAGAAGGCAAAGAAGTTTTATTTCAGAAGATGTAAAATCACCTGCCCAGGTGGAGGTGATTGTGGGGAAGACAGAAGGGATTTCCTGAACTTGACTCTCTCCTCTCTTAACACAGATTTTGCACTGACTTTTATTCAGTAATTTGAATGGATTTACACAGGTGCAAAGGCTATCAGAATTAACTTTTATATATAACAGTCCTAAGATAGAAAATAGTTATTCATAGTCAGACATATTAATAGTTCAGACACACTACAAGAGGGAAAATATCAGTGGACTTAGGGACTGTGAAAATGAATCTTTAGGTGTTATGTCTTCTTCTTTCTCTTTAGGAGGTGCCACTTTTATTTTTCCAAATACATCAGTTTATCCAGAAGCAACACAAAGAATTACAACCAGGCCAGGTATGAAAAATGACCACCTTTTGTATGCTGTGATCTTACTCATTTCATCTCTTGAAGTATCTCATTCTTTTTCTCCTTAAACTCTCTTTTCATAAATATTAGGCTATATGTTGAATGCACACACATATTATATACATATATTTTATATATATATGTGTGTGCATATATCATTGTGTAGAGTGAGATGATTAAATAGAACAGTTTAGTGTCTGTTTCTTCCACGTATCTGTGTCTTTGAAGCAATGTTGTCTAGTGTTTAAAGCACCAGAGAGTCAGAAGACCAGAGCTGTATTCACTGGTTCTGTTGCTTTGTCCCAGCGCAGTCACTTTTCAATGTGCTTCAGCTCTCTGTCTGTAAAATGAGGCGAGAATATAATGCTATTATATTCTCTTTTATAATACTATTTGAAGTATATTGAGGAAAAGTACTCTAAAAAGGCAGAGTACATGTTTCTCCTGCTATCTACTTTTTATTTATGTTTGAGGCAAATAAACCCCACAACATCTGATTGTGAGTTTAAGAGACTAAATAAGTAAAATCAAAACATAAGAAAGTTCTTATTGCTCAGAAGTTTGAAGCCCATGAATTTATTGTGGGTGTGCTGGTTTGTGAAAGGCTAAAGGGAATAATTAAAGAAGATGAGGACATTGCTATGAAGCTAAAAATTTTCTTTACATCACCCTTCACCACTAAAGATGCTGGAAAAATGCCTAATCTGGACATTTGCTTTTCCAGTAACAAGCACAGAGTACTGTGAGACATCAAGCAGAGTTGCAGCAAAATACTAAATTTAAAGCAAATCCATTACTGAGCCAGAGGCATACATCCAAGTGTTCTGAAGGGACATATACTTGAATTGACTGAGCTCTTGTGAAAAGATACATTCTCTCATTAAAAACAGAGGGGGTTTTGGACAGTAAATATTTTAGATATCTTTTATCAGTGCTCTAGGATATAATCCAGGAGAGTATACACAAGTAACTGTTTTATATACACTTGTACACATGTATATATGCATGTCTGCAGATTTGTTAATTGATAATTAAAAAAGATAGATAGGGAAACCGCTACCAGATCATTAAATGATCAAATCCACCCTGCTCAATTTCTGTGAAAACAAACTCTTCTGCTAGATTTGTTTGTCTGTAACAATACTGTAGTGAATAGGAAGGAAACCACTGATCCAGTGCATACGTAAGAATACATTGGCATTTGGCTTTCGTAAGACATTTACCAAAGTGCCCCACAACTATCTACAGTGACAGTTAAATAGCATATCATAAGAAACAAAATATTTTAACAGATCAAGAACCGGCTAATTAACCTGTTACGAAGACTAAATAATGGACCTCTTAAGTCATGGGTGATTTAGCATTCTCTGCCATGATCTATAGTTATTAATAATTGAAAAAAGTGCACAATAAAATTTGGTATAAAATTTAGAGAGATGACATATGATTTTGTCGTTACTTAAAGCCAGAGATTCCTCTAAAGGATTCCTGTACAGGCACCCAGAGCCTTATTAGAGATCAGCAAACTGGCAATATGTTAACAGATGAAAATACAAGTTGATAAATGCAGTATAAGACACAAGTTATTTTCATATCTTACTGATTTCAAATTAACCCTCTTCACTCATAAAAGAACTTAACATAGGCACAATGAAAGCCACTGCTCTAGTTGCTGGCCAAAGTGGAAAAAAAGTAAACAAATGAAGAAACACAGTGGAGGATCATATGGGAAATCTGACTGTGCCATTAAATAAATCAGCAGTGTGGCCTTGTACGGAAAGCTGTGTGAATCATCCCTTATCAAAAAGGCTATTTGCAGAATTAAAAGAGACTGAGAGCAAGCCATGGGAATATGGAAAATCTTTTGAGCATGAGATATAAAAGTTTGGAATTGTTAAACTCAGGGTCTGGGGATGAGGAAACATGATATAATTATCAAAATAAAGAGTGTTGCAGAGTACCTGCTTAGTCTCAGTATTAGAAGAAAGGATATTAAAAAAAGAAGTGTGACATTTTCATGAGACATTGAAGCAGACTGTGGCCCTCGTGGTCACAGGTTATAGAAGCACCCAGGAGCTTTGAATGGCACGGAGGAAGCTGGACATGAATATGGATGAGAAGACAAGGCATAGCTATAGAAACAGTTACCAACTATGCAATGTAAAACTGGATGCCCAATGTTCTCAGTAGTTTCCAACAAAAATGAACATGTAACATAGGACCAGAGGGACCTGGGTGTCCTGCAGGAAATAACCATGCCAATTGAGAGGATTTCAGGCAAAGGTGAGAAAGAATGAGTCTGCTGTGAAAGAATAGTATTTTATGGGTATGTTTCCACTGGACTTGAACAAAAACTAGATTTTTTTTATCCCATGAGAACTTCTATGATTTCAATATTTGTTTCATCCTGACTTATGATGGAAAAATAAAATACTAGTTTTCTCTGAAGTAAAAGATTCTAAAAAACCCACATATCAGATATGGTAAAGTCCTTCATTTTTAATCCAAATCACATTTACAATGACACTTACAAAAAAAAATTCTTTATGTCAGCATTAAAAGCATCTTCCTGTGTTGACACAATTCCTTGTGGGATTTGTAGTTCAGATATGGGGTGTCTCTATTCTTCTGTGTAAACTTGTGTATCCTAACCAAATATTTCCTACAACAAACTATCATGTGATTTTGAAAGTATTATTTTATCTTTTACAATTGAAAGTTGACAAACGTCTTTAAAGTCAGAATTTTCATTCAGAAAAAAAAAAAAATTTTTGCAGAAATTCAGTTTTATCTCAATAAACTATTTTGTTGCCTTATTCCATGGCTTTCCTTTTGGTTAAATGTCACATTTCAACTAGACTGCAAAGAGGCTTTTCCGTAACAAAGCGCCCTTCACGTGAGAGCATAGCAGACCCTGGGGACAATCACTTGATGACATGAAAAAGGTCAAAAATGAGGGGGGGGAAGTAAATAATGTTAAATGGGAATTAGCCAGATCCTGGGATGCAATTCTGGAGAAAGTAATTAAGCATTGCCATTGTTAAGGCACTACAATAGAAAATAGGAAATGAGGAGGGCTTGGAATGAACTGCAATGACAAAGGCGTATTTCTTCAGTCACCTTTACAACAGAACATGAGGTTTCAGCAAGCTGAAAGTAATACAATGAAGCTATCAGGAGCTCAGGAAGGCCTAATATGGGTTTGTCTACAAGTCTCATCAAAAAGGAGCATTCCCATCGAAGATCTGCCCAAGATAAGGACATGTTGTACTCATATCTCATGAATAAGAACAGATCAGCTTATCTAGGATAGCAACATGTTTATCAAGGCACAATACTGAATGAAGAATGAAGTTGGAATTTTGCGCTATTTCAAGAAAGGCTGATAACTGGATTTTTCTTTTAATGGAGAGGGCGTAGTCAGAAAACCATCTTATGATGTGTTGAGTTAAAAGGCAAAACAGTTTTCTCACAGTACTAACTTTGTACCAAATATATTTTAAGGCTGCAAGTGCCACTGAGTACAAGCACACAACATCACACAGACCTTTCAGTGTACATGTGTCTAATAATTTGGAGACCCACAAATAGATGGAGAGGAGAGGAGAGGAGAGGAGAGGAGAGGAGAGGAGAGGAGAGGAGAGGAGAGGAGAGGAGAGGAGAGGAGAGGAGAGGAGAGGAGAGGAGAGGAGAGGAGAGGAGAGGAGAGGAGAGGAGAGGAGAGGAGAGGAGAGGAGAGAGATGAGCTGGCGGGAAGAGTTGCACAGCCTAATGACAAGCACATACCTTCTATGTGATCTTTTTCCCCTATTGGTCTGTAGTCTTTCTGGCCAGGGAATGGAAGAACTGGGGAAAAAAATAGGTTCCTTATGTCACCAGAATCTCCCTGGCAAGGCTGCCATGGACGTAGAGATCTGGCCAGGCAAGGCAGGACTGGACGAGATACATGTAAGCAGCCCACGGCTGAGCCCTGTCCCTCTCTGTACAGACCGAACTCGGAAACCCCTGGAAACGTGACCAAAGTCCTTCTGAATTTTTTCACCGGATGATAAAGTCCTCAGGCCATGAGGTGTCTCTAACTACAACGATTAATAGCAGTGTTGATCTCGACCTGGTCAGAACATCTGCATGTTACAATGATTCACCTGCACACCAGTACTCTGCTCAGAGATGAGCACTTGTGCAATTCACATTATTTTCTCCGAGTTTCTGAAGGACAAGACTGTGGAATCGTTCTCAAGAAATCAGAGATAAAAAGGCACTAGTTATTCAAATGTAATACAAAGACAAATTGCATATCTCAGCAAAAGCAAAGTTTTTGAAGTGTAAGATTCTGGGAGACGACAGTGCTTGTAGTGCCAGTCTGCTCCTCAAGCCAAACAGACTAAATAAATTAAAGGCAATTTGGTTGTGAATTTCACATTGCACTTCATTTCCATTTGATACTTTTGCTCATAGTGCTTGGAAATGGGCAGAGATACATCTGTTTTGCACAGAGCCAGTCTGTGACTGTTCTTTACTTCCTAACTGGTTTCATTTCCAAACATAATTTCTAAAATAAAGCACAAGCACTGTTAAGAATCAAATCTTCTGCACCAACTTAGTTCTACCAGGTGGGTACTGCTACCTTCCTGAGATCCTGGGCAGGCTACATAAGTCTCTGATTTTGGCAGCAATTTTAGCTAATGGGTTAAAGCCAGCCATAGAAAAGCACAGGCAACTGCAAAAGATTTCAAAGGGTAAATGAAACATTTGAATTTACTACATATACTTTATGAAGAAAGCTTTTATGTTTTAGTTTCTTCATTTTTATATGCTAAAGTATTTACATGAAATAGAAGTAATGAGTAAATGAAAGAAAAGGCAAACAAAAATTTAGATACGTAAAGTTAAGGAGCTTGTCCCAGGACACAGAATTGAATATTTAAATAGATGAAGCAAGAAAAAAGCTGTCCACTTTTTGGAAGAAATATAATATGTATACATATATATGTTTAACATCTAAGCATGTTCACTGTTTTCACGTTATGTTTCTAAAGATCTGTGAGCATACTGAGAAGTGGAAGGGAAAGTGAAGGAAAAAGAATTATTAATAATTTGAAATGACTAGTAGAAGAGAAACAAGTGAGATGACTGGCAAAGTGCAGCAATCAATTATCCCAAAAGGTTGGATTCTGAATGATGAGAGTGAGACCAGAGGGTGCATATGAAGAAGAGAGCACTTGCAAGCATGAGGAGTAACATCACAGGGAGAGCATAATAAAGTGTGTGATGGCAATGAGAGTTGGTGCAAACACAAACATGCAGCAGTGGTTTAGAGGAATCTCCAACAGACAAAACCAAGACTTTGCTGTCTCACGTATCTCTGCCTATGACCAGGTGGCAGAAAAGGGAACTGTCAAACTCAACCTATAAGGTTTGATCAATCTCAAGGGATGACAGCAACAGACTAACAAGAATAGCACATTAAATCAACTAAAGTCTATCATCTTCTTAAAATACTGTTACATGCTGAGATTGGGAAGGAGTGGTACGCAGTTTATGCTTAATCTGAGCTCTGACCTCTTGGGGGACTTTTCCTACAAGACTCTAGCATAAATTGTCCATGATGTGCAGTGTGTGTCATTCCTTGGTGTCCTGGGCTGAGGAAGGAGACCAAAGGGAGTGCTCTGAGCCTTTGGAAATGATGGACTCTATAGAGTATTTGTACCAGCTATTTCAGTGCAGTTCAGACATCTAACAAGAACAGGCACCTCTAAAGAGCAATGCAGAAGGCAATGTGGTACTGTTATTTTTAGGGACAGTAAAGACGATAAATGTTTTAACAAGGAGTGTCCTTCCTATTTCAGTAATTTTCGAATCCAATGGGTCCCCTAGAAAGGTGCCCCTTATGGACATAAACACTTTATGCCGTATGCATGAATCAGTGTATTTTTCCTTTGCAGATTTGCCCTATGAGCAAGCCAGAAGATCAGCGTGGACAAGTCACACCCACCCCAGTCCTCAGTCAAAAGGTAAAAAACATCTGCATATGTCTAGCCTGTGGGCCTAATGCACATCTGGTGCAACCTGGATAGACTCTGAAGTGAACTGATAGGAGCTACCTCAGCATTCAGCTCTGGAGGACTTTCACCTGTGCCTTGGCTGGAAAGCCTGTTAGCTGTGTATAGGCAATACTGGGTGGAGTCACTGGGGCAGCCACGTCCTTCCTTGAACTCAAGCTTCATCAGGTCCATGACCATATAGTCTTAGAAAGCTAAATCCTATTGTGACCATCATTGAGTGGTGAGCAGCAGGAGTCCCAGGCCTGTGATCTGTCAGAGGTTTGGTGACCATCTTCCAAACTGGAAAAATAACTACATGGGTTTTTCCATTTTCAGCTACTCAGCCGTCATCCTCAACAGTTCCCAAAACAGAAGACCAGCGTCCTCAGTTAGGTGGGTGTCATTGTGTTTGAATTATGCCTGGGTGTGATGGGGTTTGTTGAACATGATGAGAAGGACAGCTCTTACCTACCAACCAGAAGCAAATTGCAACATCTGATTCAGACCACTAATGAGATCTCCACCTGGTAACCACTAAATCGCCAGACTTGTGTGAGCTGGCTGTACATCTGGATCTGAGATGAAGGCTCCCACGGTCATTGAAAGTTGCTTTTAGTAATGTTTAATGGCAGTGACGTCCTTGCAGACTGAAAAAGCTGTTAAACAAAGTACCTATGTACAGTTTAGGTACAAAGGTGGCAGGTAAAGATGTCAAAAGAACATACACTCCACAACAGTTGAAATGCTAGCAGTTGGAAAATGTGCATGAGCAAAGAAAGGAAAATGGATTACAGCATACAGAAACCTGTTTGAATTGGCCTCCTGAAATTAAACAGGAAAATTAGAAGGATTCTTAGTCTACTGGGAAACTGAGGAGAAAGTAGAAGTTTATGAGTTTGTAGACTAGTGGTTTTGCAAAATGGGTGCATTTTGTGTTTTCAGAGTAGTTTATCCATGGGTTAAGACCTAATCCCTTACTGTGAATTAGACTGTTTTGGACAGGTAGCTAGAAAGCAATACAGAGATTCTAAGTCAGTTATGGCTTTTGTTAACAGCAAAAGGGTAGAAATAGGAAACAAAAGAGATTTGGAGGATATTCTTAGCTCAGAAGACTCTGAGCCTGTTTTTATCACATGGATTTCAAATCATTATTCTGGTTTTTGTTATAGCTAAATAAGACTGTGCATGACTACATCTCATTAACTCATATGCATGCTGCCTGGGAAGTAGTATACTGCTTTTTGCCCAAATAGCGTTTTATCTAATCTAGCCCTCCAACCATGAGAATCTTTCAAGAAATATACTGATGATTTATGTAAGTCCTTAGGACCCTTTAATGGCTGTGTGTGAGCTGCACAGATTATTTAAATGTGTAAGGAATGTAACCTGATTATCTTCTTGGCTGTAAAACTGGCAGCCATTTGAGAGCAGCTGTCTGGAGACGAGGCAGCCCAGTGACAGGGTCGTTCAGTGAGGGGCTCCAGGCTGCCCAGCGACACAGGGTTGTTCAGCAAGGTGCTCTGGGCTGTGCTTGCAGCCCATCGCTTTGGCTTTTGTACTTTTGTCACAGCTTTCCCTTTTTCCTGTTGTACTTCAAGTCAGGCGAAAATAAGTTTTCGTTTCCGGAGGGAGTCCCTTGAGGAAAACATTGAGATGCTACAAGCATTGTGTGGCTGACAGAGGCTCTTCTGAAAACCCTAGTTGCAAGGTTAATACAGGGGATCCCTCACTGGACTCCAGTGAAAAAGAACAGACCCAGCCACATTGCCTGGGTTCAACCATGCACTCTCAGCCCTCTTCTGGAGGCTTTTTTGGCACAGAAAGACTTAGCAGTGGCGCAGGGAAAACAAATGTGGCCTCACAAGAAGAGAGGCCGCTGTCCTTTGTGGAGGGGACTGTCACCCCATTACCTGTCTGTGCTTGTGGGCCCTGGCATGCTGCAAGGATCGATAGTACCAAAGGGTGCCTGTGTGTATGTGCACTTTATTTAAGTAGGAATCAGAACACTTCTGGGCCAAATTTACAGTGTGTCTGAATATATGCTTGTGCACGCTAATACAGTACAAAAGGCAAATGTGTGTGCTTGCAATTTTTCACTTGCACACCCAATTTTAAGGTAAAATATGCAAATTTTGCAATGCAGAGAAAGGAACTGCTTTCCCCAGTGTTGGAGCTGCTGTCCCATCACATGCTGTACACTGCCCCTTACAAGGTTAAAAAATAACACCTAAAATATTTGACATCATTGTTACCTGATTTAAAATCTTTCTTTCACAATTTTGTAGATCCATATCAGATTCTTGGACCGACCAGCAGCCGACTTGCAAATCCAGGTGAGAAGGGATTTTGCAGATTTAGGAGGATTTCTCTTCACTGCTAGTGTCCCCACTTCAGCTTTAAGGCCAGACCTGGAAGGTGATGCGACTGATTTTACCACTCTTCAGTATGACTCAGTGGGGGGCTGATGATACCCAATGTGTTGCAGGATTAGGTTTCTAAATTACATGAGGGTGGGACTGAGGTCACAGATTAAGACACATAAACTCATGTATCTTAATGTAGGTGTCTACATATGAGCTAGGTGTCTTATTTCCCATGATACTCATTGGAGACATAGTTAATACAGCTCTCTGTAGAGAGCTATTCAAATCATCCTAGAGTAGATGGTTACATTCAGTCAGTCAAATACCTCATTAGAGGTATTTGAACTCCTCATATCGATAGGAGTTCACTTCAGTTGCCTAAACATTGGGATTTTGTTAAGTGCTGTAACATATCCCATCTGGCCTCCAGGTACCCCTCCAGAAAGGCATGAGTCTCTTACCCATCTGAGTCATATGTGTCCCAGATTCTGTTAATCCACAATACAATGCCATACTGACCCTGACAAATAGAAAATTTTGGGATGAATAACCCAAACAAGCAAAAAATATGTAGGGAAAAAAACAGGAAAGCATAATCTGTTTGCAAAGAATAATTGAGTTAAACACTTCAAAAATGTTCTCCCACTTTAAGAAGAAGGTAACAGGGTGCATTGTGGACAGGGGCTTGTAGCATATTTTAGCTAAAGACGAGGAACCTTCTTGGTGAGTTAATAACACTGATTGTGAACTGTGCAGGTTTCACTGTTGCTGCTCTGAGTTCGCAGGACACACTGTGGCCATGCACCACCATAATCAGCATCATAATCTGCCACAATGGATTGACATTGTACATGCCACTTCCTATTTCCCTTGCTTTAACAGCCACAGGACACAGTGTTCCTCGTTCCACGTTGCAGGTCTCCTCAACCCCCAATAACAGTGTTTCTTCTTACAACGATTGTATGGCTTTTCAAGGCATGAAATTGCCAAAATACTGATCCGTTTCCTTTCACTTTATCCCAAGTGACATCAAGCACAGTTCTAGATTAGCTTCCTTTCTAAACGGTTTTGCATGGCATAGGAAAGCAATTAAGTAAGTATTAAGAACAGGATTTTCCAAATGGCCTAAGGCAGTGGGTTTCCAGGTGACATTGATCTTAACTGCAAGTGGGGGCCTACCTCCCTTTAATTTGTTCGTAAACTCTGGCTTTTACAATTTTGTCAAGCATCCATTTGGTAGCCTTCATTACTGTGGAACACACTAACATGATCTGGATTGGGATACTTTTTTAACATTTGGATACGGAATTCCTACACACCATCATTCCTGTGCTTTAAGATGTTTTGTGTGTTTATAAATTGGTGGAATTACTCTCTCATTAAAAGGAAATTGACAGCAACCATTTATTTTCATAGGACTATATATTACATTTGGAAGGCAAGTGTTTATGTTAGAACATATGTTGGATTGCTTATTCAAAAATTTGTGTTTTGTCCAGTGCTGAACTGTTTATTGATTTTCAAAGGCTAATCCTCTTGTTATGTTTCGTGTATTAAAACTTGCATGCCTTGCTCATACCATGGATTCTTTTGTTTGTTTGTTTACTTAATGCATGTTAATGGAACAGAAGAAATTCATTAAGGACAGTTTGGATAAATATCATTTAAATGAATATGGGTTTCAGTTGCACTGAAGTATAAACTGCTAATGGATTTCAGATGCTACTCTAGCTTGACACTATAATTTGCTACTATAAGCTTTCTGAAGAAAAGCTTGTTTATTATACCCACATATCTGGTTTGGAAAAAAAAGAAACCCAACCGAAGCCTGGTCAGAGATGTACTGAGAAGTTAGCACATACAAGCTGGTTGGCAAATTCTGCTGACATTGTGCTTGTGAAACAGATTGCCTTGCAAGCTGCTTCAGCTGTATTTTGCATCATTTCAGTGCTGCTCTATTAAGAAATGCTAAGCTTTTAACATGAATATCAGTGGCAAGGCCCTTTGAAATCTACTTTCAATTGCCTAAAATGGTCAAATTTTGTTCCTATAACTCTGGGCAACACACTTCTGCAAAGTTGACAGCAGACTAATTGTTTTCTTTTTAAGATGAAACTGGCAGAGGAGGGAGAAAAAAACAACAACGTTTTAAGTCTTAACTTCAATAATCATTTAAAGTCGTTTGACACAGAATGATGACAAGAATGTATTTTATGGACCTTTTCACTGTTCTTGCAAATGTTTTGCCCTATGGTTGTATGCAGTGCAACAGCAAGCTAATAGGTTTCCGTTCTGCATTTCCCCAAATGCTGCAAATGGATGATATGGTTTGGCATGAGCCCAGCTTTCTCTAAACTTCTCCATTTTGTGTAGGCTTATTCCATAGCAGAGAACATTTAGTTGCAACATAATGCTGTGAGAACAAGCAAAATGTTACGCAAGTGAAAGCTGTTTGTCCTGAACTTTAGAGATTAGTTTCCTAAATGAGCGCTGTATTATTTCCCCATCAATTGTCTACACTGAATGACATTAGGTAACTATGAAATCTCCATGTAATGGCATTCTGCCACTCAGATGAGGGAAAACATGACACATTACCATTATCTCTGCTCTTCAGGATTTCATGAGACAGGGCTGGGAGAAAGGGGACTAGTTAAGAGTAAGAAGTAGGAACCGACATTGCAACATTTCCTAATAGGGTCCTATGTGAGAGCCTGGAAGAATTGATGTCTTAACATTATTAGTCACTAGTCCTGACATTTCTATTTCGTTTCCCCCCCGCAGGGAGTGGGCAGATACAGCTATGGCAGTTCCTTCTGGAGCTCCTCTCGGACAGCTCCAACTCCAACTGCATCACCTGGGAGGGCACCAACGGGGAGTTCAAAATGACCGACCCCGACGAAGTGGCTCGACGCTGGGGGGAGCGGAAAAGCAAACCTAACATGAACTATGACAAACTCAGCCGTGCGCTTCGCTACTACTATGATAAAAATATTATGACTAAGGTTCATGGTAAGCGCTACGCCTACAAATTTGATTTCCACGGAATCGCTCAGGCTCTCCAGCCTCACCCCCCAGAGTCGTCCATGTACAAATACCCGTCAGACCTCCCCTACATGAGCTCCTATCATGCGCACCCTCAGAAGATGAACTTTGTAGCTCCCCACCCCCCTGCTTTGCCCGTAACATCGTCTAGCTTTTTCGCTGCCCCTAATCCATACTGGAATTCACCAACTGGAGGTATCTACCCGAATACCAGGCTGCCAGCTGCTCATATGCCTTCTCATCTTGGCACCTACTACTAACTGGGGAAAAAAAGAAACACCAGAAAAAGCAAACAAAGACACTTCTCGCTGGGATCCAGCCCCTGATGAATTGCAATGAACTCTATTGGAGTACATGAATTAAAAGTGCCTAAAGAGACAAGTGAAGGTTTGGCTGGGAAAAAACACATTAAAAAAATAGATGTCAAAAAGACTCATTGTAGTAGGGATTTAAAGGAGATATTCAAGAAGTATTAAGATACTAAAATGTAATGTATATGGGCATCGACTCTGTGGACCAAACAACAATAGACTATTGTAGGTAAAAGCATGAAATGATAAGGAAAACCTACGAAAGCTAGTGGTCTTAAAAAGTTGATAAGCTTATGTGTAAAGTTTGATATCTTGCTTGTGCAAAACTGGGACTATACTACAGCAATATAAGGATAAGTCTATAGTGACCTAACATACAATATATGAATCATTACAAAAGAGGGGGGAAGAAGGGGGAAAAAAAAAAGAAAAAAAACCTACCTGTATTTAAAAAAATCAACACATATCAACAAAAGAGACTGGTTTAGTGTGGAAGCTGGTTTGGAATATAACAGCATTGTTTTGGTTAAAATCAAATGCGTTCCATTCATCAGAGTGTTATCAGCTACTCAAACTGTGAAGACAACCCAAACTTTAAGATTCCTTGACAGTATTACAGGAACCCTGAGCCAAACATTGGAAATGAGAATGTGCTGAAGGGCAAGTGTATGATTGTAGATCAGAGGCCTGCACCTGACAGAGGAAGCAGAAAAGAGGAAGAGGAGGACAAAGGTGGTGAGAATGGGAGAAAAGAAACTTCTTTACTAGTAGAGACTGAAAAGACTGAAAACTTAGTAGCGTTGGGACTATGAAGAAACACTTGTTTGGACTTGTGAAACATATTGCTCAGTATCATACCATTCCCAGTATTACAGGAGGAACAGACTTGATTTTGTAGTAATAAAAAAAAGTGGAAAAAGGGAAAAGCAGAAGAATTCAGAAATCAGAATATGCATCTCTTTTAAAAAAGAAGTAAAACTGGAATTGTGTTTGATATTTAAAAGTTACCAGTTAGAACCTCATCATTATTAAGGGAGTTTGTTTTCTATTGGTTAAAGCAAGAGACAACCCCTGACTGCCAAAATCAGAAATCATCTAAGTATTTTTGTTAGGCGGGCGCCAGTTTTTCTTTATCGAGTCGCGAACGCTGTGCGTTTGTCAGAATGAAGTATACAAGTCAATGTTATTTTTTCCTTTTTATATAATTATTATATAACTTATGCATTTATACACTACGAGTTGATCTCGGCCAACCAAAGACACAAAAAAGGGACAATCAAAAATATTGTGGCCTTGAATTTTAACTCTGTATGCTTAATGTTTACATTATGAACATATTAGTACTTAGAATGCAGAATGTATGTAATAAAATAAGCTTGGCCTAGCATGGCAATTCAGATTGACACTGTAGTTTGCATTTGCATTTGCATTTTTAGTGCCTGACATGCCTATCAGATCTCCTACTCACCATGTTAAAATATACTAGGCATTTTGTTTTAAAATTTTGTTTTATGAAATCTGGCAATCATGAAAATGTAGGACCAAATAGCAAGACTTAGCCTAAGTTCAAAGTGGACAGGTGCTCTGTATCTTCTTTTCCAGACAGTTCTGCTAAAATACGTGCAGCCCTTCTTTAACAGTGCCTTGCCATTCTTGCCGTGAGCTTCTTTTGCCCAGAGATTGCAGCCATGCCCAATTCTTTGACAACTTCATGGCCAAGACTGAAAATGAAGTCTAAAGGAGGCCTCTAAGGAAGAATACTGACACCCAGAAATTATCTTTTGTTGCCATCAGGTTATGCAGCATAATCTCAGCCTGAGATGTATTTTCATACTGAATCATATGTTGAATTACCGTGCCCCCTTGCTATTAATACATACTGTATCATTATTAGTAAATAAAGTGAATAATGAAGAACTTCCATTATTCCTCACTTTAGAATGGAGTGTATGGTAGCTTGTTAATTTGTCCATCCTGGCTGTTTACAACGGGCAGGATGTTTTCTTTCTGTTCTAGATTTAGAGGCTTCCCACACTGCACCCTGGGCCCCAAAACTACATCTGTTGCCTAATGGCATGACTCCATTTTTTTGCAACACCAGATGAAGAACTGGTCTGGAAAATCAGCACTGACATTTATGAGTGGCTCTCTGCAGCAGGCAGTGTTTACTGCACAGACCCCAGAGAGCTCAGACCTCCAACTGTATCCCTCTTTTTTGCTGTTCTTTTGTCTCTTTTACAGACAAAATGGGTGTGGTTTCAGGTTTTATAGCGAATGTTCTGCATATCCATTTTGTGGAGCATTAATCGGGGCTGTGCAATGGGAGCCTACTTGCCAGACTCCCATGTTATGGGTGTCTTGGTGGCAGTTCATAAGCACAGGATTATATTACCAATGTTTGAGACTTGAGCAGTGGCATCATAGGCCTTGTGATCGTTTGGGAAATAAGCACTGTAAGTCTGTATCTCTTAAAAAATAAAAACTCCCGGAAAGGTTAGAAAAATTGAACTCTTGGAAAAGGTTAGTCACTCACTATTTTAGAAAGTTATGGCAGGCACACCTACATGCTGACTTTAAGAATAATAGTTTGCCTTTCAGTGGAAATACATCTACAGATGCTTGCTATCTACTTCATGTGTACTTCCAATTCAAAAAATGGTAAGTGTGTTGTTGAACCACCTTTTAATTAAACACTTAAAAATCCAGATAAAACAACCATCTTTGTTTAGATTGGCAAGGACATGGCTGGAGGCCTCCAAAGCATCCCCAGTGCTCAGAGAGCTGCCTGCAGGATTTCCAGATTGTGTTGCCTGGCTGCTATCATGTGCAATGGGTACAACATTACAACATCCATTAATTCCCATCCATTAAAAGAAAGGGTCCAAATCCTGGGACAGGGATGGAGTCACAGCAGATGGCGTGATGGAGACCCCTCATGATGGAGAGCAAAACAGTAGGCTGTGGGTAAGTTCACTGGCGAACCAGTCCAGGACACCCGTCGTAAGAGCTACACCTTTCCCCTGGACCAGCTCACAGCTTTCCAGGAGCCTTGGAAAATCTGGCTTTTGCAACCCTGAGGATGAAGAGGAGAGTGAAGGATGGAGAGACCCTACTGCTGTGGCATTAGGATAGGTGGCTCTGCTGCTTGCAGGGCCTCCCTACCCCAGGGGCAGCAGCCACCCCACGGGGTCTTCCTGCTGGAGGGCAAGGACCAACCCAGTGTCGCAGGGCACTGGCAGAGGCAAAACAGGCAGTGGACCCATGGTAGTGTCTCTGCTGCTCACTGACTGCTACCCAATCTGGCCCTGCTACTGAGAGCCAGGAAGACTGGAGTGAGGCCAGAGTTTTAGGAGCTGGTTCCCAGTTCAGACCATGACAAGGGATGGGCCCAATAGAGCCAAAATCCTCAGGGAAGCTGAGCAACTCTTCATCCATACCAGGAGAGGCATTCACCCGAGGCTCAGCGAGACCGCAAGACCTCAGCTGAACATGCCGTCTGTTTGCCATTTAAGCACCTGGATGCATGGACAACATGGCCCTGATGAGTCCATGCGTCTACAAGTTGGTCATGTTGGTAACTTTGGCCCTTTGTTTAAATTAGAACTTCTTTTAAAGTCAGTTATCAGTCAAGTCTCATACCTTATTACAGCACTCTGAGGACTGCTCTGAAAGTAGAAGCTGTTTTTCCTGAAACTGAGAGATATACACATGTGCTTATCTTTCACCAAGAAATACACATCTGTCTGAGAAGCTACACTGTAACATGGGAAGTGATGGTGAGAAAAGTTTTAAAACTAAAACTAGGAAGCTCAAATTTCACCATTCTCAACCAAGATATTTCCCTTGATATTAAATTGGTTTTAGTGAGTATATAAAAAATGCCTTTGAAGGATCTATTTTACAACACTTGTATTGTGAGTCTTAAGGGAAGATCGACAGAGGTTAGGACAGCACAGCACCAACTGTAATCAACTCCTTCATTCCCCACACTTTCCACCTTCAGAAGAGTCCACGTTGGGTACCTCAAACACCACATGCTTTTTAAACTGCCCACAGAAACACAGGGATCATCAGTGATTTAGACTTTCTTCTGCAAACTCTTCTTGCTCAGACTGTTTCTTACACCAGCTAAGATCTAATTCTAAAATAACTTTTTAATTACAGATGCATTAAAGAAAGGTAAAAAACCCACTCTACCTTGTATTATATGAATAATGGCTTTTTCTGTGCCATCTTCTCAAGTTTTGGTCACATCAGGGGAATGGCCCTGAGAATAGTCTCTGCTTACCTAAATCGCTGGTAAGGCAGAATGGCACCTCAACCATCCAAAGGATTCAGTTAACTCATGCCTGAATTTTAACTGCCTCCTGAAGCAATCCTGATGCAACACAAGTGCCTAGTTCCCTATCTGGTCAGTGGAGGGAGCCTTCGGATATCTTCACAGCAGATCCTGCCTGCCTTTGGGACCTACGTTAAGGAGATTAGGTGCTACCATGGAGGCTCACAGCGGGCTGTGGCTAGTCCTTGGGCTTGGCTGGGACTTTGCTGACCATCAGCAAGACAAGCCCTTTCATGAGTAACAAGTAACCCAGTTATGTGGCAGCAACACTTGGAAAAAACAGAGCTCCCTTGTGCTTTCTTGGTAAAGATATTTCTTCTGTGTCCTGGAGTTTCTTTTGTGTCCTCACTGGAGTTGTCACATCTCTCGCTATGTTGGGCTGTTCAGAGAGCCCTTCCTCATCAGAGCTTGGCTAAGAGCTCACAGCCCTTAGGGTTCAGAGGAGGCCACCCTCCAGCACTTGCCATTACACTGGGGGATGCAAGGGCTAAGGAGTCCATGAAGCCTCCCCCTTGGTTGATTAGCACAATGTCCCTCCTTCCATAATGAGCACTGCATGTACACACACCTGGTCGAGGCATGAAGCTCTCAACTATACACTCCCTCATGCCTCTGACCATCTGGTTATGTCTTGACCCCTGTGCAGACCACACGAGTGGGTCACACCAGGATCTCATCAAGAGAAAACATGAAAACTAAGTCTGTGTAAGCCACACCATTTTCAGAAAGCACATGAGGCTGCTCAGAAGGCTGTCCTGGCTCCCTGCTTGTTTCCAGGCTTCAGCTGCAACCTCCAAAGTGGCTTGGCTCCACTGCTGCCCCTTGGGCGGCGTGACCGTTCCTTCGAAGCACTGGCAGCTGAGACTACATCAGATGCATGACCCAGTGAGAGCCTTGCTTGAAGAAGGGGGACCACTTGGTGAGCTGGTTAATGAGTATATTAGGCCAACTGAAATGTGGAAAATTGTTTCAAAATGTAATGGCCATCATTGTTTAAAAAGGCATATATTTTCCGAGAAAACTAAATAAAACAGCCAGGGTGCTTAGGCTAGGAATTGCCCTGAGATGTACTTTTAAATCACTGGAGTGAGGACTTCTCAAAACCAGGCTCAGAAAATTTCTTGGGTTGTGTACCAGAATCTGAGGCCATATATATTTCATAAAAGAATAAGGGGCAGAATAATTTTCTATGCACAATCCTAGAAGAATTAGTGAGAAAGTCTCCTTGGGAAACCCCATCCATCCCCCTCACTATTACAGAACTATTTTCTATTGTATACTTACTGATGTTTCCTTAACCCTCTTCTCATTTGAAAAAGTCTCAACACCAGGGTATTTCCACCCATTCCCTTAACACAGAGGCTAATACATCTCATTATCAAAGAGGTTCTTTATTGTTTTCCTGCTGTTTTTGTATTTTGCAATTTCTTCTGATTACACTCCCCATGCATCACACTCCAGAGTTGCTAGCCTGCCTCAATGTTTACAGCTTTCCAAATATTTGTAGTTTGTTATCACGCTCCCTTTGACTGGATGTTAGCCAAGCTTAGACATATTCCACTTCACAAACCTATCCCTCTTCTTCTCTGATAATTGTTAATGGGCCCTTTTTTTTTTTTTTTTTTTGCTGTCTCTGCACATGAGCAGGCCTAATGTCTCCTGCTGTCTAAACCATTTCCATCTGTGACTTCCCTGACTGCCACCTCCTTCCTACTGGAGTCTATGCCTCTCTCCCCAGTCAAGCAGTTAATGTGCTTGTAGCCTCACCTGGCTGAAAGGTCTTCCTTGAGCAGCTAAAAGACCCTTCAACCCTTCAGCTCTGAATGGACTTCCATGTTCTTCTTTGTTTGGAGCAGTTTCTTTCTCATGAACTGAAAAACCTCCCTTACTCAGATCTCTCAACCAACAGACCACTAGGAAGGTTTTTCCAAACTATTGTTGTGAACTTGCTGCACTAATTCCACCAGCTCCTCTCGCCCAACTGTGCAGTGTTTATTTTGGCCTTGTTCTGTCTGTGTCCTGGCCAGACTGAAAGCTGCTTCAAGCAGAAAATGCACATCCACGAGCATCCAGCAGTGTATTGCTGCTTAGTACTAGATAATCATGAGTAACATTGCCAAAAAAAGTGCCTATACATTTCCAATTTTCTTCATGATAAAGGTGTCATTCTTCTCCACTGGAAACTTGAAAGCTGCTCTGCAGAAAATGGATACAGGGCTCTTAAAACAGGCACAGGCACTTGGGCTACATGACTGCCATGGTCCTTTTAGGCTTCAGAGCTTTCCTAAGAGGATATGAAAGACAAGTTTTAAGTTTTAGACATGTTTTTCACTCTATTCTTTCATATATTTTTGCAACACTAACTACCAGTTTGTATCAGCAAACCACCCATTTAGACCCCTTGGCCACCTGAGACATGAGCACAGGACTGCCAGGAATTATATAGGGCTTCAAAGACCATCTTCCTGCACCCTCCTGGAGAAGAGCTGGAGGGCTCGTGAAGCTCCCCAGTACATCTGCAGCAGCACTGACCACTGAAATGGTCAAATTTAAAAATAATGTTCCTTTTCCCTTGCGGGTTGGGGAGGGGTATGTTCCCCTGCATTACTGCAGACAAAATATGAGGGGAAGAAAAAAAAGCGAAAGTCAAAATATTCATTTGTTTTATGGTTGAAAAATCACCCCATGCTGTCTAGTTCCCAGAAACACTAGTCTGGTACATCAATATATTTCAGTTTCCTGGGATGAGAATGGCATTCAGATGACCCAGCCATGAGTCGGATCCTATTGTGCTGGATATGGTAAATACAGATCATGACTAACAGATGTCGCTTTGAAGTGCTCATATCTTTAAATACACAAGACTAATAAATGCTGGAAGAGGCTGTATTTTTTACCAAGACTAGCTGAACATCTTCCATTTCAGCTCTTTCTTCAAGGAGGGAGGGTGGGATTGTTTTTTTCTTCTAACATGCTCTGAGGATAAATCCAGGAAACATGTAGAAGGTGCTTGGACATTACGATGGGCTCATATCCTGACACAGATAGACAGCTCACAGCCTGGCTCCCCAAGGGACTGAAGTTTCTGCTATTTCCCTCAATGACTGCTGGTTATGACTGTGGAAAAGTTGGAATTGGCTCTGTATGGTTGTAAGCAAGTTGTAAACATCCCACCATGAGTCTCCGAGAAAAAGACAGAAAATTAGGACTAAAGCAAGTGGCACACAGCCTTTGGAGCACAGCAGGGCTTGATTCTCAGAACAGGTGTGAAAATAAAGGTTGTTACCTTGGCTGTTCCTGGAAGATTAAAGTGAAGGAGGTGGCAGGAAAGGGGGCATACAACCAATGATGCATGGAAATGGCAGCCAGAGCTGTTATCAGTTGGGCTTGGAAAGGGGAAGGAAAAATAGGACAAGGAGGCCAAAATCAAGAGAGAAAGAAGAAGAAAAAGAGTTATGAAGTGCTGTCAGAGGGCATAGTAAAGTGTCATGACACTGCCCGCTTTATTAGCAATTTATGGAAGGGGGTATAAGTGGACCTTTAAGACATTCTTGCAAGGATTACTCAGTGCCAAGTGTTAGACCTGATTTGATGATGTTGACATGAGATCAGATCTGAGTTGTCAGTAAACAGAGAGCCAACCAGAGGATCAAAACATGGCCTGACAATGTGAAGGCAGCAACCAAGGAGGTTGACTTAGCTCAGCCTCCCCTCCCCCTTAGAGAAAGAGGAATTGCATGTGGTCAGGGGATGCCAGGGAGGCTTCAATACCTGGGGAAACCCAAACAGGTTATTTTCCTATATAGGCATGGAAAGTCAAAAATGGATCTGAGGGATGTGGGGAAGGAAACAGCAACTGGATATCAAGAGGTTAACAGAAAGAGAGGTGAAAGTGGAAGAAAAGGAGACCATAGACCCTAGTGAATTTAGAGGTTCAAGACAACCAAAAAAGGCTTAAAGAGAAGATAAGGTCAGGTTTAATTCAAACTACTGAGCCTAAAGGAGACGCTGGAGAAGAACCGTGATGTGTGATTTGGTAGGAGGCAGGTTAGCATATCTGGGCTAATGTAAGAGCTGAACCCGCCTGAGCTGAGGAGACGATGGAGTTTGTAAATGTTATACTTCGTTTCTCTTTCTACACTTACCACTTTAGTATATTTTCAGCTAACATTTCATTATAATTTCCACAAACATTTCATGTCACAACTTCATTACAATGCAGACTGCACACTGAACAGCTGTAAAATAGCTTTGCCAATGCTGGTAATTTGCACTGGGAATGTAATATCCAGTTCCAATCACTGATGAGTGTTATGCAAAATGAGCTAACTAGCATTTTTCATTTCTTTAACCACTTACCTCAACAATTAAATGTATTGCAATACTAAATGTATAGTATATAATAAATCATTTCAGACTGTATAAAAGCATCAGACGATACATCTCTGTTGTTTTGTCATAAGCTGTATAAAATGCTGGCTTAGCACTCTAAGTGGCTTTGTTCACTCTTGTTATTCTAATTGTATACCAAAAACCAGTAGAGTTTTATGCATACAGTGTGTCTCCCACTATGTGCCAAATCCAATATGCTCTCCTTTTCCTACTCAATGCAGATCACAGTGAAAGGTTTTAGCATAGCATTCTATGAGGTGGGAAACCAGTCACTACTTTAACATTTTTGACGTTCCACTGTAGATACTGGAATAGCTTTTGACCTGAGACATGATAGGTGCTCCTAGTTACTGTTGCATTTCCATTTCCCTACTTTGGCTAAAAGCTGAGACGTTTGGTTTGTGGCTCAGTCATCTATTTCTCAAAAATGTCTGGTGGGTTTTACTGTAAATATGTTATAGAGAGTTATTGGGGTCTAACATGCCTTTTTTCTTCAATTTTGGCACAATACAATGTAAAAGTAGAGAAATTGGAAGAGGTAGAGCAGCTTTATTTAGTCAGAATACCTGGAAAAATGTAGTTAGTTGACTGATGATAAGGTTTCCAGAAGACCCAAAGTAGCTTAGGCTCTCAAATCTGATAGGCTTGCGATGGGATTTGTGTCCCTCAGACATTCCAGAAATCCTTCCCCGGTGCTTTGTCATTTAACAAAGTCGTGTTTGTTCGGAAGGACTTGAAGCTGAGTGCCCTTGAAGCTGGAGATGACCCACCCTCCAGCAAAGGCAGCCATTGGGTGTAAAACGCCACCATACAAAATGTTCACTGTTAAAGAAAAAATAGTTCGCCAAAGCACTTTTCAAAACTGTGATTGATAGCTTATGTCCCCATGGTGGGGCTTGGGGTGGTCTTGAAAAGAAAAAGAGCTGGACAATGATGTAGATTTGGGATTGTGTTTGAGTACCCTTGACTATGAAGTCTACAGTCTTGGTCTGACACCTGCATGTTGATGTGCAAATGTGACCTTCTCTCCCCAGGCAAGCTCTCCCACACAGATGAAAATATAGGCCTTAGGGCTCTTGGACCTCAACGAAAAATGCCCATGCATATTCTAACCTATTCTGTGGAGCTGCTGGGGCCTCTTACAGCCTTCAGGGTAGTAGCAGCCAACAAGTGTTTGGGCAGTCACCTATTTCAAGGCTATCGAGCATCTGTAGGGAGAAGCACTCTCACAGACCGTGAAGGCGCTAACAAGTTTCCTGAACAATAACGTAATATGAGGCACTTGGGTGCTTGTGGCATTGTCTGACCACCAAGTGATCTGGGCAGGGTTGTGGTTCATGGTGAACCATATGGAGAATTGACAGGCCTCCAGGGAAGGAGCAGTGCTCC
Source organism: Ciconia boyciana (assembly GCF_034638445.1). Taxonomy (NCBI): domain Eukaryota; kingdom Metazoa; phylum Chordata; class Aves; order Ciconiiformes; family Ciconiidae; genus Ciconia; species Ciconia boyciana. The sequence goes on along the minus strand of NC_132934.1, from coordinate 119,893,019 downwards.
CATACCCCTGCTGGGCCGTGCATGGTTCATGCAATTAGCCTTATAATTAGGCTCCTGGAGACTCTCAGGCTTAGTCCCCTGTACCTCCTATAGGAAGAGGTCACCTGAGCATTTTCTAGGAGTGGTATGGTTTGCTTGACTGTTGAAGTAAGTACAGGAGTGCATGCTGGGCTTAGCCTCCAAATACCTCATGTCTCCACTTTGACCCTCCCTCATGTTGCACAGTGACTGAGTCAGCTCCTGCAACTAGTCCTGTCATTTAGCTCAGGCTTTGAGATCCAGAAGCCATGGCTCCAGTGGCAGCTGGACACCCCAACTGATCAGTCCCTACAGGCAAGGTTGCTCACAGAGCTGTGGGTATGCAAGGCACCGGGCATTTTTCTCTTCAGCAAGAAAAACAAAAAATCTGTTTTAAAAAACACAGGAACTGGTAAATTAATTTGAAACCCACGTGTAACCGATGGCAGCGTGCCCAGGCCAGACCACTGGGGCAGGCCTCCTCTGGCTGTGCTCCTGCAGAGCAGTGGACAAGGCGGGCTGCAAGGCTGGGACCAAACCCACTGCCATGGCCATGCCGGCAGCTCGGCATTCAGCATCTCTGGGCTGTGGACAAAAGCTTCATAGGCTGCCAGCGCAACCTATGCCAAGGGGTGCTGGGGAGAAGGGACGCCAAGTCAAAACCTCCTGCTTTCTCATCCTGCAGGGCCACTGTGATCTTCCTATGGTGGGGTTCTTCTTGGGGCATGAACCTGTGGGGTTGGGGCTTTTGCAGGCAGTGATCTGCCGAGCAGCCCTGTGTGTCCCCCCCTGTCCCGTCCCCCCTCTCCCCATAGCCGCAGAGGGAGGGCTGGGCACCCTCAGCCATGGGTCAGGGCTTCCCTCAGATGCCAGCAGGAGAGTGTGTGCGAGCATGTGTGTGTGTGTGTGTAGTTTCCCTGCCCCTGATGATGCCTGGTGAAGTCTCCCCATGATCTCGTCATTCCCACACCAGTGCTCTCTAGTGTTGAGTGATCTGCAGGGTTTTACCAAGTGGTTTATAACCATCATATTCAGTCTCTTTGCCTTCTCCCCTCATCACTTTCCTCTCCTGGGCTACAGCTAGGTGGCCAGGGAGAGCTGAAGGCACAGAACATTTTGGATGCCCTCTGTATTTCAGATGCTCCCTGAAGTTTCTGTTTGAAGGTCTGGGCTACGCCCCTCGCCCCAGCCTGGAGTAGGCTGCGGTGCTGAGCCTGGTCCCCCCAGGGCAGCTGAAGGAGAGACGGAGGTGTGTGAGAGTGGGAGATGAAGGCAGTGTGGGCTGGGAAGGTACCGCAGACCGTGCTGCCCCTGCTCTGCTGCCCTGGCCTGACTTTACGCTGCTGCTGTACCACACCACAGGTGCAATCCTGCTGCTCCTTCTGGCAAGAGCCTGCACGTTTCCCGTCTCCTCACCAGGTCCCTGTGGCGTGGGTGACAGTGCGCTCACCCCAGGGACAAGTGGCCCCCAGCCCAGTGCTCACCACCCCCTGGTGCAGTGCTGGCCAGGGCCCCCAGGAGCCATTGCTGAATGCCACACTGTCCTACTTGGCCTGGGACACGGTCCTGCTCAAGAAAGTCAGCCCTGGTTTGTCTCCTCAAGCTGCTGTGGTACGAAGGGACCCAGGAAAACCTGCACCTCCAGCCCTGCCCTGCACACGCATCAGCCCCAGCAACGTCCCGCTCCCCCGGGAGCCAGGGCAGCAGCGGAATAACCGGAGCTGCTCTCCTCAAATGTGTCAGGGCATGTTCGCCGGTCAAGGCATATTCCTATTTCCCCCAAAAGATGGCACTAGGATTCACCAAAAGTGAACCGCTCGGTGCCCTGAATATTTTTACATCTGTGAAAAATGTCACCAGGGCCCTCCACTGTGGTCCCCGTGCCTTGCCCCCCATAACCCAGGCATGGCCCCTCCAGAACGTGCAGCCACCACCTCCCCAGGGCAGATCCTAATGGGGGTCTAGGTTATGGGCAACAAAAACAGTGAAAAACGATTTGCCACCTGCTGAGAGCACATAGCAGGAGGGGATGTCTTTTGGTAGGATGAAAATACCCCCCCTTCCCCCCCCCCCGCATCCTGTGCTTTATTTTTAAGGCAATGAGAAAAACAAATACACAATATTGGAGTCAGGCTTCTTGTATGCTGACATTATCTGCTGTAGTAAAATTGACATCATTAGGATTTTTACTGAGAAGTTAATTATTTTTTCATTTGAGCAACACAGCCCATAAACCTATGAATAGAGTCTGTCTGGTAATTTAGGCCACATTTTAAGGGTTTTTTGAACACAAATGTTTCTACATAATGACAATTATAGAAATATTTTAATGAATAAAAGAATAAAACTAATGAAAATAACTTTTGGTGAGATTATTTTTCCTTGCAATTTTTATAACAGATTGAAGAAAGCTTTTTATCTGTCAGTGAAGCAATAGTTTTTAGCCTGAAAAACAATCCCCATTCCAAGATAATAGACTTTTTGTATTCATTAACATCTGTAATGGAGCTATCACCTGAATAGCTGGGATTTTTCTTTTCATTAAAGAAAATGATAGGATCATAGCTCTATAAATGAAAAGACATTCAAGTGTGCAGATGAAGGGTTTCTAAAGACAGCAGAACTCCAAGGCTGAAAGTGCTGTCTCAGTACATATAAAAATGAAGGGAGCGCCTTGTCAAAGCAGCTCACCTTCCTGGGCAGCTCAGCAGCCTCCAAGGACTATTGGGTCCCACAACTGCCCAAGCAAATACTATTCATTAGCAAGTTCAGCAGCGACACTTCTTGCAAGATCTTTTGTTTTGCAAATGCTGGTGTCTCCTGAAAGATAGACATCTGATTCACGTGTGCTTCCACTTTTTGGACCAGAGGTTAGCATACAGCTATTCCTACTGCTAGCAGCCAGAAAGATGCTTTTTTTTCCTCTGCGTGTTACTGCCACTAAAGCATGATGAAAAACAGAAGGGTGAAGGGCAGTCTGAAGACTGTACTTACCCCTGAACTTACCCATCTACTTCCCATGTGCTAGACCTGGAGAAGGCAAGGTCCTTGCAATGCAGGTGTTCTTCTAAATACATAAGCTTGGAGGCGTCAGTTGAGCACATTACTGTCCCTGAGCATTGCCCTATTTTAACAGTGCGAAGTATGATCTGTACGTTCTGCTTATTTCATTACCCACTCCTTTTGCTGTGCTTAGCAATACACTTTTGCTACTGATGTCTTTGGGTAGGAAGCTGGTCTGTTTGGTGGTGCACAAATTGCCGTGCACCGTTACAGCAGAACTACTAATGAAACAGTAAAGTGGCAACAGTCTCAGAGGAGAGGACTGCTCTGGGCTGGATTCACCCACAGCCCTTCTGGAAGGCAGCAGTTTGCTGTCTTTTGTAAACTCAGGAGACCCTGGAACAAAAAAACCCAACCAACAACAACAACGACAATAAAAAGACTTTGCAAAGCAGACCCTGATTGTAGAAATGCGCTGTGTGAAGGGTATGTATTTAGGATGCTTCGGAGCAAAACTCGTGGTCATGGGGGAACTGAGTGTTTTAAAATGTCCTGACACTAGATGGAGCGGTGGGTTAGAGCAATCCCCTCTTTGCCGGAGACCCGCTTTGGAGCACATTTCAGGCCCATCCTGGGGTTTGGCAGGACCGTGCATGTTTGTCAGCCTCCGCTCAAGAGGCGCCAGGGTCTGGAGGAGCCGTGTGGTTTCGGGTCAGGACGCAGAGAGGTGCTCAGCTGTTTGCAGCTGTGCCAGCCCGCTCCGACTCCAGCCCCGCTTCTCCTTTGCTCGCTTTCATTAACAGCATCATTGCCCAGAAATTACAGAAAAAGCAAAGCTAATTACCAAAATTAATCATCCCCAAGAGGACAGGAGCTAACCTCTAGCACCAAAATAGGCACTGGATTGAGCCTAGCTCTGCTGCAGGAACTGTTTCCCCGCAGCCCGTAATCACGAGTCTGGCTCTTACCGACCCTGGCAGGGCCGGCCGTGGGTGCAGAAGTCGACACGTGTGCCAGTGCGTTGCTGTACCAGGGCATGGGTGCTTCATCCGGCAAGTGCTGAGCTGCCACGGGGAGCCGTGGGCGCCTGCCGCGCTCGCTGATGTCAATGGCAGCAAATGGGATTCAGTGCTTTGAGGATGGCTTGGCACCTCGCAGGCAGGAGGCTTTAATGTGGTTTCTTGGGTGTAACTGAAAGTAGCTTTTGGCCCAGGGGAATGAATATTTTTTGCCTTTGTATATGCCCTGATTTTTGTAATCATGCTTTTAAATATGTCTTCTGGAGAGCGGTAATTAAGAGAGCATATATTTTAGTTCCTTCTTCAGAAACCATTGAGTATAGTTGTTCAAGGCGTGATTTTTTTCTCTTCTGAATAGATGATTTTTTTTCATCAACACACATGCCAGTAGCATACTGGGGGTCAGAACAACAACTTCTGGGAGGATTTCCTTCATGATACCGTGGATTTGGTGCATGAAACCCTACAGACCTGTGCTGAACTCTGTGGTCTCGAGTCATTTCAGCAGTTTTTGTCACCCTCCCGCTACCCCAAGAAATATTCTGAGTGCAATTTAAACCTGTCCTAGTGTTTGATACTTACCTACTTATTAGACCCTTCTTCAGTTATATGCATTGGTGGTCAAAACGGGGACATCATGAGAGAGCAAAAGGTGCCTCCAGTTGAGGCATTGCTTTATAGCTCATGAAGAACTGAAAAGAAAGGAAATAGGAAACATTATAATAACTGAGTAAGGCTTTCAACGCAATCCATCATAACTGTTGTTCCTTAAATGTCTCTTTCTGTGGTCCTCGTGATGTAAACCTGAGCTTAGCTTCCCAGAAGGGTAAAGTTTCTTCTAGCACATGGAAGGTGTTCTAAAAGCTTGAGCTTTTAAAGCCTGTAGAAAAACAGGCATTGAAATGATGCAGAAAAAAAAAAGCTTGGGGAGGGAAAGAGGTATAAGATAATGATCACAATAAAATGGTTACGAGCATGATTTCACCATCGGGAATGGTGCAGCAGGAATTTGAGATTTTTTTTTATCATTCATCAAAAGGGACAAAACCTAAACAATTGGCTCAGGAATATTTTTTATGAACAAACAAGGCAAGGTTAGTTTGCTGTGACTCCTGGATTCAGTTTTGAGGTCAGCAGGGACTAGTTGCTTATCTTGCCTGACCTCCTTCATTAGCAGAAGCCACATGATTTCATCCAGCTACTCCTGTAATGAACTTCACACCAGAGGAACAAGTTCTTAATTTTTCATTAATATCCAGGCAGAACTACAAGAATTCTGTCACTTTCATCAGTGTTAGCACAAATATGTATTTCTGCCAAACTTTCAGCCACTACTGTGTTTGTTGCTCTTTAGTTCCTTTATTTGTTTACCGTCTATAGCAAATATTATGTTTTCCCCTGTATAAGTGCCCACCCGTCAGTCAGGGAATAAGAAACAATCCCACATCCCTGAGGTGACTCACACACCTCGTGGATACTGAATCACCATTAAGATGAGGTGAACATGTGGTGTGCAAAGCGGAGGCTGGAATGTTTTCAGCCAAAACATTCAGAAAATACTGGTACACATTAAGGAATTCACGGGAGGGAAGAGGAGCAGCTTGTGAATGATTATTTACAACCCAAAGGACTAAACTAACAATTCCCAAGTGCTTCTGGCTGGAACCCCCATTACAGACCATTCATTTTGTGTGACCCCAAAACCAGAGAGAAGTATAGAAAATTCAGCTGAACTTTGTCTAGCTCTAGTCCACAACCCCTCCTCAGCAGGCCCCACTCCAAGTTTGGGCACTATTGGGGTAAACTATTATTTGCATAGTACTATTATGTACGATGAGCGCTAGCAATACAGCGGTACACTGTCATATACCATATACCACACAAAACTCCCTCTGTGCCCTGAAAATGAGGGTCTGCTGTCCCTGCTGTCCCCAGGAGAGGGCTGACATCAATGGCACTGGCTCCTCATGGGAAGATGCTGCTGAGGTGTGATGGGGGCTCCTGCTTCAGAGTTTCCACCCATGTCCAGCTTGAGGAGGAACAAGGATGATCCTCAATAGCTCTCAGGCAGACTCATCCCATGCCCGGGCATGGGGCAGCGGGAAGCTGTGTGTGCATGATCAGCATGGTGCCAAGCAAAGCCAGCTACTCACCAGGGTCTCAGCGTGTGAGCTTGGAGGCGGCGCCGTGTTGAGACAAGCACCGGGGCCCCAGCAGCGCTGAGCATGGGCAAAGCTCGCTTGCAGCAGCACGGCAAGGCACAACGTAAGCACCCCGCAGCAGCTTTTGAAAATCCATTCTTGAGTGACCTGGCCAAGGCTATACTGGAAGCACACTGAAACTGTAGGAACTGAGTCACAGATCCCAGCACATGCATTCGTGGTGGATGCTTTTATAGGTTAAAAGTAAACCCTCTTCAAGATTTGAAGGTATTACCTTCAAAATTACCAGTTACCATATGAAGGTAATTTGGGGTGATTGTTTTGTTCAGAATTGGATGCATGATGTTTTGTTGTGCTTGAACTGAGAAGTCCATGTGTTAAACACTGTTCCAGAGCTGTACCCGATTGTGTCCAGGTTAATAGACGAGTCTTTGTCAAGGACATTGTGCAAACACATTTCCACAAGACATTATTGTCTGGACACATGAGCAAATATTTGCCTAAAAAGTGTAATTGACTATTGTTCAAGAACTGCCACCTGTCCCTTGGTTTTCTGGCACTCTCGGAGAAGGGGCTACGCTTTACAGCGTTGCCTTCAGCCAACATTTCCACGGGAGCCAAATCTTGACCAACAATTAAGTAAACATTCAGCTTGCTGATTTTTTTTTCCCCAAGGCTGCATAGCCCTTTTATAATAAAGGAAGTGTTACGAAGAAAAGGAGAAAAGGCAACAAGCCTTGCCTCAGCAATAGCACTACAGGGAAATGATATACGTGGGGAAGGGTAGTCTAACACGCTGGAGTAGTCATGGACCAAGCAGCAACACAAAGGACAAGTTCATCTGTGTTGTCAAGTTCATTGTGTCAGCTGAAGCTATGAGAAGTGATGACAGTCACGATGCCAGGGGATGGATGGACAAAAGAAGACCGTGCAGCTGTCCTGTAATATGTGGTGCGTGACATGCCAGGCAGTTTGAGCAGGAGCTCTGCAACCTCCTTTTGCATCTCCAGTAAAGCTGCCCCAAACTGCAAATAAATGACTTCAGAGATAAACACTTGCCCACCTGCCTTAATCTTAAAGATATATTTACACAGAGATATATTTTGGAAAGCTACACTCAGTTTCAAAGTGGAAAACCAAATATTTCTGTTTGAGAATCTTGAAGTTAAATATTTCGATGGTTAACCATTGTCTTCTCAGCCCTTTCTGGTTGAAGTAGTTCAATGAATTTGATGGGAATTCACCAAAATATTTGGTCAATTAAAATAGATATTTTTCTGATTTAAACTCTTCTGTTAAAAATGGTTTAATCCAGTTCCACTCATGGAAACTGTATGATTGTCCAAACTGATTTTTTTTTGTATTTATATCAATCACCTTTATTTCAAATTTCTTCTCCCCAAAACAAGTGATGTTACTGCCAGGCTAAGCTGTGCCAAGGGTTTTGTGGAGGTAGTGACTGGCTAGAAATATGTAATTGCACTAGATGCATTCCCTTTTGGTTTGCTCAGTGTAATAAAATGTTTTGCTACCAGTTAGCAGAAATTAGTATTTCTTTTTACATGTCTCAGATTTCCCAGCTGACTCGCCCCCGTGACCCTGTCTGTTGCAATTCTGCTGGCCTCGGAGCCCAGCAGACGAGTTTCTTTGACTCGCCTTCTTTGTTTCTTCCTCTCAGACCCCCACTGCCCACCGAAGTGGTCCTGTCTTTTCAGAACTTCACCAGAATTGTCCTAATCTTAACCTTTATATTCCCACTTGTCCTTGCCTCATTGCAGAAAAGATGCCCCATGAAACCCCTGCTCTGCTAAGACCTGACTGAACCACTGACATAGCTTGACTGCACCCCGTACTCTTTCTTCTGCATTGTCACTGCAACCCCACCGGCTATCACAGCTCTCCAGAGAAATAGTCCATACATGGTGTTATATACATGAGGATTTGTGGCATCTCTGTGCTTGCTCAGAAAACATGATTGTCAGGTGAGGGACATCCGGCCCTATCTGAGGATGACAAGAGTTGAGTGGAGATACCTGTGTTTGCATGGTGGGACACACATACTGACCTGAGGCCCTTAACCACCATCATCTTTTCCCTTTGATCTATCACTGTACTTGTGTCATGCTAACCACTGATGGTGTTGACAAGAAGAGTAAAATAATGTTACCAAAACTTCCCCAAAATAGCCTCCTCTCCATCACTCGAGAAGCCTTTTTCAACACCAGCTGTCAACTGTCCACAGCAGGAAATGCTTCCTCCGGTGTGTTTTCCTCCTGAGGGACTGTTAGCTCTGAAACATGCCATTGTGTAGAGCATGGATTCAATACACAAAAGGCTAAAAACTGCACAGCATCCTGTCCTTGCTATTCATAAAGTGGAGTCCTTCTCTCACTCTGCAACACAGTGAGGGGCCAAAAAGAAAACCGCTGGTGCCTAACCCAGTAACGCCGTTGTCATAGCAGAGTCACATCCCTGAAGGCTGAATCTTATACCAAAGGTGAGCATGCTGAAAACAGAGGAGCGGTTAGCGAGCTGACGTGCCCATCACTGCCCGGAAAGAGAGGGAAATGAGACGCTGAACTATTTCCTTGCACAAGGACTGCAAGATCTCCTAAGCTGAAGGGAAGTGCTGATGAGTTACAGTGATTTCTACTAGCAGATTGCCACCAATACCTTGTCTAACTCTGGGGAGAAAAAATCACACTTGTCCTTCACTGTGCAAGCGTCTTTATTGGTGTAGCACTCTAGGTTTGGTATGGCAAAGGCCTTGGCAATGTCTCTGCTGTCCAACCATTTTGGAGAAAGGAGCAGAGGTGAGAGAAGGTGGGACACAATGAATTGCCACTGAGCCATCAAGACTGTGACTGGGGTAAATACCAAGAAATGTCCTCCTGCTGCTTACATTTAGTCACTGATGAGGCTGCACTGGCCCATAGCATGCTGTGCTCTCTCTTGGGCCAAGGTAAATCCCACAGTGTCTTTCTTGCCAGCTCAGGAGTCAGGGGAGGCTTGTGCAAAGGTTTTGCTGATGAAGGAGGAAAACATTTCTTGATGCATGCCAAGGTTATAATCGGGGGGATTTGCGCAACTGGGAAAAACCTAGACTTTTCTTAATCTCTCATGAGGAAATTGAGAAGCTCGGTCGCCAAATATCTGTTGGGAGAATCAAGAGGAAGCAGAGGTGTTTGGTGGCCGAAGGAAATGGGAGGGCTCAGCGGCTGCAGCAGTGACATTATCAGAGCGTGGGGCATGCGCGGGGCCATGCTGGGACTCTCATCCTGTTGCCTTGGCGGAGCAGGAAGCTATCATCCCCGAGCCCTCCGTCCTGCCAGTGCCCACGCTACACTGAGCTTCAGGGGGGTCACGAGCCCCGTGGGATTTTTTATTTTAACCTCTGCTTCAAAGAACACGTGTTTTTCTGCGTGTGTGTGTATGTGTGAGACTTGCTTCTCATCCATGCCCTCCACAGCCCTCTTATTTAGCTTTTCCTGTGCACCAAAGGTTTGATTCCACTCTGGAGAAAAAAAAACAACAAACCCACCAGAAATGCCTCTCTGTGCATCTCACCCATCCTCTACTTCAGCTTAATGGAAATGGCTCTGTGAATTTAGTGAACAGTGCTGTTCAGGCTGTTCCACTATCTATAGTTTGGGGGGTTTTTTATTATACTGCTTTTATCTTCCCAAGAGCTGTACATAATTCCAGGAGTACATTAAATCACATGATTAGTATATGGTGCATGTGGTTTGCTTTTCCTTTCCCAGAGGAAAAATTACTTGTGCAATGTTGTGTTTTGATTTAGTGCTTTCAGGGGCTTTAGGATGCACTTTTTTTTTTAATATCCTCATTCCTCTGTGTGTGTGTGTATTAGAGGGTGACAAGGGCTGAAATAGCCCACAGTTTCTGTGGGCAGATGATTTCATGGTCCAGGACCAGCTTCCAAAGCAACCTTTTCTCCTGAACAGAAGAATATTAAATATATGGAGGGAAGTTATTGGCAGCGGCGAAGTCATTCTCTACCTCAAAGCCTGAGGCAGTTTTTCAGAAATGCTGGGCTCCGGCCCGTGGCATGTCTGTGGCAGCCGGTATTGCAAAGCAGAGCTGCCACAGCTTTTTCTTGCAGTTACTGTTCCCACGGGCTGATTGCTTTATGGTTTTGCTGTGGTCTACATGGCAAGTGAGGAAACCAAGGGAGTGCAAATGACCATGTCAGAAAAGAATGGCAGTTCCTAGACAATGGGAGTTGAAAAAAAGTGTTGTTTGTTGGTACCATCATGCATTACTTAATACACTTGGAGGACCTAGGAGCTCCCTGAAGCTGCAGGCTAAATGAACCTAATGAATTCTGCAGATTGAGCCCCAAGCAGCTGCAGTAGAGCTGCAAACTCTTCCAACAGCTGCCCTTGGCCAACCAGCACCGCCTTCGCCCTCCACCTTGGCAGTGGGTCAGAAATTGTGCTTTTCCCTGGTTATACCTGCCCATCTGGTCTGAAGAACAACAATGCTTATCCATCATTGGGACACCTCAAAGATCTGTTAAATAAAATGTAAATGTTAAAGAAAAGACAGACAGCTATCTGGCATCTTTTGTTGGCTAATGCTCCTCTGGGAAATGTCAGGGGTCTGCAAGGACAGAAAGGGAAAGGGTGGGTGTATAGGATGTAATTACCCCCTATTGAATGGGGAGCTAGAATGACAAAGCCTCTGTGATACTGGAGGTCTAGGACACATCATCAAATTGCTGCAGATGCACTTATTTTTCTTTTTTTTTCCTGGACCATCCCCGTCTTTGAAACCTGTGAAACAACACAGAGCTGGGTGCCCACAGAGCTCAGGCTGGGATGGTGTGTGACCTGCACCAGGTCCTCGAGGCGATTCCTGCCAGGCCTGCCCAGCTGAGCAGTGCCACCTTCAGCACATGGAAAAAAGCCCACAAAAGCAGCCTCTGTCTTTACACCCCTGTATGGGGCCGAACCACTGCCCGGCGCAGTCAGTGGGCAGCTCACCCTTGAGCTGTGTGCATTTCAGATAAGGCTCAGGGTGTCCTGGATCAGAGACCATTTCCGTCATGTGTGCATGCAAGATGTGTTGTCCTCCATCGGCTGGCCTATGCCCACTCCTACAGAGCCCTTCTAGGAGAATCAAAACAGGCTTTTAAAGTATCTGCCCATTTACACAGTAAAACCAGATTACACTGTTGTAGCTCCTATCAAAGTCCAGGGAGTATGTCCATAGAGCAACATGATTTGGCCTTTAAACAGGAGTCCTCTTACTAAATTGAACAATGCTGCAAAGACAAAGTCTGTTGTAAATGATTTATTTTACTTGCGTAACCATGGGAAAGGAGAGAGCAGAGCAGGAAGGAAAGGGTACCTACATTTGCAGCCAGCAAGTTTGGTATCAGCCCTGGAAAAATATCTGAGCAGGGATCAGAGAAAAACTGACAAAGATTGTCCTTTGTGTGTGATCTGCAATAACAAAAGGGGGTGTAAATGCCTTCCAAAGTAAACAGCAAAGCTTCTCTCTTCTTTCAAGAGACAGAGCCATGTGCCCGGTGATGGCGGTAGCTCGTGCCTGGATGGTGGTGAGGAGAGGGGCAGCGGGCGAAGCCGTGCGGCTGCCGAGGCCCAGCCGTAGCCACCGTATTGACAGGGAGCAGCACAGCCCCCGGAGCTGCCATGGCTCGGGCAGGTCCGTGTCGGGGCACAGGGCGACAGGGAGCACGCTTTGGCCCATGAGATGCACCAAGAAGAGGAATATTTTTCAGTACAGCCCCATTGCTGCCAGAGTTAGCAAACAAATAACCTCTCTGACCCAGACAGATCCACACGCTCTCTGAACCCCTCTTCCGCACCCTGACCCCCAGCCCTCCCTGTGCTGGGGGAGGCATCCCCCAGATCCCCCCAGGGCCCCCAGGTCCCCAGGCACTGCCAGCTGTAGCTGGAGGCACTTTCTGCATTGCCCACATCACTCCAGGCAGCTGTGCTTCTTTATGTCACCCGCTCTGACTTCAGTCCCACCGGGGCAGGGACGGTGTTCTTCGGTAGCGGGCACAACCTGCAGAGCCAATGACTTTTACTTAAATCAAATCCACCTCAGAGAAAAGAAAAAACAGAAAACCTGATTCTAGCCCCTTCCTAAGGCTTGACCCTTCCCTGCCCCTGGGGATGCCCATCCCATCCTCTTCCTTTGCAAAAGCAAACCTGTCGCTTGCTTGTGCTTACCCATCCTCTTACCTCCCACCAGAAAGGGGTTTAGTTCTGTAATCTCCTTTTGATCCCGAGCTCCACCAATATATGATTTTCAATGCACTGGAAAGAAGACCTCTGAACCCAACAGCACTGCTTACTATCTTTTGACATAACCTTAAATCACCTTATCCAGAAAACCGGTAGGTTACTTCACTGTTTATGTTTTCCACAGACTCCTTTAAATTGAAGCATATAATACCTGTACCTGGACCCTGATACATTTTATACAGTTTCTCTTAATAACCTTCATAAAGTCATTAAGTTTATTACCTAATAATATATAGTTGGGAGTCATAAAATTTATTTACATTAGACAGTTTTCCAGGTATGTGGAAGGTAATTCAGCAGCCTCAGCCTGTGTGCTGATAAGGTCAAACAGATTCCTTAAAATACAGGAAGTTTCTACTGTACCAGTTTTTACTTTACCAGCAAACCAATTTTTTTTAATCAAAGTAATATTCCTTCCAGCTCTGAGATATTTCTCTGTAATGTGTTGACTTTCAAGAATAGTGTACTTTGTTCCTTTGTTCCCGCCACGCTACAGTAAGCGAAGCTGTTCATGTTTTTCTTTCCTCCTGGACCAAAACAAGCCACCTGAGAGCCAGCAGCCGGCCATCGTCTCGGACGGTCCAGGGAGCCCTTGGGAGGATGGGGGTGACCAAGCACTGCAGTTCATCCTGCGCACTGGCACCCGGTGGTGCCTCCCCGTGCTGTGTGTCAGGACAAGTCCTGAAGTCACCCTCAGGTCACAGCTTACCTGCCAGGGTCTGTGCTGTAGAAACATGCCCTTTAGCGCCCAGGGACACCTGAGCAAGGACCCCCCTTGCTCCAACAGGAACCCCGAGCACCCCGGGTGCCTCCCCTGCACAGGCGGTGGCTGGGGAGAGGCAGAGCAGAGCCTGATGACAGCTCATCTGGTGGCAGGTCACCTCAGGTTGCTATCTGCTCTCATTTCTTTGGCTTTTGGTTGAAAGGAAGGCTTTGCAAATGAGGCAGTCACCTGGAAATCAGCGTCTAGGTTCAGTTTTGAGCTCTGCCACAGACTTCCTGAGATAGCGTGGGAAAGTCACTCCATCCCACCGTGCCGCACAGTGCCTGTCTGTGAAGGGGGAAGGGAGAGATAGTCTCCAATTTCTTCCTCCCTTTGTTCATCTTGTCCTTTAAGACTGTAGCGTCTGAGGTTAATGGCTGTTTCTCATAGCGTGTACGAGTATCCTGAGTTTGACCAGGGCCCATAGGTGTTACTTTAATATAGACAATAAATAGTAATAAAAGTAGCCATGAAATTGCTGTCACCAGATATGAACCAAAAAGAAGTGAAATAAATGGCATGCAGCTGAGCTTCTATGCCAGTGGAAACTTTGCTAGTTCTCTCGGTTATGCAGAGCTCCTACGGCAGGTCAGTGTGGCAGGTTCTTGTAATGGCACTAGCAGTCTCCTAATATTTGAGTTTTTCTGAAAACTTCATGTCCTAGAGCCAGGTGGTTACAGTTGAGCCTCAGCTTCCACTGAAAAACAAGTTTCTCTACTTCTAATGGTCCAGAGAAAAGCTTTAAAATATTAATCCTGGAGGAAGAGAGAGAGGCAGAGAGTGAGAGACAAATGGGGGGGAGGGGGGGGAAGGAGAGAAAAAAGAGAGGAAGAGAGAAAGAAAGAGGGAAAGAGATAAACAGAAAGAAAGAAAGAAAGAAAGAAAAACCATATTTTCTTGTTTCTTAAGGTCTCATGATGTTTATGCCAGTCTTAAGATCTCTAGTGGCCTGATTCGTGGTTTCTGAATGGATATCTTTGGCAGCACAGGAATCTCATTTAAGATTTTAAACAATTACGTTCTCAGAGTCTCCAAATAAAATGTTTGTGCTTTAACAACAGTGGAAAAGTGAAAGGTTTGGCTTCTTTCCCTTTTGGATCAGCAATGGAATGAATGGAAAACTGGGGCTGTGTTCTGCACTGATAAAAGAGCAAGCAGATTTGTTTCTAGTGATGCTGGAGCACATCAGCTAGGAGAACCTGATGCATATTTCATCTGATTCTGCTGGTCTGTGGACAGGTAGTGTTGTTCCTGCCAAAAAGTGTGTTTCTTCTGTAAGCTAAGAGAGATGCCACCCTCAGTAGTTTTGAAGATCCCATCTTCTTTTTGAGAGTGTTGTTGGATGTAGTGTTTTAAGATGTTGGGGAAGGAGGTCTCCCAGAAGTGAACAAAAAACTCTGATGATAAGCATCCTCTATTAAGCCCTGCTACTGCAGAATCAAGTTCAAAGAGTAAGTAGCAATGCATATTTACGGTACGAATCTGCCAGCTGGCCCAAGTCCCTTAGCCCTGTCCCAGTGCCCTGGCCAGTGCAGCAAGACTGCTCACCTCCATAAACCATAGCAGTGGAATTCCACTCCCCCCAGCTAGATTAGGACAAAGCCTAGTCCTAGGCCTAGTCTAGGTATCACATGGAGGCTAGAAGTCATAATATCTTTCGAATATCCAGGGCTTTGATCCCCACAAGCAAACCTGCTTCAGTGGATACTGTTCAGCATAAGAATTAGAAAATCATAAGGCTCACATGGTCTGGTTTTAGGGCTTGACTGCAAGGTCTTCTGGTCATACCATGGAAATCAGTGGATGCTGAGAGGATACTCTGTGTCCTGCTCTGCTTCATGTGTGCCCCAAATCCAACGAGAGCAGCTGTTTTGGTAAGAATCCTCATCAGATGAATCCATGAGTTTTCCACTCCTCAATTATGAATATGAACTCTAATCCTGGGTCAGCTTTGAGCCACAAACCAAATCTAAACTTAATCTGGATGCAGACCCAGCCCCTTCCCCTGTTCAAAACACACAGGAATTCCAAAGGCAAATTTTGGAATTTTCCATGGTTTGTGATAGTCTCTGTGGAGCAGCGTGTGGGCAAAGCAAGCACGTAACATGGCTATTGAGGGCCAGATGAGTGGAAGCAGTTGTTTGCTTTGTGGGTAATACCTTGGAAGTCAATGAGGCTGCTCTCTAGGGAAAACATGGGAAATCAACGGCAGAATCTGGGTCTGTGTCTGAAACCTTCTGTAACTACAGGGTTCAGCAAATGTGCAAGAGGTAGAGCTAGCAGAGAGCACTAGGGGGGCTGCTGCTAGCCCACTGCAGACCTGTTTTCTCCAGGTTTGAAACCTTAGGGAGGAAAAAAAAAATGGAGTGTTAACAATTTCTGTCTGAGATTCCCATCCTTTGGACTGTCCACCTCTAGGAGAATTTGCCCTGTGAACATCCGCCAAAGTGGAGCAAACTATTCAGAGTGGGTAAAAACTCTGTCCTGTTCAGAGGGCTTACACAAAAGGCTTACCCAGCCACTGAAGCTCAGCAAGTCCCTGTACTTGAGCCCTACTAGGTGGGTGAGTGACTGGTTGGGTGGGCACAGGGCTCCCTCACTGCTCAGGAATGCCTGTTACCCTGTGAATTCTCAGCTGTTTGTAACCTAAATGCCACTTAGAGAGTTTTTTCCCGAACGTATTTTGCAAAACTGTCAAACTTCAAACATGCAAGCATGTACAAAAGCCAGTGGTGGATTTGGTTTGGGAAGCACTGGGTGAGTTTGCCTAACAACTGTTTCAGACATATATTCCAGTTAAACAGCACAAATGTTCGAATTCCTTGGCTGCTTTCTGGAGTCCCAGGTCTTTATCTTGGCTTCGGATCTGGATCAGGCCAGAACTGCTTGGGAGTGATTTTCCTTTATCAGCTACTTTACAGATAATTTACTAGCAGTCCAAGCTGCATATTTACTTTGAAGAGCAGAAACTTCATCGTTCAGATAAGATTACTCTCCTACGAGTAAATACTGGGCTGAACACAAGGAAGGAATGAAAACTGCAGACAAAATGAAAAGGAAATGGCTGATCAGGCTATTAGATAGTTCAGGTTGAAGTACCTTCAGAATCGGCCAGAAAGAAGATTAGAGGGGAAAATAGTTCATGGCTTTGTAGGACCAAGTGCAATGCTCTACACTGGCTTGTGATCCTTGCAGTGTATTCACCTGGCAAGCTCAGTAGATTTAGACACTGAAAGTTGATTCAGAAAGAGTCTGAAGAGCTAGTATAAACACTCTTCAGTTAAATGTGGCTGTTCACTGTAGCATCTGAAGTCTGTTGCATGCTAGCCCAAACTCTTGAACAGAAAAATTAAAGCCCTGTCTAAAAGCCTTTTCTTTGTGGAGGGGATGCTGCACTGCAGGGCAGCAGGTGCCAGGCTTGCCCACCATACCTATGAGGGAGCTTTCGGAGGAGCAAATGTTTGTAACAAGCTCTTTTGGAGCAAACGCCATGGGAAGCATTCCAGGGTGGGGAACCTGGGAGAGAGAAAAAACGATGACGAGCTGCATCAGCTGCAAACCTGGGTGCCGCGTTTCCATGTGGTGCTTGGCTACCCTGGTGACAGACACGTTATAAATACCTCAAGACAGACCCATTTTGGAGGGTTGCCTGCAGCTGTGGGGAAGCTGCAGATTAGAAATTCCAACTGACTCGTCACAGGCACGAAAAATATTTCCCAACGCCATTCTGTGCTCGGGGGGCTTTTCTTAATCGTATGAGACTTCACCAGTCTCATCAAACTATTAGAAAGGCCTGTGACAGCTTAATTCAGCCACAGAACTGATTACTGCTGTTGTCAAAGCCAGCGTGATGTAATGCTTGCCCTTGGAGCAAAATAGTAAGACTAGTGGAGAACTGATTCTGGTTGAAGAGGCAAAGGCTCAAGCTGGCTGTTTAATGCCATCACTGAGTTGTGAAATGGAGGGGCCAGTAGCAAGAGCCCACATGTGCACCTAGTCACCAGGTCATGCGGGCCAAAATGTGCTTGTAGGGTTTACGCCACCCATATGACATCAGCCAGCAGAAAACTGCAGGCAGGATTGTGTTACTACTCCTATCTCAACCTATATTCAGGGAGACTAAGTGTCCACCTTCAGTAGCATGTTTTAAATCACATTTGACATTCAGTACAATGTCCGAACCATCCCCACCCATTTGTTCCCATGCTTTGCGCTCCTGAAGAAGTGACCATCACACAAAACCTACCTCATGGTAGGTTGTCCATGTAGGTGCCTACCTCATGGGTGACAGAAATGTTGACAGCATGGTTCACCGCATAGGTGAAATGTGAGACAGATTTTATCCTGAATTATGAAACTCCCAGATCTAAAACCTTTCCAGGATAGACTGATATTACTGCAAATGCAATTGTGAAGACTCTTAACAGGCTGAAAGCATTTTCCTTTTTGAAAGATAAGCATTTATCATTCTGATGTTCCAGCAAGCTTGGTTCCAGGCAATACAATACCCAGGACACTATCAAGGCCTCGCTCCTGCGCAAACAATGGGAAGCAGAGGAAATGATGCAAAGCCACACTGGAACATGCACCTTCCCCTTCATGAAGACATGAATGAGAAATCGCCAGGCTGAATCATTTCTTTCTGATAAAAGACTCTGTATTAATTAAACCTAATCACTCCAGCATAGCTCCTTATATGGCTGTTAAATTGTTACCAGCTTACTGATGATCATGTTTACGAAAAGTAATTGGGCTACCTTTTTATTGGCGTTATCAGAGATTTCCACCCATCACTTACATGTTCCTTCCTCCACCACAGATCCCTTAGTTGTGCGAAATGCCAGATTAACTATTTACACGGCTGCTGTCTGCATGAAGGGGAAGAAATCTCCAAACTGAAGAAGGAGGCAGGAGCAATAAGCATTTTTAATAGGGTTTTTGCTCTTCATTGGTCACTGGTGGTGCTTAAAGGACAAATGAACAAACAAGAATGAAATGGTGTAATATTCCTTTGCTTCCCTGTAAGTGCCATTTTTCTGCGCTACTGCAAAATTCCTCCTGCCCAGTCTGATACTAACATAAGGCTTGTAAGTACTCTTGGGGCCCTGATTACATTCACTGCTTCTCCTTGCCAACATGTAATGTATGGTGTTTTTTCATATGTGTTTTATGTTTTCATAAAAAGCTACACCCCACTTGACATCTGTTATCTGGATTAAGGCTGTTCATTCAGCTGGCCAAAAAGGGATGGAAATCTGTGGAGCATTTCATTTGCCGCAATCTACAGATGATGGTCATTTGTCAGGTTGCTAATATGAACAAATTCAATAAAACAAGCAATCAGCCTATGGACTTAAATAAAAAAACAGAAAAGGGAAGAAATAACAGGCCCTACTCCATAATGCTCTCCTATTTATTATTTTTTTCTGTGTGGTCTTGCAATCATAAATGTTGCCATTACAGTCTACATTACTTTCCTGCATGAATCGCTGAGCAAGGGATTTATCACCAAGACCTTCTAGTAAAGAGAAGACAAAATGCAATGCTTTGAAGGTCTCCTCTGAATTCAAACACCTGAACTGAAAAAGGCTAGTATTGAGCCAGCTCAGAATTACTGCTAGATTTACTAGAGCTAGTAATGTCCAGAGTTATTTCCGCTCTGCTCTTTTACAAGTCATGTGATTTCATTTCTCCTCTATCAACACTCTAGTAAATGAAAACCAGACTCATAATCATACAATCAATTTTATTACATTGCCACTGTGTGAAAAGGAAGGCTTCAAAGATTAAGCAGCATTTTAGATAAGGAGACTGAGTAAACCGTGACTGCTTCAACAACAACAACAACAAAGAGGGAGCATTTAAATAAATTATTGTGGAAAAGAATTATTTCGTATAGTCAAAATGTAATTGGGTACATAACATGGCCGATATGCTTATGGCCATGAAAATTTAATTACCTTCCAAACCATTGAATGAATTATGCAGCCTCTGATCACTGCAGAACAAAGTTTATAGGCCAGATTCACTGTTGGCACAAGCAGAGTTACATTGGCTTCCATGGAGTTGTCATCATTTGTTCCAGCGGTGAGCTTGGCTCGCCATCCCTGCAGTACGGATCCAGAGTCCTTTGAAGTCAATGGAAAGGGCCCTTGACTTCAAGGGACTTTGGACCATGTCTAGTGTACCATGTGTTTTGCCAGCAACTGAATTAGTTATACTGCAGATCACCATGTACATACATATTCAGTGTCGTGACACGTACTGATCCGGGAGCGGGACTAGAAATGCATCCCTAGCAGCAAATACTCTATTTCTGTAACCCAAGCCTGCATTTGGAGCTGGTCTCTTCACATTTAGAATATTTCCACTTAGTGCCCAGCCCCTCAGTTTGTTTGCAGTTTAATTCCTTCTAGCGTGTTATTCCATCACCCCCTCAAATCGCTCAGTAACTGCCTGAAAATTGAAGCTATTTTAGATGAAGCTTCATCGGAAAAGATGTGGTTATAAACTAGCATATTCTTGCCCTGCACCAGCTGTCTGTTCTCTAAACCTAGCTGTGAATGTAATTTTCCCAAGAAAGCTCTCTGGCAGAAGTTAGGTAGGAGAAGGATTAAGGAGAGCAAGATCATGCGTTTTAACCACCAGTTAGTAGTGTTAAGTTGCAGAGCTTGGTCTTGTCAAATACTGTCCAGCCTGGGTAGAGAAGGTACATGTGAACAATGCAGTGCCTCCAGTCATCACATAACTAAAGAAATGCACAGAAAGTCCAACGAAACACGAAGCTCTTCATAGGCTCTGCTTCCCAATGGCTTGGTGGGGTGCCTCAGATGGCATCTCTGGACAGGTTCAGGATGCATCACCTGGGTGGCTCTCAGTCAGACCTCTGCCCTGTTCATCCTGGGCCTGGAGATCGGCCAACAGGTCTTAGCAGCGGCAATCCACCTTTCCTATTGACAGGCTGAGGAAGTAAATGGATTTTTCCTTGTCCATCTCAGCACCACAAACGTTTGTGAGAGAAAGAGGCCAAGGAGAGAGGGAGACTGAGCAGACATATAGAAAAATACCCAGAGAGGCTGTCCTAACAGGCAGGAATAGCAGCATGGGCTGACCAAGAGAACTGAGGATGCGAACAAAAATTGTGCCAGTAACAGTAGTGTTTATCTCGATGGACAAACATCAGTGTGAATTTGAACTATCTCCTGGATGATAGGAGGATGAGATAGAAAATCTGACACATACCACTTCTCAGGTAGCATCAAATGTATTAAAAATGTTTACACGCCTAATGCGACCTAATTGCGACCTCACTGAACTCAGGTCTCCAGCTTTGACACCTGGTATGGACACCTCCAGCTTTGACCTGCTGGGTTACCGTTGCTGTTTTGCTGTTCTGTGCCACAGCTTCCCAGCTGTGAAGAGGAATGACAGTAAATCACGCTGACTGCTTTAATAAAGCACTAAAGAACCTCCTGCTCTAAAGAGGAACAAAAGCAAAATAGGCAGAATTACTATTATTTAGCAGCTGTATTCAGGTATGAGATAGATACTTGATAATGGGATGGTATTATCAGATTGCAGGTTTAAAACAGACACTTTCAGAATATGAAGGTCCACAGACAAACTTGTGAAATACCAGTTCAATCACTGACCACGCATTAGCAATGAAGTCTAAGTTCAAATTCCAGCTAAAAAGCCAAATTTATGGTTGTAAAATATAATGTTTAAACAAACCTGTATCTGACACCAACTGATCATCAGAAAACAGAATTAGAGCTGGCTACAGTTCTTCTGGGTTAGCATGAAACTACTGGAAGTTTAAAGCTTTTTCATGTTTTGTCACAATCTCAATAATGGGCTTATTATGGGGGTTGTAAAATTTCATTACACCACATTCATTTCTTGAACAAAATGAGGCTCATTTTTCCAGTGGAAATAGCCTGGTCTTGACGATGCTTCACTCTGCGCCAGAGAAAAGGTTCAGCTGGCTTCTTGGATCAGCTTTACGGCCTCTTTGCAACGCCAGGCTGCTGCAGAAAGGGGAACTGTGGAGCCAAGAATTTGGCCTCTGGATTTCAGTGACATTAACACCCAGAAAGAATTCCTGGGAAGGACCACTTCCATGAGCGAAACTGGAGCCATTCCTCGCAGTCTGGGGCTTGTCAGCACATGCGAATAAATGCATCTGGAATAAGAGAAGCTGTAAGTTTTAAGTGGGAGAGTGGTAAAATGGAGTAAGTCATGTGGTAATGCGATTATTTCTTTTTTATTTCTGATGGAATCGGCCATGAAAGTCACTGAAGTTGATGCAGGGAAAGACACCCGCATTCCAGTCTCAGAGCGTCCACGTGTACTATCGCTCTAGTCTGAGTTACTTGGAGTTGTTAAGTGATTGCGCTGGAATAACTCCATATGCAGACAAGCTCTCATTTTTCTGTAGAACTAGGGAACAACAGAAGTCTATCAGGGAATAAATTCAGCTTGCTTATTTCCTCTCAGAACAAAAGATTTGCCCAGATTTGTGAGGTTAGTATAAATAAAATTGCCAGGATGAAGCAATCAGTGTTTTATTAATAGGCATTTCACAGCTGAGTAAACTTTTTTCAACGTATCAGCTGAAAGACTCAACCATTTCTGGTTTTCAAAACATAAGTTTTGAGTGTCTGTTCTAGCTTTCAAGCACTTTGGTTGAAGGAGAAAAGATCAGCTATCATATTCACCCAGATATAAGTCAAAATATGGTTTTAGGGCAATTTTCTAGGAAAAAAATCCAACTTGCCTTATACTTAGGTGCAACTATTTGAAGAGGGAAGCCAGACTCAGTTTTGAAGTGCTACACACTTTAGCGAAGGTATTTATCTGTTCCTCTTTTTCTTGCCCATCTTTTGGTAAGCATTTTCCCTATTTTTTGCCAGCCATAAACTGTCATAATATGCACCAAAGTCTGCAGCTTTTAGAGATGCTTCATGCTTCATACAGAACTTGTAGGGATGCCATTTGTTATTCACTACTATTTAAGGGCACTTGGTGTACAGAACAGATCCTCTCAAAATGAATTCATGGAAGAGAGCAGAGGAGAGAGGGAGGGAGGAAGAAACATGGGGACCTCATTGGGAATTACACTTAACCTCCATTTTGACCTTCCCCAGACACTCGATGGTACTGCACTGAGACTGAAGTGAGTGATTCTGTCACATGAGTATTGGTTGGACACGCTTTGGGAAGATGAACATTGCCTAAACCTTTGTTTCACACAGGAAAGCAGCTATACGCCTGCAGCTTTGCAATGAAAAACTATCCTGACTTACAACAAGCATCTTTCATAGGCTACTGTGATATATACTGTTCTTTCCAAACTTTGCCTACCATCAGGGTAACTTTTTTCTGAAAATAACAATCAGTTTTTTTCCAATAACTAGCAAGATTGGCCATTTGGCATGAATCACCTAATTCATTCCAGATCTTGGACTTTGATATTTATTTTGAGATTTTTCTTATTTTGGAGCACAGCGAAGGGTACATTTCACAGACCATTTTACCAATTTCATTGGGTAAAGAATGAATAACAAGTCCCTAACTTGAAAATTGTTGTTTAACCACAGTTGTTAAGTGAAATCTTACTCTGCCTATGATTCAAGTATAGATCTTTGTTGCAAAGGAAAGATAAATAAATTATGATCCTAACCAGCATTAGACAATTAGATGCTTAATATGAGCAGTAGAAGGGAAAAGACATTGAAATAGGTCTAGGGGAGGTGAACAATTTGTAGTGCAAAAGCCATTAATGAGTACTGGAGCCATGTGACCTCTGTCAAGTCTTTTCCTCAAACACCTCAGCCCTTTTTAATGTATAGCAACTCAGACTCACTGTATTTTAGTTTGAGGCTGGCATGCTCCCAAAAGAGAGTAAATATACAGTGAGGGTGGCCGAAGACAGCTTTATGTTGCTGCCCCCATCAGACACTTTTGCTCTGCATGAAAGTCAGCAGAAAAGAACACATCTTGCACCTCCACAGTCCAGGATCTTAGCACTAACTTACCTCCGTGAGACAGTTTTGGTTTCATCAGGGCCTGCCACACGATTGAATCTCAGCTGGAGCCTTGGAAGTGCCAGGCAATGCTCCATTCTGCTGTTGGTCCTGAGGATGCTGATCTTGGGCACAGGAGAAGAGCAGGCAGGTAGAGCAGTACAGTCTTTGTCCTCTGTGAAAGATTCATGGCAACGTGTCTCTCAGAGTCATAAATCCTATGACCTTAAACACTTTCCTCCTCTCAGTATCACTAATGTCAGTCATCATGTCATATTTTGTCTGGATAAACATTTACAGGGGATAGTAAAGAAGGAATAAATTTAAGAGTCATGCGATATGGTGAGGTGCACAGTGGCCATTGTGGAATTTATTGTTAAGAGGAGGTGCAAAAAGCGTATGTATGTTGTGCTACTTGTGGAATTATGCTGTTTTGCTGTGTGTACTATGTGCTAATGCAGGACAGGGCAGCTCTGAACAGGCTCTGCTGAGGGAGTATATGACATCCTGAAAATGCTCCAAAAGCTCTTTCAAGCCATTTAGGTACAGGATGTTCACCCAGTATGTACTGCATTAAAAGGGCTCTGTTCTGGTAATCTAATATTTGCAGAGAGTATCTGCTAGAGGCTGAGGAGGCAAGTCAGGGTAACATTCCTTTATTCATGTAATCCCAACAACATGAAGGCGACCAGGACATGACTGCCTTGCAGCCAAACAGTATTAGCAATGAATAAGCAAAAGCTAGAGCATACACTATGCTTTTTTAAGCTTCTCTCCATCATGGATTTGATAGTCATCACAGAGTCTTACCTGTTCTCTTTCAAGACCAAGCTGTCATCAGACTAACACTGAGCAAACACATTCAGAAGTCATCAGGGACGTTTGTTCACATACAGAACTTGCATTCACTTTTCCCAGTCCTTTGAGTCATTTCAGCAAATCTGAGCGCGCTGTTTTTTTTTTTAACATGGCATCCTATGGAAGTGGCGAATGTTCAGTCATATGGATGAGTATGAGTGTGCATGATTGGGATTCTTTTCTCTCTGTTTTTCCATTCTGCATGCCCTCCCCCAGTATCTTTTAGACCTAATGGCTATTGGCCCTCCTACCTCTATTCAGAAAATCAGAGAACCACACTTTTCTGGAGACCACTATGCTCCCCTGTCAAATTCTTGGCTTTCCACAAACATTGTCATCAGTTTGGAAGATGACATGAAACATTTGTGAAGGATGGTGGATCTGACTCTGGCACAGTCAGCCTGCAGTATCTGGGGGTTCATTTCTTCCCTTCCTAAGTCATTGCAAGGAAGCAACAGAAGTGAAATTATGCTGCTTCAATCACCTACCTCCACAGAAAAAAATCAAAAAAAGAGGAAAAAAAAAGAACAATGAAGTATTGAAGCCAAAGCCAAAGCAAATAGTTCAGAAACAGTCCATGAGCTGAAATAAGTTCCCGTTCAGCTGTGTGCTGTACAAGTCCAAATAATTAAAACAACTCTAAAAATGTTCTGCTCACTGATAACTCACAAATAAAAGAAAGATAAATATGTCATATTCCTCAGTAAATTTTAAAAAGTAAATTTTAATTTACCACGACTATTTTCTTCTGAATGGTCTAGTGACTGGAATGAAGGATTGACTTGACAGACTTACTCATGCACTTAGTGCACACAGGGACATGGGGCTCCACCACTTTCTTTAGTCCCTGAAATTTTAGATTCAGATTTAATTTAAATTTATTCATAAAGTTAGTCTATTTTAGAGACTAATATAATCATCCAACTCAGTGGCTCCCAAAGCGGTATCTTCCATTTGTGGGGCAGGGAGAGGAGTGAGAAGGTGCTGCTGCCAGCTGTCTAGGGACCTGACCTGCTGGAGCTGTGGATGCTCTGCCCTGACACCCTCAGGACAAGCAGTCGGCAGACAAGAAGGCTCTCACACTCTCAGTCACCATGTGGACAGGACAGTCCTTACTCATGGGTAAGGCAGCTTTGGGATGGCCATGGAAGTTTTGCTTTCTGGTTCTCCATCCTGTCAGTCCTCAGCCAAGGTAAATCACCATATCTGTGTTTACACAACCAGAAGAGCTTACCACAAGCAGTGAGAGGTTGTGGTTTGCTGGTGATTCATATCAGATCCACGTGTCATGACTTTTTTCCATTGCAGTTGAGTACTCCACAGCTAAGCATGCTGCTCCAAGGCCACTTCTGCTCTTCTTAACTTGCAGATAGAGCAATGGAAGTTATGCTTGCATGAAAGCAGGAAGGAAAAGTACAGCTCGTTGCAGAGTAAGACTGTGTTCTGAAGCTGGAATGAATTAATAGCAGTGCATTATACATTATACTAATGTATGTATATAATACTACTGCACAGTCTCTCACTACCTGACGAAGGTTTGCTTTGACTTTGCCAAAGATTTCTAGTGTTTTCCTTTCCTTTTCTTTTTTTTTTCAAGACTTGTGGGACTGAAAGTTCAGAGAAAATAATTTCTGTGATGCTTTTTTTCTCTCCAAGGCTTTTGCTTATGATGTTTTTTCTTCAGGATAACCTAATGACTGGAACGGCCTAGTGAACATAGTGACTGAACCTTAGGATTGGTGTACACAGGGACTTAAGTCTCTACCTGCTTCCTTAGCTCCCAAAGTGAAGATCCTCAAAAAATTACTGCTCAGCAGCTATCAAAGCCTGGAGCAGCCTGGTCTCTAGGCTCCTAAATGGCTGCCACAAAAGTCCCCACACAAGTGCATTGCTGCAGCTGGGTACCCACAGGACTTCCTAGGTCTGACACTCAAGAAATATGTAGGCTCGTTGGGACTTGGCATGTGTGTACCCTATGGGGCTCAATGCACTACAATTTCTTAATATACAAGCAAGAAAGTGCAATAACAAACAAGTTTCTTGAAACAGATGGAACACTCATCTGAAGGATACAAACTGACATGTCTCTCTCTATTTCCAGGGATGGGAAGGGGATGGGAGAAAGGGGATCAATTCCTCATCAGGTATTTCTGGAGAAGAACCAGCTCACTTGCTGTTGGTGAAGCTGTTTTACAGTCAATACACAGCTGAGACAATGACTTTAGGAATGATCTGAGCACTTACCCAGATAAGAAAGAACTGGAGTGTATGTTTGATTATCAAAACATGGAGGCTAAGGCTTGGCAGAAGAAGGGTTAGGACACCTGTGCACTTTCACCTCAGCATCCCAAAGCAGTGTTCTTTGAGTTGTAGGACATGAACCTCAGGTCTACAAAGTGACTGCAAAAATTCATGGAGCACACACATTTCCTTGCAACGAAACAAGCGATCGAAGTGAAGGAAAATTGAAAATTAACAACCAATAATTTAAACATTAACATCCTCTATATGTGGTTGCAAATGAAAACCTGTGTGACAACACAGCATAATGCTACCTGGAAATTCTTTCCGAAAATAAGGGTGGGCCCTGCAATTACAATGGTTTGAGAAACCTTGCTCGCATTGTAGTGGGTAGGGAACCTTCTTGGGTTAAGTTAAGTCTCTCTCTTCAGACAAGTACTGGGATCTCTGACTTCTCATGCAGGAGAGCTAACCATTTACATAAATGAGCAGTTTTAAGCCTCTCATGCCCCTCCTTGCCCACCCCCCCCACCCCCTCAGTATGCGCTCCCTTCTTCTTGACATTCATTCTTGGTTCCATGGGCATCTCTGTGCTCAACTTGCTGCATGCCTCTTTAGGCACCAAGCTAGATTAATTTATTGTATAGAATATTGTATAGCAGAGTGCAGGACTGCATTCCACTAGGCTACACAGTGCCGGGAAGCTAAGCACAGTAACAGTAAGTATAATGATGCCAAAAGTCCTTTCATCACTGCAGGCCTTGGTGGCTCTCAGGCCAAGACCTGGCCCACAGACCCAAAACTCTTACTTAATACAGATTTTCCTTGCCAAAGCTTTAGAGGATCAAAATCTCTAGAACTCAGAAAGCTGCCAAAGTGATATGAGTTAGAAATAGTTTCCAAGTCCCATTAAAAAAGCTAACCTACGTATAATAGGCATGCTATGTGGACACCACTGCTACCTGGTTTGCTACCCATAATCTGACCGCTTTAGTGATCTGCTGTGTCCCTGGGTTGTGTGCTGGATGCAACTGCTTACACCAAGCACTTGGCTCTTTCGACATCTTCGAGGTACCACACCCTCTCCCCGTGCTACAAAGAGATCAGGAGCTGCTCAAATTAAATTCCTTTATTAATGGAATGGTTTGAATAGACCAAAAATGAAATGGATGAAAGGAATGCTTGTCCTTTATGGTTGCCAAAAAAGTAAATATTGTCTACAGACATTATACAGCTTTCTTTTAACCAAAATTAAATACGGTCCATAGCAAAGCAAGCAATCTGTAGAAATGTATTGTTATGCTGCTATTGCAAACTATTTACATTGGATAAAAACCAGGTGTCTCAAAGCTAGCTTTAACCTTAGTTGATTACTGTTATGATTCTGTGTATCTTGCCCTCATCTCCCCTTTTTGCTATTATATATAAATCAGGCACTAACAAGGTTAAAAAAGTGAGTGATCACAAAGCAATCACAAAACAAGCTCTGAGTGGCAGAGACAGAGAGCGAGCTCCCTTCCTCACCACCCAGCACGACTACTCTGTCACCCTCCTTCAAGATTTAAGAAGGAGTTTATCACCTCCCTGCAGGCTTTTCCCACATCCAACCATTTGTCTCTCCAATCAACTTACTTTCAGTGCCAGGAATCCCTGCAAAGGCAATACCTGGTACGAGAATATACAATTTAAATATACATATTTTAAAGGAGCATATTTTCTTCTAGCAGTACTGTGTGCTGTCTCTGCGAATGCATGTTCACAGTAAAACCATGTCAAATAAATATTTGAAGGAATCAGCACAGTGCATCCAGTTTCACTTTCCACACAGAACGTGGTGTGTCTGCTTTTGGTGGTGGTATAAGGCAGAGACTCAATACGAATCTAACTTTGCTAAGTCACAATCATGAACAAAGAAATCCTGCCTAATTGCAAAATACTTGATTAACAACTCAGCCAAACAAAGGGATAGGTTTACTATACACCAAAGCTATTTGCTGAAAAGGACTTCACTGCTGGTTTCATAGCAGACATACAGCACAGAGAGTAAGTTTTTTCAGTTTGCAAAAAGGATTAATCAGAATAGTTTGTCCATTCAATCAAACATTGCTCTGTTGTAACAACATTGTTCTCAGTTCCCTCTCTCTTTGATCCTCCTGCCTGTATTTCTCCTCTAGTTTTTGTTTTTCAGAGTCCATACTATAAAAAGTGGAATCTGTGCTTCTCCTAATCTTCTCGAACTGACTGAAATCTGCAACGTACTTTCCATTTGGAGAGAGAGAAACCACAGGCACGAACTCGTAGCCCCAGTGGATCTCCTCGGGGATGTAGGAAGTCCTGCTTTGACAGACAGCACTGGTGGACTCCACCGTGGCGTTCAGGAGCACCACGAGCTCGAAGTCCTTCTCCTTGAGATTTTGAGGTGTGAGATCTCTCAAAGGGCTGCTTTCATCCAAAATATGGTAGAAGGTTAAAGGCAAAATGAGAAATGGACTCTCTGAAGAGGAGTCAACGTTGAACTTGACACTGGCTTGATTCAGCAGGATCCGCTCCCCTTCTTTGGTTTCATATGTCTGAAGAAGCTTCCCAGACAGCTGACACTGTATCAGAAGGCTTTTCCTCATATTTGCTACTCTGATCACCAGGCAAAGTTCTCCATTGTGCTTAGTAATGACAGCACAGTGGCTGAATTTAATAGTCTCTGCCCTTTTTTTAGGTCTTGCAATTTTGGCCAGAAAGGTACCTGTGATGAAGATTTCAATCAAGGTGGTGATGACCAGTTGGGCCACAAGTAAGAAAATGGCATGAGGACACTCCTCTGTAATGAAACGAAATCCATAGCCAATGGTTGTCTGTGATTCCAGGGAGAAGAGGAATGCCCCAGTCAGAGAGTCTACGTTCTTGACACACGGCTCACGCATTGGGCTGAACTTGTTTATTTCTAAATCACCATGAAGGAATGCAATGGCATAGTAGATAACTCCAAAGAGGAACCAGGTCATAACAAAAGTAGCAGCAAATAAGGTGAGTTTGTACCTCCACTTCATGTCTATAACTGTAGTCCACAAATCTTGAAGATAGAGTAGGTAAATGCCATCGACTTTGTCTATCCGCACGTTGCTGTGACCGCTTTTGGACATCACACGGGGTTTGTGTGCCTTGAGCATGGCAGTGTCAATGCCTCCGTTAACCAGTGGGACGCGGGACATATTAATCTTTGTGGTTTCCATTCTCACTGCTTCAGTCCTAAGGAGAGAATAAAAGAAGACTGTTACTTAATGAAATCAAAGCACATAACTGATTCTGAAAAACATTTGAAAATGTTGATGGAGAGAAGGCACAAACATAATCTAAACACAGCAGCAGTGAATAAAAACAGTTGGAATATAAAGTTACCATCATACAATATCTGACATTACAAATAATTTGATATTCTTTTTTCCAGGAAAAAAAAATCATTCTTTGATTCTGGTGACTGCCAAATATGGAGAAGCAGGTTTCTTTTATGATAGCCTGCAAAAGAAATTTGACCAAGCTGAAATTTTATATTACTACTTTATTTCTGTAAAATGCATTAAATTTTTTTTCTTACGTTTCTCTAGAGAAGAGGCTCTTTTTGATTAGTGAGAAGGTTTTCTTTAATGCCCTGAAGAGAGACATCTGATCAAAATTAAAGTCGCGCCAATGCTTGGTTTAGAACGCAGATCCAGCACACCACCTCTGTCTCTTCCTGCGACGGAGGCAAAATGAGCCAGACCAGCTTTCACTGTGAACAATTAACTTCCACAAGTGATTTACTCAATCGGATCTGGCTGTTTGTTACAAACCTACAACTAACCTAGAGGGAAACAAAGCAGACCTGAACACATCAAAGTCGAGTTTTGGAAAGGAATATCTACACCTGAAAACACTTCGAAGATGTTTGCACTGTACAGCACTCTGATTTTAAGCTGTCTAAGGAGAAAAAAGGAGGCAATTCACAAAGTCAGCATTCTCGCTGTGGGCCCTGACCTGCGCGAACCCAGCAATCATTGGACCACCCGACTCCTGAAGTTTGTTTACTGTGCATCAGTCCGGATGGAGAGTAAGTGTGCGGACACTCAGGACTGAACAAAGCCCACAGAGTGAAGCAGAACGGTGCCTGTGCCAGTTTGATGAGGCAAGTAACAAGACCCGGCTTGTGGGACCAGACAGTGATTACGTAGAGCAAGGACAGTGCATGTTATAGTCGTTTCCAACAACAAAACTTCCTGCTGACAAAAACAACAAAGGAAAAAACCATCCCATGCATCCTTTGTGCTTTGGCAGGTCGTACAAAAAGCATTGTTTTGTTCCATTGTTTTCCTCAAAAAGAGCCTTAAGTAAGTGATTCGTTGTCGTGAACCACTGAAAAAAAAAAAGAACATCTTCCTTATAGCTACTTAAAAGAATTTTGCAGGAAGTGCAAGATATATTTGTGGTACACACATGTGCCAGTCCAGGACATCAGCATAATTGCTCACTGAAGTACCTTTCCTGTTATGTCAATTAAGGAGAATTTTTGTTTATGACTATACCCATGTTGCAGGTTTTCTGGGAAAGGGTAATTAAACTTAACTCCCATTAACACCTGCAGCTCATTCCAATTTTGGTTTAATCACCAACATTTCTCTTCCATAGCCTAGGAGCCATTGCCACATATATATATATAAAAGAAAGGAATGCATCAATGATCCCAGTAGGAGGTTCCTTATGTGACAGTCAAATCAACACATAGTGCGCAGCATGTCCGGATAATAAACAGGAAAAAACCTTCAAGTGATCTGAAAAAGAACAACGGGAGGAAATGGGGGGGGGGGGGGGGGGGGAGGAGTAGGGGTGGGAAGGAGCATACATGCAACTGCTCTTTAGGCAAACTCAAAATCAAGTGCTACTGTCAGTGCACAGTAAACACATGCAACCTCTAATGGGAAACCTTTTAGGAAAATGCATACTGCTTAGTGAAGAGGCTCCATTCCCCACACTGAGCCTCACCCTGGATAAGCCATGGATATAAAACGTGTGCAAAAATCTGTCCCGAAATACGTACATTTCTTCCTCTCAAGCACACTTCCCCGTAGCCGTTACTTCCACGCACAAACATTATATTGTCAGAACAAATTTCCCTGCCACAAATTGCTAGGCCAGGAGATAGCTGGCCTCTCCAACACGGCACTGGGGATACACCCCCATCCCATCCCTTCCCCCTGCTCAGCCTACCTGGACGCCTGCTCCTGGGAGCAGCTCCCCAGGGCTGCCAGCTCCTCCTCCTCTGGAGGCCACGAGGATGGAGACAGCCAAGGCTCCACCTTCCCTCCTCGGTGCTCCAGCTGGTGGGCTTGAGCTGGTGGGGCAGGGACAGGGCTCACAGGCTCAGCAAAGAGCAGTCTTACCTGGTCAGGGTCAGGGGTGGCCCAAGGCAAGGGGCACATGGACACTCGGCACACCACACTCACTATGGCTCTACCATGCCCAAGAAACATGAGTTTCTGCACAAGTGGTCGGCATATGTGTAATAAATCTGGCATGTTTGGGATCCCCCCAGCATGCCGCAGCTCTGCCCCACATGCACCGTGGCTCTAATACTTCCTTCATATGCCAGACTTGGTACGTATACACTGCATCGTTCACCTGAAGCACCAGCCGAGTCCACAGTTTCAACCCATACAAGGGCCTGGTAAGAGTTCTTGCCCCTGCCTCTGCTCTGCCCTGAAATACATTGTTCCCTGTCTGGGAGCCCTGAACGGAGAAAATCCTGACACTGCATCCAGCCATATTTCCAGACGTGGTGGAGGACACCTAACATCACAGACATACCGAAATGCCATAGCAGAAGAGTTCCTCCCACAAGACGGGAGGTAGGAGGTAGTTGCAAGGCACAATGTCTCCCCTGGACTACGCCAACAGAGAGACAGCTTCAAAATTTGCCATTTCAGGCTTAATCTGAGAAGTAAACCTTTGCTGCAGCCCTAGGCAATGTCTGGCACGCTCCAGACTGTGCTTCAACTCACAACCAAAGCCGTTTCTCACTGTGCCTCTCTACTGTCCCCATGTGTAAAGTTGATCTCAACATGTGAGGTCAGCACGGCAGAGCTGTTAGTTTTGGAGTCCGCCATAGATGAAAGAGGCTGTATCGGAGCTCCCCTGTCATATTTTGTGTCCTCCCTTGATTTGTATTTCTGTATGTGACAAAGTTACTCAGCTTTACAGTGATTTCCTGAAATGGATCCCAGCCAATTTCTGGTGCTTTTTTTGGTGGTAGGGTATTTTTTGTGTTGATTTGCTTCCTATTTTTTTCTCTTACATCACTTTTTCCTGCGTGATCCTGAATTCCTCTAGTGCTCTTTTCCTCTCCAGGGAAATTCATCTTGGTTTCCTTTCCCTGCAGAAATACTTCCCTTCGTCTCTGCCACACTGATACGGGAAGAGAGGATCTGTCACACTGCCTCAGAGCAGTGCTGCCTCTGCTCCCCTCCCTTATCACTGGCAGCAGCCAGCAGCAGTCATCTGGGAGAAGAAACTCCCATGAAACCAACAGTGGAACAAAACCGGGCTTCAGAGGAGGGTTGTCCCCTGCCCTCCACTTCCCCACTGCTTCCTGAATGAAGTGACCAGTGCAGTATCCCACAATAAAAGATTCATGGGTGTCCGTATGCATAAAACCCATGTTATAACACCTGCATTACTATTTCCCATCTTATACCTTGTATACCTCAGATACTCTATGCCCTGACAACCATCCCCAGCACCTCAGCTGAAAGATTTTGGTTTGTTTGGTTTCTACTCCTTTCCCTCTAAATCAGAAAGCACGTCTACCACAGTAAGTAAATATAAGCAAACAAGCCTGAATAATAGTAGTAGTATACATTTTTAAATTAAAAGAACATCTACTGTCCATTAGCTAACTGATTTTACAATGATAAAGTATTTTTTATTACTGTAAAAAAACCCTACTCAAACTGTAGCTGCAAATAAAAGTGAACTGAAATACAGTTAAGGAAACAGATACCTCAAGAGGGAAGAAAATTAAATCGTCTCAGACTTGTCTAGCACTCTAATGTCCTATGAATTACCTCCTTTCCTCACCAGCCCTTTGGAACAGCCAAAGGAGACTCCCCTTCAGAGCACATGCTGGTAAGGAAGTTCAGTGCAGACAAAGTCAATAAAACGTAGAGCTACATACCAAACCACCAACCATGAATACCTTGATATTAAGGTAATTCCAGCAGCCAGGGATATAACAAGCACATTAACACTGCTTCCAGAGACCACATTATCAAGAAGTCGAAGCCAGCTTGCATACACGCAAAAATGTTCCTGTTGCATGAAGCCAGATTTGCTTGTGCAAGATCTCTTTTGGCAGACACAACTGATTAAAAGTGTACAGGAGCAGGACTTGTTCGAATGGCCTCAGCTGTTTCCTTTTTTTCAAATCAGATATGCTTTGCCACTTGAGCAAACCCTCATGCACGCTTCACTGCCACTCTGATACAGGGGCAAAATTTGAACTGTTTTTTCAACCAGCATAAACCATTAGCAGGCTTGGCATTAAAAAAAAGCAAGAGCGAGGAAAGAAAACATTGGAAAGAACTACATAATCTTTAGATCTTTCCTAGGTCTGATGTGGTTCAGTAGGTTATAAAAGTAGCTCCTGAATTCTCAGTGCTCTGCCTAGCATGAACGCCCTCCTCCCTTTGGGCTATGCACCAGGTTATGCTGCGCAATTATTAACCAGCAAAATCCTCCTCTGTAGCTGAGTTATGGAATACAAAAGGAGAGAGCGGAGGTAGAGGGAGGGAAGCAGTTGTTGCAAAAGGATGCTTCACCTCCGCCACCAGCTGCAGCTGCAGTCATACAGCTGGACACTGCTACCCTGGACTTCTTAAAAGAGTCCTTCAGTGCTAGGACTGATCAGCGTTGAGAGTGGTGATAGGCAGGCTGGCAGGCAGTCATATTGTGAAAGACGTGGCCTTTAAAAACTAAATTAACACCTTTCAACTTTCTTTCACAAAAGGACTGAGCCAAGAGAACAGTAAATCCCCCCTCAAGTCAAAATCAGTTCCCAAAGCTGGGCCTTTAGCTCCCCATCCCTCCGTAGAGCCGCCCATCAGCCCAGGGCAGCCCTGTGAATGGTGACTGTCCCTGGCCTCCGGCACCCGGGAGCGGGTGAAAGCAGAGGCACGGCCGAGCCTGCGGGCAGGGTAGTGCCGGCGGCTGCAGAACTGACTACGCCGGAGGTGGGGGCGAGCAGAGCTGTGGGGGAGCTAGCGGCGGGTTTTTCAACACTCCCGGCAGGGCCAGGACAACCATTTACAGACCACTATGAAGAAAGTGAAAACCCAAATCCATCTTTGTCTCTCCTAGGCTGCCTGCCTGACATCTGGCCATGGAAGATGAATCAAAGCTGGAGGAGTCTCGTGGTGCATTGTTTCTGAGGCATATTTGTACAGGAATCTTGTTCCTTCCAAGGGCAGGATGTAAGACTTTGCAGTAACTGTTGATTTACGTAGATGAGCCTTGGAAACTACACTGATGCAAGCAAATAGGAAAACAACCAAGCAAGCAGAGAGAAGGCAAAAGATGACTCAAAGCTTACTGAGGTTAATGGAGAAGCTCCCAGTGATTTCACAGGTCTCTGGATCAGGCCTCCAAGTGGAGAAAAAGCACATACCGCTAGCATCTGACCAGCTAACACACTGCAACTGAGCCATCTGTCCTTCCAAAAAACCTGCCCTCCAGCCTTTGCCCTGGGCTGGTTCTGCTCTTTTATTTTTATAATAAATAAAACAATAAAACCTGTTCTGCTCTTTTATTTTTATAAATGGCTTTTTTTCTGTAGTGCAACATTCAATACTTTTGAATGTCTCCCTTGCTGGCATATTGTTCCTTCAAACTCTTTTCAGTTTCTAACACTTCATCAGCACAGTTAAGCGTTTAAAACCTGCCTCTGCTTTAGTGCTTTTCCCACCCACTAACCTTTTCCTCGTTCTTGCTGTGCAAACCTTACCTGGCTCTTTCTGCACAGGCAAGTCTAAACAGACTCTCGAGAGCCTGTCCTTTCTGTTTCTGAGGAGCTGGGTGCTAGAACTACTCTGCAAGGCTGAAAGGGACATTATTGTTGCATTATGCTTAGGAAGCTACTTCCACTTTCATTTACACCTTCGACCTGCACATTAGTGACCCCTCACAGTAGGCCTCTGGCACAGGCAAGCATATCAGCAACACCGCAGAGAAGGTACTGAGCTAAGGGAGGATGGGAGTGATGTCCTATCCCATTATGATCCCATTGATGCCCTATCAACGTTAGCAGTCAATACTAAGGCCAGGACTAGACCTTCAAAGCGCCTAACGCCTACCGTTGTCCTGTTTTGAAGTCACTGCCACTATTTCTTCACTCTTCCCTTCTAGGATGCCTTTGGGGGCTTTCAGTAGCTACATCCTGTCCTTCTTTCTCCCTGAGGTATTTCTCTTTTCCTTGGGAGTATCTCTCTTTATCCTGTTTCCCCCCATTTTGCTTAGTATCCCATTCCTCTCCTCTTTCCCACTGTCTGTGAATCAAAAGATCCAAACTAGTTGTGCTTACAATACCACCAGAGAAGCATGTGGCTGTGGCAGCGGAGTTGTTTCTCACAAGACTGCACATTGGCTTATGCTCTGCAAGTATCTTACCATAGGTTCACAGCACCTATTCCTGACCTCTCTATTTTATGACTCTGTTTTCAATGGTTTCAAATTTTGCAAGGCTTCAACCTTTTGGGCTGAGGTTTTCCTCAAGACTGGTCACAAGCGAACACACTATTTTGTTCATTTGTTTACTTAATGCGTCAGTTAAAACAAAATAGCCATTTCCAAAATCAAAGCCAAGAAAATATGTTTTGGGATGTTTCCGCACCCATGTTAAGACGGTTTTGGTGTCTTTTCCTTCAGGAAGCCAGAGTGTAAACACATAAGCAATTCTTGGTGCAGAGACTGAAGCTCAGACTCCCCATGGCCAGCTGAGCACCCTAACAGCTTGGCCATAGAGTAATGTAGATGTCTTCTTGCTTTCTGGCCTTGTAAATCCTCATCCATACAGTGATGCAGCTTCATTAGGAAGTGCAGAGTGTCTTCTCCCCTTCTCCCCAGTTCCTTATCAGTCAACTCCCCTGCAAGGGTGGAAATGGGGGAACAAATCACCTCAGACATGGGGAGGAGTCTCACCTTCACCTCCTTCGATGGTCAGATTTGGGAACACAAATGGCAGCAGCCATGCAGTTTGGGGAGCCTGGCTATGCAGGAGGTAGGTGGAGAAGCAGAGAAGGGGGTATGTTGGGAGAAGGTTGAAGACAAGCCAAGCAATGCCTCAGTTCTGGCTCTTCTTGCTTAGACACGAGAGAAACGAATCCATTTGGTGTCTTATAGGGTGGTTTGTGGCATGCCCGAATGCAGAGCTGTTGGGTGCCCAGCAAAATGAGGGTTGGAAATGGAGACACCTGTACATGTCAAGCACTTCCAGCACAAACCAAGAAGCTGGGCAGGGATTTTCTGCAAAATAGTTTTTCACTTAGTCAACTAAGGCCTACCTAAGTCCTACTTAAGTACTTAATTCCCTTTTTGAGAACGGGCCCTTCGCCAGCCAGCTGCTCTGGCTGCTGTGAGAGCATGCTTTCATGCAGCTCCCCCTGCCTTCCCCGTCCTGGCACGAGGACAGGCCACCTAGCTGGAGCATGGCTCCCAGGGGAGCGCCGGCCAAGAAAAGGCACCCAGAGAGGCTGCACTGCTCTTTTCTCAGATTTCGAGGCTGGGGCTCGAGACAGTTGAGTTGTTTGCCCAGAGGCATATTTTACCCCTCTTTATGCTTATTTATATACTGCCTGGTATAAAGCACCTGGCTATAATCTGACCACATGAGCTCACATGCCAAGACAGTTTCATGTTTCTGTACACAACCGAGGGACGACTGTGTTTAGTCCTAGTATTTTAGTCACGTGGTGGCGGCTTTTATAACAATATAGAAAATAATGAGTCTGAACCCATCTACTGCTCAGGTTGTTAAGTCCAACAAAGCTCATAGGGAAGGGAGTCCCCTTCCAGGTGGGTGCAGAGTACAAACATACCAGACTGGACTGCTGCCTAAGTTTGCTGGGACTGTCATTCCCTGCTCACTGTAGGTTGGCTGTGTCCTTGTTTTTCCTTCTTTCACAGGAGGTAAAGGACAACACCTTGTTTTTAACCTCCCCAGTACTCACTCATCTCTTCACAAGCTGGCAGACACCTACTGAACCACCAAATAACAGTAATAATAATAAAGTTAAACTCAGAGCAACTGATTTGCCAATCTGCAGTTGGTTTGAAATTTGCTGCTTTTGTTTCAGACCTGAAGAAGGGCTAGTGGGACAGAAAGCTTGTCTGGTTTCTTTTCTTGTTTGTTTGCTTTTTTCTCCAAATTCATTTCTTGGTCTAATAAAAATCTGGTTTCATTTAAAAACAAACAAGCAAACAAAACCAAAACCAGATACTTACTGTAGATTTTTAATTTAAATTGTCAGCAGGTGGCTGAAAATTAGTAGTGATGTGCCTAGTCATGGTTATGCAAGAGGCAGGGAGAAAAGTTAGCACTTGCTGATAGTTCACAAAAGCTGGCTAAAACGTCTGCAGCCTGCCTTCCCCAGGGCCACTTCTCCTCCCTGTTTCTCAGCTACCATGGCTGGTACATAAAAGATTATTTATCAGGCAGCAGTGGGATATTTAAAATCATTTAGAGTGGATTGTGCCTCTTTCCTTCCTTGGACTACAGATACCCTGAGCCTCAAACCCAACGTTGGACATCAGGTCCCAGCACCAGCCTTGTCTCACTCTGATGAGCAAGGGCATCGGCACCTACCTGTATGTCAACTGTACAGTATGAATAAATCCAGTGGCTGAGCAGCTCTCTTTTTAATTACCATTTGTGATGCCAATTCATTGCATGATGCATGCAGTGTATCCCAGTCAAGTTGGGTTTTGCTTTTTAATTAGTCATTGCACACCGGGACTCTCATAGCTCAGTGTAGGTGTGGCAGGGAGGTGAGGCTCCCTGCAGGGTGTCAGGCTTCTGCTGTGGCAGATTTTTTAATGTGCTCTCTCCATATGAAAGCTGCATTTCCCGTAAATCACAGCACTCCTTTAGCCCATACCACAAGACATTATGGTGATGGAGGAATGACCTTAGTACCCCGCAAACATCCCACTGTATGTACACATTCACAAACACTGCCAAAATAAACATGTTTATAATTTTCCACCTCTATACAGTCACTAAATCTCAAAACTGAAATACCAGTCTATGAAAAGAATTTTCCACCAGAAAAATTTCTGCATCTTATAAATATGTGAAAACCTCAACAGTATTGAAAATCATGGTAAGGCTGCAAAAGTCAGGGCAACTGGCAAGGGAAAAAAAGCATTTTATTTAAAGGTCTGTATATTGGTAACTTTTTGCTCATCTAGTGTCTAAAGTGGACAGAATCAAATCTAACGGGAAATAGCACACCTTGACCCAGCAGGAAAATGGACCCTGTTATAGTAGTAAAGCTTTTCTTTTGTGACAGTTTCTGGGTCTCTCTTACCTGTATGGTGTAGCTGCTTTGTGCTGCTTCATCTAGGCAGAGGAACAATAAATGCAGAGCAGCCTGCTAATTAAGCCAGATTTACAGCTTCTCTGCATGGCCAGGACATACCAGTGAATTTGGCCTCGTGATTTTTGCAATACTACAAAGCACATTTCCAAGAAAGAAGGATGGGTTTGTCATGTTTTCATCTTAACACTTGTTACAAGCTGATTTTCTCAGGAAGTTATTTGGTTATGAAGAATTGCCCTACCTGTGTGAACAAGTTCGTACTGTGGAAAATGTTTTCAAAAAGTGACTCTTCTTTCATGCTAGGAAAATGCAGCCTGTGAGACAAAGTATCCACTTCCCTCACCCAAACCTAATGATTTTTAAATTGGATGTCTTTCTCTCTTAGGCAAAGCACAGGTGATGCTACTGGCACAGCAGAGACATACATAGATTACTTACCTATTTTTTGATAATTAATTACTTTATTGTGAGTTACAGAGTAAGTGTGGCCAGTATTCTCTCTGAGGGACACAACAGCTTCAAAAATGTTCATTCGTTCTCCATTTTCTCTGCACTACAAAGATTTCAAATTGCACCAAGCGCCCATTTCCCTTGATTGTCTAGGTCTGATAAACAGAGAGCAAGTTCTACTTCATCTCAGACAAATATTTGGTAGCTACTTAACAAAAACAAAATGTTAAGACTTTTAAATGCTGGAAAGAAAATTCAATAGTGTTCCATAAAATCAGGACACATGATATTTCACAGGCAAACATATATATGCACTTACATAGAAATCATAGGTTCATTTTTACTATTTAAAATAATACTTCATGGTATGTGTATTTTCATAAATGATGTGTTGCCTATTCTGTAAAGCAGTTGCAAATATAGAGTATTGATGTGGGAGATTTTGGTGTATCTAGAGTCAGTTGTGAATGCACCTTCTTTTACATATGTTTCTCTTTGTGCCATTATTTCCCTTAATAAGGTCTCTAGATCTTGACACAAAAAAATTTTCTCAAACAAGTCTTGGACACATCCACAAAGACCAGTAACCACAGCCTTGGAGCGAAGTCCTTGCCCAGTCAAGTCTCCCCTTGAGCTTTGCCAAAGCACTGCCCAAATGGTACCAACACAGTCCCCAGGAGGCCACTGGTGTTACGCCGGGGCTCGCGCACCCTGGCCCCATCCCCAGCTCCATCCCTGGCCCCATTCCTGTCCCGGTCCTGCCGCTGCCCCCAGCCAAGCGCTGCTTCCTCACCGGCCTCGCGGTGGGTGGCCACAGCTCCCAGGGGAGACAGAAATGGTCACGGGGGTCCTATAAACAATTAAAATGCTGTGCTGGTGTATAAACTGGGGCCTTTCACCTGCCTCTTTGAAGTGGTCATGGCCAAATTAAAAACATCAATGACACTTTCATACTGGTGTAGGGTTGCTTATTTTCAGTACTGCCCAGGAGTTTTATTTCAGGGCAGCTTTCTCTTTTTTTTTTCCCTGATCAATCCATGGATGTGGTTAATTTAAGGTTTAAAAGGCTTTTTCTCACACATACACACACACCCATATATGTTTTCCACTGAAGTCTGTGCTTTTTCCTAGACCCACCCAAATTCCAGTACATAGCTCACTTGTGTGCCAAGCTTTCATACTCTCCATGCAATGAATGGAAAAATGCCCTTTTTTCCACTTCTGCACATTTTGGGGGAGGAGGGGGAGAGCGTGTAGAGGAGAGGGAGGAAAGGCCTGCAGAGGAATTTAGTTATACCTGTTATTTCAGAGCAGAAACAGGAGAGAGTCCCAGTGTCGTCCATGGGAATACTTTGTTTCTGCCCATGGGTGGAGGTGCATGGGGTCTGAGCCCCGCTGATTGCTTGGGACTCTGAGCTGTATTTGTGGAGTGCTAAGGAGATTTAAAAATTAATAATTATAAAGTAAAATAGCATAAGCTGCTGGCTGGTATGTGTTTCTGTTCTGTTTATATGAAGTACTTCAGTAACACAGAATCACAGAATCACCGAATCGTATAGGTTGGAAAAGACCTTTAAGATCATCGAGTCCAACCGTAAACCTAACACTACCAAGACCACCACTACACCATGTCCCTAAGCACCTCATCCAAACGTCTTTTAAATACTTTTAAATACAACAGTCTTGAATGCATTGATATTTTATGAGAAGGATGAAAAAAAATCAAAGCTTAATGGTGAGAAACATTAGAGTTTTATATGCAACTGACAATTTTCAGCTGTGTCATTCTATGCTCCCTTTAACAGGGTATTTCAGGCCATGAGCAGCTTGGTGAAAGGTGGTGGACTGAGAGCAAAGGGCTCCTCTTCTCACCTGCAGCAGCCTGGCAGAGGGAAGGCTGCAGGACTACCACCTTTCTACCCCTGCCCATGCCTTCCCTCTCCTACAAGGGCTGCCATTGTAGCTTATGGGGTGGCAGGAGCCACCAGGCCATGGGGAAGGAGCCAGCAAAGCCTATTCCCTCCTGCTGTTACATCTCCAGGGTGAACCCCAGGGCTGTAACAACATGCAAACTCTGTGCAAAGCCTTTTCCATTGCACTTGCCTCCGTGGGGATTCTCTGATGTCTGGTTAAGGCTGGTCCCCCTTGATTTCCTCTTCTCAGTGAAGGTATTAATAAAGTCTCTCTGACTTACAGAGCCACCTAGTTTCATGAAGCTTGTTGGAATGTAATTTCTGAAGCCTCTGTTTACCTGCCAAGTTAAGCTGAAATTAGCCCGTGGATTTAAATATGTGGGCTGTTTTGTATCCCTTCGTTGTGAGGGGATGGAAATGAAAATATGCTAGATTAATTATTTATCCTTTCCATCAACAAAATGTTATCATTGTACAGAACCTTATTGTCATTCTTATATTGCAAAAATTGGAATAAAAAACATAGGTTTTTTAAAGAAAAAGCTGTTTCCTGAGTTTCTTGATGGAGAGGTTACACAGCCCAGGATTGTATGTCTTCCAGATAAACTCCCAAGGAATCAGAGGGCAAAGAATATTTGTTTTCCTCATTGCTTTCCCAAATTACTCAATCCCTGCCAATTTCCATGACACAGACCCCTCAGTCTGCTGCAGAGACTGTGGCTTCTGAAAGGGAGGAAATAGCATGAATGTACTGGTGCACATCAATGTTTTTTTATTTTCTCGCCAAACCAAAAATATCAAAACAAACAAAAAATGCAAAAAAAAGTTTAAACTTTTCTGGCAAAATAAAAAAAAGTCATTCTGGACTGAAGACGCCGTTTGTTCAAACCAAAACTAAACCTTTCATTTTGCTTTGATGTTTGTATAGTTTAATTTAAATCAGGTGAGGAACAAAACATTGCTTGAAGTGACAGATCACAACATCTTGCTTCCACAAAGTCGAAATGAAATTTTTTACTTTTCAAAACTGCTTTCAGGCTTTTTCAGTCTAAGCTTCTCTATCTTGTTCATTATATCTTTCA
Organism: Ciconia boyciana; assembly: GCF_034638445.1. NCBI lineage: Eukaryota > Metazoa > Chordata > Aves > Ciconiiformes > Ciconiidae > Ciconia > Ciconia boyciana. Next base: position 119,850,569 of record NC_132934.1, on the reverse strand, counting down.
TCTGCCCTAAATCTGCATTTTCAGCTCGTAAGACTTTTGGCTGAAAAATCCCAGCCTTCTGTAACTGTAAAGACCCCATGAGTTTCCTGGCTGGTTCAGTGACAAGTGAAGCTTGTGCAATGAACTACTATTCCTCTTAGGAGAACACAGCAGAAGCAATGCCTGTCCCCATTGTTGGGATCTGGGGACATAACTGTGTGATTCACTACTGATTTTATTTTGTCCTATAGTTTCCTGGGAACCTCCATAAAAGCTTTGTGGTGCTACAGTGCAACATGCTGAAAAAAGCAGCGATCATGTGCCCAAACAAGAAAAAAAGCTCATGCTGTTTTTCAAAGTTACTACATTTCCTTATACTCAAAGGAGGTTATTTTGCTTGTTTGTTTACACACACCTTATCTTTGTGACTGTTCCTTTATGATCCCATGTCATCTCAAAAGCTCTGCAATCTTTTACAGTTGGGAACTTGGGAAGGTCTAGCTTTGATCACTGAAGTAATTAGACTGAATAGAACATTGTTCATGTTCTGCTGAGAATAGTTTCCAACTACATTCAGAATACCGCAAACTTATTTTTTAAATTCTACAATATTCAGCAACTTCTACCTTGTTTTTTGTAAGTTTTCCAGATGCCATGAATTTCAGAAGTCACTTTGATGTTTTCCAAGCAGCCTGATTTATGAGAACAAAAAATACCACCATTCCCCAATTACTTTCTGTCGCCTTGTTATAAGGCTTGATACATCAATGGAAATATAGTCTGGCTGAGGAGTCCAGGCATAAAGAATAACTGGGGTATGAGGAAGTCAACTACAACTCCCACAAGAGATCATTCTTTCAGTAGAAAAATCAAACTTTTTGATCTCTAACCCTCTGTACTTTTCCTGTAATATTTAATTTAACAAAACCTCCGTTTTCATTGAAAAACACACTTGGTGGAAAATGTGTAACTAGACCTAGTAGACATTTATGTTATTTCAGTGCTATTGAACAGCAGTAATATTTTGTAGACAATTGCTAAAGATAAGTCATTGCAAAATGTAGCTAAGCAGGACTATGAATATATCAAATTGCAGCAGTGTATTTCAAATGGGGTTAAGATAGTGCCCTTGCTGGAAAGTCCCAGAGACTGTGACTCCACCAGGCAGATGACAGCTTAACGGCAATGCAGAAAACCCTTTCATTCACTGCTCTGGTGACACGCTGTCAAACCCAGTCTTTTCCAAAAGGATGTGTCCCGTCTGAAAGCACTTCCTCTGCTCCACTTGCCATATGATGCAGACTTCTCGTCTGTAGGCAGCTTGATGCCACAGCATCTCCAAAATCCACCTATTCTTCAAGTCCAGAATTTCAGTTTATTAATTAACCATTTCCCAATGCACCTCTTGTTCACAGTCCTTCTCATCTGTCCCATGGCCAAATCACTCAAACTTCTAGGGTAAAAAATTTATTTCCTTTCTACCATTTTGACTATAATTTTCCCCTTCATTAATGTAAACATCTCTTTCATTACTTCATACCCATAAAGCTCACAGCCTAACCTTTCCACAGCTACTGCCCTGGCCCCCATAGCTCTGCTTTCTTTTGCTCTTTGTTGCTGTCTCGTTCCTCTTTCTCATCAATGCCTATTCCTTGTGATTTTTTTCTCCCTTCATGTTTTAGACTTCTCTTATGCCATTCCACAATAGCTTCCCATTTGACATACATGAAATTCCCCCCTTCATCAGCTTCCAAACAAATCCTGAAAATATACCTGTTTTGAGACACATTACAACTTCAGCAAACATCTGCTAGTTGTTATGTTCACCTAGCAAGTTCCTCCTTTATGTTGCATCATGCCTGTTGCACTTGCTGTTAGATCTGAAATCATTTAGAGCAGATCTAAAGTTTTCCTCTTCTTTGTTCATCTGACTGCAAAGCATGTTGAGGAACTACAGCATGGTGAGAAACAACGTGTTCTGATTATAGGCTATGTTCAGGATCAGCATGGATAACAAGTGATTTGTTTTCTTGGAGGCACTCCTTTTCCACGATGGCACTGCCTATTACACACCTGGGATACCTTGAATGATGCTTCTTTATCTAACAGTGAGTTTTGTCTGAAAGAAATTTGGAGATATGATTTTCTTAAAATTTGCCCAGGAATACCAGACAAATGGAAACCTCACTGTGAGACCGTAGTTCTGACCTGGCTGCCAAGCATGCAAGTACATGCACTGCAAGGCCAATTGTTGGAATCTGTAGGTTGAAATTCCTCTCTGTTCACTTTAGTTCTCTAAAAGGTTTCTGTCTAGTCTGAGCTAGTCCTCTAAGGCACCAGAGTCAATGTGGAGAGCTGGACACCTCCGCACAGTGAGTCTGCCTCTTCTTCCTTTAATACCTGGAGGTCCCTATCTCCTTGCAGTGCCTGATGAGCTGCCACCAGATCTTTAACTTTTAGACAGCTGAGATTTATCTTATACTTGCACTTGTGTAGCAAGGCCAGTGCTGCTGAGAGGTGGCAAGTTTATTGCTTGTATGGAAATCAACTGTTCCAGTGCATGTGAAGGAACCCCACTCCTCCTGGAATCATGAGGCTTACACACGTAAATTTTATAGTACATGTGTGTATTTTAAGTTGAAATATCTTAAATAAATACATGTCAGTCTGACTTGTACTGTTGAAGCCTTTCAGGTTAAATCCCACAGAAGATGCTGTGCAGTATGGAATCCAATGTAAGATTACACAACGTGATGTACTGTTTCCATCACACATATAGTTTAGTTATTGTAAAAGAATGTAAATTATGCACTGAAGCAGATGAACAAGGTTCTTATGTAAAAGCAAGCTGTCTAGGAATCTAAAACAGGTTACAGGATATGTCTGTTCTGTTTTACAGGTTCTTGCCTATGACATTCCCTACCCCAGGTCAGCTTGCTTGTCTATGTCATCAACATATACGCTGCTACCACGTCCGTTACCAAAGTATGAATTCATCAAGTTTGTGCTGTGAAGGGCTTCCTCATCCATGATGGTTTTACCTACGCACCTCCAAAAAATGACATCTGGGCCTGCCTGCGAACAACCTACATCCTACATTTTTTTCACCACTACATCTTTCAAAGTATCCTTTTTTCACAATGTGTCTCAAATCTACTCCTGCTTTTCACCATGCCTAACCTCCCATTCAGCGCGATAGAACTAGTAATCAGTTGAAAAAGAGAAGAAGACTAAACCAGAGACTATCACTGGCATGCATTGTCTTAAGCTGAGCAAAGCTGAAGATCAGAACTAATTTCTCTTAATAGCACCTGGAGTTTTAGGAACTCGGCAAATTCTGAAACTTTGATCATTGTTTTCTTCTGAGGCTGGGGAATGAGGATCTGGTCCTTCTCCCAGATTTTTGCAGATTTCGGTGTTAATGTTTGCGCTTATATAGTATGTATTATTAGCAACATGTTTAAATGAAAGTTTCTAGTGAGAACACGAAGGTTATTGGCTTCTGTGACACTGTCAGTCTTTATGTGACAGCTTGGGTGGTTAACAAGTTTCTTAAGAACATATAAAGCAATGAGAAACAAAAGCTTTTCCTTGATTATGTAATCATTATTTATAAGATCTAAAGAAGTAATGTAGCATTTAAAGGCACAGTGCCCCCCTCTTACATTTTCAGTGCTTACAAACCAGAAATATATCTGCAAAGGCAGAACCCCACACCAAGGTGCAGTAGGAGGATATACCACTGAGATTGCTCCACTGAAATGGTTTCTTGGATTTCAGCACACAAACGCTAAGAAATAGTCTTAAAATAAGATTTGATGTTCCCTATCACCTGAGACCTTACATAGGGGAGGGAGATTTGCTACAGATAAATTTTATTCTGGGTCATGATCAAGTCACAGCTTTGGACTTTTTGCGTGGACAGAAAAAGGCATCAACACTAAATTTTAGACATTTTTCTTCCAAAAATATATATTTAAGGTTCAGCACATAGTTTTGGGTGGGGGTTTTTTTGTCAGTTTGGTTTTTTGGGTTGTTGGGTTTTTTTTAATTAAACTGCAACAATAGAACAAAGAAAGAATGAACTTCAAGGACCAGGTACTTCTCAAAACTTGGGCTGAAGCACCAATAATGCTGTTACCTATGCTAAGGACAGGGAGTGAGACTTGTAGCCTTAAGTGTGTTGGCATAATTAGCTCAAGAAGAACAAGGGTATGAGGAAAAATACAATATATTATTAGGATTTCTGGCAATATGACAGGCTTTTAGACCTCTGCAAAGCTAGCTGATGTATGGCACAATTTTCAGAATTTTGCTTGTTGAAATCTGTTCTCACAAATGAAACTGTACGGACCTCAACTTGGAGCTCATGGTGTGATGCCACCAGCTGAAGAACCCCTTCTGGCCTCTACAGTTGCCATAGCAGTGTGAAAGGGCCACAGTGTGAACAAGAACCAGACCTGAAGCCTTTTGTTTGTCCATTATACCTAGATAAAAATGGCATTGTTAGCTTTCCCACACCTGCCTGAATTGTGTTCATTCACCTCTGGTCTTGTGGAAGCATTTTACACTGCAGACCGTTTCAGTCTTTGACTTTTTTGTGCCTTGACAAGAGCTTTCAGCACCTTTTACATAACACATTTCAGAACAGGTAATGGACATATTGAAGGCCAGCACTCAAGTGCTGACATTTGCTGTGTTAATTTATAACTCATAAACAGAGTCCCTTGTAACAATTGACTCTCTGCCTAATCTTAAGGAAAGAGGAGTTGTGATCTAAAATCTGGGACTAAAAGCTGGGAACAGTCAAGAGACCAACTACCATGTACCACAGAGGCCACCAAGTGTGCCAGTTAATGAAACTCGATGTGGTAATAAAATAAAAAGTTATAACTGCCTTAAACGTTTTTCTTTTTTTCACCCTAAGCTTTTGAATTGTTGTGAGAATGTTTTGTCATTTGCCTAAGAAAATGAATCAGAATTGCAAGTGCTCTGTGTCACTCAAACACCTCCTCCCATATCCTGATATACCTTTGGTGTGTGAATGAAGCCCAGCCTTGCTCAAATGCTGTGAAAGTCACAGAAAGCACATCTGTGCTTGTCTTCCCTCAGTCCTTTTATCCATTGCTGCAGTACACAGAGTTATGGTTTGGCTGTTTATTGTGGAGAGAGGGGACTGTTGATAGGTTTGGTGTTGAAGTGTTTGAGGAAGGAAACTTTCAGGAAACATTATTTCTGGATAAGGCAGCAGGAAACTGAAGCCTGTTTGCTTGGGTGAGAGACTGGAGGGAGTTCAGGAGAGGACAGCTGGCATGGAAATTACCAGGAGTAAGGGTAGGCAGCTTTGAGTGGATCATCGCTGAGCAGAAAACAAGGGGACACTTAAGGGGATCTTTACAGACAAGATCAGAAAAATTCAGAAACATTTTTTTAGTTCACATTTTCCTTGGAAAATGTTGACTGATAATAAAAATCATTTAAGGAGGAAAAATTTATTTACTGGTCAAAATGTTGCAAACATCTATTTTATTATATGTTTTTGTCAGACTGTGTAATTCTAGTGAGAAAAAGGGGAAATTTTGATCGTAATATATTTTTCCCTTTTCATCAGTTCATGCTAAGAATATACCTTCTAAGTCATCTAAGTGTGTGTACTGCTTCATATATTATTACAGTAATTTATTCAACAGATAAACATTTTTATCATGTAGCCTCAATTCAAAAGTGCTAATTGTAGATAAGGAAAAATTCAAAATGTAAAACTAGAGGGGTATCCTGCAAGCTACAATCTAACCAAGAGTGAATCACCTCAGTTAAAGCAATGGAGATTAAATTAATCTTATCAGGCCATACTATTGTTCCAGTCAAAACTTATTTTACTTTATCACTTTTGATTTACAAAGGGAAGGTGGCTTACCTAGGCTCTCTAAGCATGGACAAAGGTAGCTGACAATCTCCATGAGAAAAACAAACTAGAAAGGAGTCAAGTGTGGTTTTAAAAGGTACCAAGCTTCAGTTCCCAAGCTTTAGACTTCCCCTCCACCTTAAAAGTCAGCTAAAATGCAGTATGCCCTGAAGGTCAAATTGCAGGGGCTACTTTGAACCAAGTGGAAGAAAGACATTTCTTAATCAAGAAGCCCTCCTGGGAGGCAACAGAAAGGCAGCTGGCTCTCATACCTCAGCTGACACAGTGCAGGGAGGGAAGGGGCTTTGCAAGTAACAAAATGCCTAGATCAGAATGATCAAATGCTCACCACTGACACCTGCAAAGTGAGACAGATCTCCGCAGCAAGGAGGCCAAGGGGATTCTCAAGCCTTGGTGACTAAAAGCTCGCAAGGCTTCCCAGTATCCCCAAGGGTGTCCTGCAGACATAGGAAAGCTGCATAACACCATGGTACTTCCCTGAGATCCATGCTGGGTCCAACCTATGTCCCAGCAGTTCAGTTTCAACCTTTCACCAAAGGCAGCCCATGGTTTGCAAAGGGTTCTGCTGGAAGATGAAATTTGACAAACACCTTTCTCCGCAGCAGATAAAAATGACTGCAGATGTGTTATCTCGAAACATACGCCTACCCTCTTTATGTCCAAGCATTTATTTTGTCCAGTAAAGGATGATAATACTTAGAACATTCATGTTGTTGCTTGCTCCCTTTCTGCCTGACTGTAACCTCTAACTTGCTGTGAACCTCAAAGTGTGCTAGTCATACAAAGACAATTTCATATGCTTAGCAGGAGGGAAAGATGCTATGGTTCTCACTTGCTGTTTTTCTTCCTTCCTCCAGCCCAATTAGTAACGTATCCACTGGTTTTGGCTGCTCTCCATGTGTATTTCACACCATTCAGGATAGATAGGTATAGAATGAGCAGGCGTTTCAATTCATGCACAGCCAATACAAGGGAGCTGCTTTTTTCAGCTGTGCCCTGTTTACTCCAAGAGCTTAACGCCAAGCTATTTACCATATTAATAATACAAGCACATTGACTACTAAAATGATCCTCAAGCCTGTAGTAACTCATTCAAGTTAAACCATTAATGTTCTTTCATTCCAAGGGATGAGGGACAGCTGGGCAGGAAGGTAGTTTTCAAATATTTAACATTTAAGGAATTCATTTGGACTGAAAAGTTTGAGTTTAACTGTTTGATACTCCAACCAATGTTTTTTTCTAATTTTCATATACACAGTATAGCCAATAAGGTAAAGACTTTTCCCTCCATTAAAAAAAAAAAAAAAAAAAAAAGTCATCCCATAATCTGCTTTGTTTTTCCTGGAAGCAAAGTGAATCAAAATTTATTTCAAAATGTTCTGAGGTTCAGCATGCAAAACAGTTAAGTTTCTGTTTTTCTTGGCCCCTTGCAAGAGTACCGCCTGGTACTTCACAGCTTTGGTCTCTACCTGTTCCCAAATAATACAGCCTGTCCGTGTGAACTGTGTGTCTTAGGAGAGAGAAACAGGAGAGGAGGAGGGAATAATATTCCAGACTGCTTTCATGAAATCTGGACAAACAATAATTTCAGCTCCAATCAGGGCTGTGGGTTGATGGCTTGTTTGTTTCATTGCATGAGGAGCCAGGATAAAAAAGAACTATTTGTTTTCATTTGAAATGCTATAAAAAGTAACAGGACTGAAGTATTGTATGTATGTTGGAAGACTGAAGCCCAAGTCATCTGCTGCTGTTTTTGTCTCTAGGCCATGCCTCATTTACTGGGATGAAATTCTTGGGGAAGTTTTTGGTCTCGTCTACACTCTGCTTTACAAAAGCGATGCCAGTTTGTACTGTACAGCCAGCACTACGTTACATTCCAGGCTTGTTTCCCCCCTCCTATAAGCTGATTATTAGAGAGTGCAGAGAGCATAGTGACATTTTACAACCAAGGAAATAAAGACGACATTTCTGTAATAGCAAATGGCCCCCTTTCCCCTTCAACTTTAAAAGAAGAAATCGCAGGTAATAATATCACAGGAGACCACAGATAATAGGATTGGCAGATACATATGCAGGCACTGCGATCAGAAAGACCCTAAAAATGCCTCTAAATACAATACAGCCAAAGGCAAATGAGGAAACAAGGTTAGTTAAAAAGTAATGTAGATACTCCTGGTTCACAAAGGAAAACCAGCTTTGTTTCTTTTTGCAACCAGCACGTCATGGAGAAAAAAATAACTTATCTATAAATCTCTTTACAGCATGATCCCTATGGGAAAATGAAAAGGGAGGCAAAAACAAGCTACACTGAAGTAGAGGGGAATTTGCACCACAGGCTCAGACTGTGATTACTGAGGATAAGCCAAACCTGTTGTAAACAAGTAATATGAAGACACATGTAAAAGTTGGAAGAAAATGCATAATGCTCTTCAGCTCAGACATGTTTACATTCCTTATACCTACCACAGAAAACTTACATAATCTTTTCTTACACAGATAGGTAACAGGGACTGTATAAAGTTCTAGGCAAGTTTTCCCACTATGTCAACTAAAACTGATTTCTGCATTGAAAAAAAGAACAAGAGCTGACTGCAAGATATGCTTCTAAGAGCCTAAAAAGCACTATGTATTTCTATAAGAAAAAGTCTCTGGCAGGCAAATATTTACAAAGATAGGTCCAGTATCTGCCCCCCTCCCCGACATATAAAAATATCAGTCACATACATTACAAACCTCACATTCAGTAGCTTGCATCAGTGGAAAGACCAAACCATGCCAGCTTTTGCTTTATCATCACTAAATTGCCTGTATCTCAAAGTTCACAAGAGGGCATAATCTTTTAAACATTTTTCTTTTACAGACAGTTTTTAAATCCTTAAATTACTAAAATAAGAGAAAAATAGGAAAAGAACCTACTCATTAGCTTTCAGTTCCGCACAGTTTTCAAAGCACTGTTAAGCATGTATGCATTTTGACAAATACCTCTTACCTGTAAAAGACCAATGTTCAGATTCCTTACTAGATGTTATCGTCATGACAAGTCAAACAATCTTTTTTATAAAAGGTTGGATGTCTTTTCAATAAAGCATGTGTGCACAGTTTAAAAAAAAAAACCAAACAAACCCAAACCCTCAGAGAGTCTCCCTTCCCTCACTGTCAGTCAAAAACAAGTTGGAATAAGTCTGAGTTGGAATTACCTGAATAAAGAAACTGGAGAGAGAGAGGGAGGAGAGGGAGGGAGGGGGAAAGAGAGAGAGGGAAAAAAAATTAGTCTGAGAGGAGACTCAGTGATGTCAGCAGTATGTCTTAAGGAAATCTACAGCTGAGCCCAGCAAACTTTATAACTACATAGCACTCGACACCCAGTTACGTGTTAAGCAAATACCTGCTTAAGAGGAAACTGATGTACTTTTAAAGAACGCCAGTTAATCTTTGAAGAAACTTTAGCCAGGCTGATCAAAGTCCCTTAAAGGCCTTATTGCCTAAATAAATAAGGTTACCAGTGGTTGTATAATGCTAAGAAAAGAGTAAGAAGAATAAAAAGTCAACATTATTGATTACCCCTTTCCTGTTGGCAAAAGGGAGGCTGAAACTCATCTCAAATAAATTCATACTATGGTTGTAACACACTGAGCTGTAGCAGCCACGGACGCAGCTGAAATCCCTGACCACCAAATTTTCCAATCTGTTTAGCCACAACACTCTTTCCCTTTGATGACTTATTCTGGGTTTGCTTCAGTGCCTTTCTGCTCTTATTTCCTAGATGCAGAAAACACAGATAGTGCTAATTTGAACTGGGGAAAGTTGGGTACCTTGAACACAGCAAAGAAGAGGTGTGAATGCTTGCCATCTGTAAAGCCTGTACTCTGCCACTGGTACCACTCTGGTATTTGATGGGATTCCCAGAACTGAATGCAAACAGCAGTAGTGAAAGAGAAGTCACTGCAGCACTAGAAAGGCTAATGTGATAGCCCTTGGATATTGTTCTTCTGTGTCCATATTCCCAGGGATACTGCTTCCAGGAATTACATATCTCAGCAAGCTAGTCCAATACACCTGCAGCTCAGCATCACCTGCAGGGACATCCCATGGTCCAACCAATGCCCGGTTAACTTCATTCCCTTTTGCTTGGGGGAAAGAGGAGGTCAACACAGGGGGTGAGTGGTTTACTAACAAAATTCTGCCCATCTCAAATTCACAGAGGACACATTAGCAAAAGAAAAATCTCTCCTTTCCTCAGCAGCGTTGGTAAACAGACATTTAAATGCCATTAACAGACATTAATAATGTCGTGATATGCAACCATAGGAAACTAGAGGCTGGAATTCGGCCGTCAAGTGGTCAAGTATGTAGGCATTCAGGCAGTGCCAGTAGGCAGCAGCTGTTTTACATTTAAAAGGACAACAGTTAGATGTGATTTTTTTTACTTTGCCAGAGACTAAAAAATTTCACACGACTTGGATTGTTCCCCAAATCCATGAACCTGTTGCACTGGTATCTCTTTCTCTATATTTACTATGAGGGAGATGGCAACAGCTCCTATCGGTTTTCATTATATATATATAAAAAAATGCTTGTGAATGTCTTTTTCTGCTTTCAGATAAGCGCTTCTGTCTGCAAAGCCCTCTGCAATGTCATGGGATGAAGCACCTATACTAGAATTCTTTTTCACTATCCAGGTAAATTATGTTTAGCTTTAACTGAATTATACATTATTAAAAATCCCCAGTTACCCCTTTCCTCTTCTTTCTTCTGCCAAAGTTTGGGAAACTGCCCAAATCATAACTGAATATGAATATTCTAATGTGCTAGTCCCACACATCCCCTAAATCAGCATCCGTGGCAACATGGTGCTCAGGAAATCAGGTATAGCATGAGGGGTTGTTGGGGAACATCATATGAGGATATGCTCTGAATGATGCATTTCACACTTTGTGCAAACACACCACGGTTCAGTTTTTAATTCCTGTGTTGTTTTGCTAATACCCTGTGGATCCCTATCGCGGAAGACAGACGGGCAGAGCAGAGGGTAGAATTTAAGTTGCATGGGCATTTCCCAGCTTTGCACGCGTGACTTGAAAATGTAAATACCTTTCTTTGAACACGGTTTTCCATTCATCCATTTAGCAGAGAGCCCACAGGTGATCAGGGCTCTTAGCAGGAAATGATGACTACAAAACCTCTCTGCCAGGAAGCTCTGGAGAGGCTCCAGAAGATCATTGAGTTGACTACACTGCTTATGGCTATGCAAAGCAGTCTTCCAATTTCTCATCCTCCATTTTCTCTCTGGTTTAACTGCGCTGTGCCTTCCACACCTTTGCACCATCTCTGGAGCTTGTCCGACCCCCTCAGTGAATCCCATCAACTTGCTAAATCAGACAGAAAGTGCCCTATGTCTGTTCCTTTCTTCAGGGTTACTTTTCTGCCAGTCTAGTGATCTGAGGCACCTCATTTAGGGGTCACCCAAGTTTGGGAGCTCCTACAAGAGGAGCGAGAGGAGTCCGTGGCCAGCAGAGGAAGAGCAGGACATGGGTTACCACATGTCAGCTGCCTGCCAATAGCTGTCTGTGCTCAGCTCTTATTCCTCCTTTATTACAAGCAAATTATCTTAAACTAAGTGTCGTTTCCTGGCAGGTGACCACATGCTCCTGGACTGTTCCCACACTGCTGCTGAGGCGGGCTAAAAGGAGAAGCTAATTTGTTAGTTCATATCCTCCAAAATGCGTAAGCTCATGAGTTGTTTCTTCAGCTTTACCTCAGTACCAAAGCTCATAAACCTGTCTCCTTACAGCAACAATAGGTAAGAGTTCAAAAGTTTGGGCTAGATAAGTTGAAATACTTATCCAAACTTCTTCAATCAATAAAGCTGAGCAGGAAATCCCATGATGATAAGAGGCTTGCTCAGGGAATTTCCAGCTCTTATGTTGGCTCTGGATAGAGTTCAGTTAGGAAAAGAGACAATAAAACTAGAATCCCTGGCAGAAAAGTTAGTCCTCCACATCAGACCTGCACCTTCAACTTATCCTCGATCCAAAAGTCAGTTCTTCTTTTACTGAAAAAGTGCTTTGGGCTTCTCATGTGGAGAGTGACCCTCAGCTTGTGAGGATGTGCGCAGTGGGAATGGGGAAAAGCCATAGCGACACTTCAAGCCTTATCTTTGTCTTGGGATTAAGACAAGAAGAAAGATTGCTGTTCCTCTGAACCCCAAGTTCATGAGTTAAAAATCAGACACAGAATATAAAGAAATTGGGGTTGTTATATAAAACCAGACACAAGACTAGAAATGGACCTTGCATAAAATAAGTTCAAGATGTCCTGAGCAGACATGTCACCTGAGAACTGCTAAACACCTAGTTGTAGTTTTATGCACCTAAATATCTATGTGAAGCTGAGCCTTGTCTATCTTTGCCCAGATGCTCGGAAGCGCTGAGGAGCACAGCTCCCAGAGAAATCACATGGGTGCCTAAATGCTGTTGGTCCCTCAGGACTCAGGCTCCCTCTGTAACATTGGGATAATAGTACAGCCAAACCTTAGAAGCATTTCATGACAAATACAATAAAGATGGGAAGGAAAAGCACAAAAATTTATCTCTTGTAATAGCACATTTATTTCAAGTCAAAACAATTTGGTAAAGCCTTCAGTTCTGCTGCCTGGAGGCCAGAACTATTCTGCCATGATTCATGGCACTCTGCATTCTGCAGCCATTTCAGTCCTGCAGTCCAAACACTGCTTTTATATTTCAGTACTAAACTACTAGAACTTAATGTTTTCTGCATGTACCAGCTGGCTTTCCACCTTAATCTATGCAAGCTATTTTTTCTATTTTTATTGCAGGCTTTTGAAAAATTGCATCAATAATAGCAAGGCATTCAGTTAGTAGAAGTGTTAATGAAAAATTGGTAGGAATGCTGCCTAAATTGTCCATGGACTCATTACTTCAAAATGTGTCTTGATTTGAAAGCAAGTACTATAAAACCAATGCAACAGAAACGACCTACTTCATACTAACAATAACAAAATATAACACACAATGCAGAACTAAGCCCAAATACTATTTCCTCAAGCATTATTTGAATTATACCTAGTCATTCAGTATGCGACACCTCCAGGATTAAAATTGCATCCATTAAAAATCGTAAAAAATCCACATTGCAGTGCACATGAAAGGATTTAATTTTAAAAGTAAGAAACTAACCTAACATTTACTTTCTTATTCATAAGCTTACTAGAAGATCCCCTGCAGCTGAAGTTTGACTAACTTTTTCATATGGAAATAGAAATATATACTTTCCAAACCAGGACAGTTGAATACGAGATATTAAAAGTATTTAATCCAAAACTGGTTCTTGTTAAGCACAGAGAAACCCTCCTGTGACTTTGCACTTTCTTTACTGTATGTTTCCTTTGTTTTAAAAGTCTCCTATTTTTTTGTATTTTTCCCCTGTGCATTAGAGTATTCAACTAAACTGTAAATCAAACCATTCATCTGCTTCTCATTGATGAAGTTCTTGATAAAAAAAGAATTGAAAGGGCTAAAATTCATTACACACATTCCCACGAGATTGGGTAAAACATTGGACCTGAAGGTGCTTTAGGAAATGCAGTTCTCCAAGGATGTGAATGCTAATGAGCACATGAATCTTCACACTCCAAAGAAATCAGAAACCATGCTCTCAAGGCACATGTGCACTCTTAGGGCAGTTGATACACATTTTTCTGTCTTCTTTCTTTTGTCACCTCTTTGTTGACATTGCAACAGTGTCTGCACCAAGGAATTCACAGCACATTACCTAGCCTGCTATGGTTTAAAGCGGTAGTTTGTGTACAAGCCCTCCACCATATGTTCTTTGCATTATGAGAGGTTGTGGCTGACAATGTCATTCCTAAGGGAGATTTGTGCGCATGAAAAGCATATAATTGGAACGAGATTTTATTCCACTGGACGAGCTTCACACAGAAGGATCTGGCTGAGGACGGCCCAGCTCTGTTCTCAATGAAGCGAGCAGTGACCTTTGTGGAAACCCTATTACCGCAGCAGTTAATGCTTTCAAAAGCTTCAACTTCATCCCAAATAATTTGGCTTTGCAAAGACTGCAGTTGCTGAGATGTGTCTTATCTGTTCACATTAGGGAAGGTGGTTGTTCTTCATCTGACTGGCTCGGGGTGTCAGAGCCTCAGCAAGGCTGCTGTTCTGCTAGGGATGGAAGGACTTTGATGGCAAACCTCAGCTTCCAAATTAAAGCTCCTGCCCAGAGGTGTTGCTTCTTGATGACAGAAGTACTGACATGTTACCACCCAAGAAGTCAAAAGGATTACCAGGTAGTAGAAAGCTCTGGAGAAAAAACAGCCCTCTGAGAAAAGCTTCTCATTCCCAGGTGCATTTGACTGCCTTCTCCCCAGCTGCAGAAACGAGCATCCTCCGGTTTTTGTTCTAGCCCAGAGCTGGGGCAGATTCACAAGCAAGAATTCAAATCCAAGCTGACTTTCCACACCAGAGTGAAAATGACAATGGGCTTCAGATCCAAGAGGGATTTTAATTTCCCCTCCCCTGCCAGTCTGGTCAAAATGTCCAAAGCAGCCAAAATTCACCTCAGATTCCTGGAACTGGACCACATGTCTTTGCTTTCTGAAACTCTGTGGTGGGTGCGTGCTTGGTTTGCCACATCATGAGCCAGGAGGATGCATAAATCTCTCCATGGGGATGATCTGCTCACATTGCTGGTAGCACCCCAGCAGGCAAAGATGCTTCCTATAGCACTTCCATGCTCATTCTTATGAGGGCAAGAGCAGACAGCTCTCTGGGTCACTCAGGTCGTAGCTCTAACATAACATTGGTTTTGTTGCAATAGGATCGAAACCACTGTCATGGAGAACTATGCTCTGCAGGACCCAATCCTGAAAATTGCTCTCAGCTACAAGCAGGATATTTGGTCTAAGAAATGGCCAAGGGTTATGGTCCAGAAAAGCTGCTCCAGGGGATGCTGGGAGAAGCAGGGCTGGAAGCAATCATCTGTGAGAACCACTGACCATGAGAAAGGGAGGCAGCTTTCTCTGATCTAGCATTTTCCCCCCCTTGACCCATGATGGTCGATCCCCCTGGTGTTCCTGTGGCTTCTCCTCAAGTGTGAATTTCCCTAGTTAGAGCTGCCCTGATGACCAGAAATCCTTCTGGGAAATGCTGGAAAGCCCCAGCTTCTTAGCCATTGGATCCCTTCTTCTATTGATGTGTTTTCTGTGGCACAAAGAACATTCCTCAGTCAAAGAGAAACTTGTATATTCAATACCTCCTAGCTATATCCTGTCACATATCTTCAATAGCACACTTCAGAAGACAGCAAGGGGAAGGGAAATCTCTCCCAGTCAGATTTCAGCTTATTGGGGTTGCTGAATCTGGAGAGTCCTTTCTGTATTGTCCCCCACAGGGCCACAATCTCTAATTCTCAAACACATTTCTTAGCAGTCTCCATCAGGTAGATTAGTTTTTTCCTTACCTTTAAAACTCAGTGATATTTTAATGGATCTCTGCTTTGGAGTAGTTTGAGAAATAATGGATTATTTTACTTGGAAAATTATTTTCATAAGCAGCAATAAGAGCCCTGTGAAAATACCCGTTCTGAACTTTCTTTACTGAGTTTCTTTGAGCTGTACAAGCCTGTGACTGTTTGGAACAAAAACATGGCATTACTATTACCAGTTTCAGATGCCCAGACTATATGGCCTCTCAGGAAACAATACCAAAAAGGCAGAACAAATTAAATGAGTACCTTTGTGCATTTTAAATGTGTCTTCCTGGAAAATAACTTCTGGCTTGAATGAAAGGAACTGAAGTGTGTACTTTTGCCAAACTTTATCAAAGAGGATTATGAAGTGAGCCTACTGACAGCTACTGAGGTTGACAGAGCGTATGACACTACTGAAAGTGCACAAAAAGACAGTAATAAAGGGAGGGGTACAGAGTTTCCAGTACAGGGTGTATATGTACAGACTATCCCCAGGCTTACTATCGCCAACGTAGATCATGGCATCCCTACTACTAAAAGATTAGGAAAGTGGTCTTCCAAAAGCAAAGTGCAAACATTTGTCCAGACAGTGCTAAAAAGACTCAACTTTAAGATCAAATTTTGTAGAAAGCAGAGTTCTCAACTTTGAGAGGAAGTAAATATAATCCATGATATTACAGGGAAAGAAAATGATTGTTTCGTGACAAGAAGATGGTACAGGGGTGTTGGCCGCACCTATTGTTGCTGTGATTGCACCATAGTTTCCATCGCAACCTCCTATTTTCATATGCCATGAGCATTGCAAAATGCTGACCTTTGGGGCTGCATTTTTCCATGCTTGCTCCCTGCCCCAAAGGTGAATTCTTTCAGAAAGTCTGAGCAAAATCTTTTCAGGGACCATGGCTATTACTTTTCAGCCGTTGCCAGGACAGCTTGCCTGGGGCAGATTGTATAGCAACTGCTTTGTTCCTCTGAGCTATAATAAATCCTACCATCCGTCATGTAAAGCAGAAAATTAAAAGCATGAAAAACAAATCAGAGCTCTCCTGATTTTAATGTCTGCAAGGACTGTTTAGGCTTGCAAATGGCAGCAGGTAAAGACAAGAGACATTTAACTGGGAGATACTGAACTGAGCAAGAGTCTCCTTTAATGACAATTGTCAACAGTACCATATTCATATCAGGAACTCTTGGGTTACAGAGACAACTATTGACAAGTGGTGTTAAATATGGGCTTCAAGACACAGCAGCACAACAAGCCACGGGACAGGAAACTGGGTCTGTTTTGTCCCTTTGAGTGTCTCTTAGATGGGGTACTTGCTTTTCTCAAGCAGTTCATTAAGAAGTAAAAGGGTGCACATTCCCATCCATTGCTGTAAGTGAGCTGGTTTCCTAAAAGGCTGGGTAAGTCAGTGCCAAGGGCATTAGATGCTCTGCATTTTTCAAAAGCAGAACACTTGAAGGAGCCTTAAAACATGGATATAGATGCTGAACTACAGGTACCCATGCTTGAAAATGCTCTCACAGGGCTTTAAAGACCACAGGCTATGCATTAGAACAGAGATGATGAGCAGCACTCAAAGCCAAAACCAATCCCAAAACAAAACCCCATGTCTACTATTAAGATGTAGCACCCAGGTGGCCTCATATACCCCCACACATTCTCCTGATTTTATCATTCACGGAAAATATGTCTGAAAGATACTGTACAGACAGGAAAAGCCAGTCTCCCTACAGGCCACAATAAAGACTAGAGCTGTCCAAAGGTCTCTGGGAGTGCAAATGTATTTGTTTCAGTAGGTCTAGTCTATGAGGATGCACACCCTCCAGATTACAGCTTCATTTGGTGCCAAGTTGCAGGCGGAGAAAATTTGGTTGCAATATAATCTTTAATACTGCTGAACAGTTGATTAATATTCAGCTCAAAGTTCATGTCCCACGATTTGGTCTTACAGGGATTTCAGTCACAGATTTTAAGGCACAAGCTGCATGAAAATCTCAGATAGACTTTCTAGAAACAGATAGGATGGCTTCAGTAAAACATCACAACTGGTACACAGGAGACCAAAGACAAGTTACACTGAAGCCTTAATTTATGCATGAAAACTTTTGCAGGCAACTGTGAATGATCTCTTCAAATGCCTTCTTTCTCTGCATCTCCCAGAGGCTTTCAGCAGACACCAGGAACAGAGCACCATTGCTGCTTGTCCCTCCCTGGGGACTTGTTTCTCCACTGAGTCCAGTTTGGCTACATCCCTTTGTAGGGCGCCAGCCCTACGTTTGGCTACATCCCTTAGCTGAACCCATTCAGACCAACGCGTTCCGTCTGTTTCTTGTTGAACTGACCTTGGCTGCATTTGCATGACTATCTCTGGCATTCTGTTATCTGTGTGATTTCTGCAGTATTCCCACCATCGTAATCTTTTCAGGTTCAGTCGTTCCCATGCCTTGATTTCACCTCCTACCCTCCTTCCAGTTTCCTGATTTGTCTTCAGATGATTGCACCTTACATCTGCTATTGTTCCAAGTTCAGCCTTTGAGTGCCTGTTTATCTGCTTTTGTTGACTACATTGTTCAGTCCACAAAAACATACTGTTCGTGCGCTGTCTTGATACATTTGTATTTGACATTAAATATAACACTTTAATGCAATACTTTTAGTCTCAAACACAACAGAATGCCTAGCAAAGATGAAGTTTACAAGCTACACAAAATAACCTACTTTTTTTTATAACTTCCTTTTCCTAGCTGTAACTAATTCATCTACGTGGCAATTATTGTTAAATAATTCCTCCAGTTTTGTATGCTATCTTAGAATATCTGTCAGATATGCAATTGCACCTGCATATTGACCTTAACATCAGACCATCAGTGGCTTTGTTCTCTAATATATCTAGTATTTGTAATACCTGATTAAAAGCAAAAAGAGTGATGGTGAATTCATACTGTTTTGTCATTCATTAAATTTTTATATGAAGCAATTGCTTAACCCCCATAAATCCTTATGGCACTGTTGTGTAGGAGTTCAAGCATAGCTTTTATCAGTGCATTTATATGGACTCCCTATGTTTCTCCTACTTCCCACAACATATCTCAGCTGAATGCCATGATGAATCCAGCAGGAACAGTGACAGCGGAGTCACAGTGGAGTGCCTCCACTCTCCATACTGGAGTACTGATGCCTTGACCACTGCAACATACCCTGATTTGAAGTCACGCTGTCTCTTCCCCCTACTCTGCAGCTACCTGCAGCCTGTTGACAACTGATTTCATCAGGACAATGAACTTATACCTCTGGATTGCCTGGAATGAAAGGAACTCTTTTCCTCAGGGTTCATTCAGCTATTTTCTTTATTCAGCTACCTTGAACCTCCACTTGCTCCAATATACCTTTTCAGATTTTTTTTTTCTGCTTTGGCAGAATTTGTTCCTCCAGCTGCTAAAAGGCCAGCTGTGCTATTCATCTCTTCTTGGAGCACTTCTGCTTTTAACTCTTTCTCGGAGAAGAGTTTTCTGATGAAGGACCTGAGCTCATTCAAGCGTTTCTACTGTGTTCACATTGCAGGGTGGACTGCAAGCTTCTAAAGCTGGCTAAGGCAGGCTTCAAAATATTTCCTCCATATTTACTTCACCTTTGTGGTATGTGGTTCACCACTCTTTTTCCTCCCTTAATTGTTGGTATTATTGGCCCAACTGCATTTCCACAGAAATTAACCTTTAGCACACTGCTCTTGTGCCTTGCTTTCTTGATCTTCCCTCAGATCTTTCCCTGCTTGTCCAGCCTCAGAGTGATTTGCTCACTTTTCTGCAAGATACTTTTACTTCTTTTGTTTCCCTTCAGCCTTGGCTTGTTTACATTTTCCCCATATTGCCTTGTTTTATTGCTCGTCTAGACTGTCGTTAACTATGTGTACTTTCCAATAACTTCCTTCGCTTTGTTTTGTATCACTTCCTTGAATATATCCCAGCTGATCTGTAGTGAGATTTCTTCGTCCTTGCAAGTCAGTGGCCTGAAAAGTTACCAAAAACCACCTTAGAGGACTGCCTCCAAGAGCTATCCCTTAACACAGTCCTGTACTTGGACACAGGAGGTTTGAGGTGCTTTCTGCAGGTGAACAGAAGCAGCAAAGCACTCTATCTCTACTGAAGCCATAAGGTTTCCACTGAGTAACATGGATAAAATGCTACTGAGCCAGGTGTGGGGGACACACAGACTGCAGGCAGGCAGCTCATAGAGCTACACAGGTAAGTCTGTCTCAGAGGACAGCCCCGAGTTCCCACCTGGATGATGGAGACCAGCTCGCTTTCACAGCAAGAAAGCAACATCTGGTCCTGGCCACACAGTGGGCCCTGACGTGGCTTTCCTTCCTGCTGGACAAAATAGGCTGGCCAAAAAGGCACCCACTCTGTCCAGAAGAATGCAGTGAGCCACACTGATTTTTTCTGGAGCTTGGCCATCAGGCCTAGGCCATGGAAAGGGCTCTGGATTTCTAATAAGTTGAACCTCCAGGAATCTGGAGCTATCAGAACTGAGTGAGACAATTTAATTCCAGCATTGGCAAGACAGTATTTGGACGCAACACATTACAAGATGTCCTGCCAGTTCTGGTTTTGGGCGCACACTCCAAAGCAGGTGAATCCTTCCTGATTTGTAGTTCCACAGCAAATAAAACATTTCACAGAGCTCTAGTAAAGATGAAACTAGCTGGCTGCTAGAAAGAGAGGGCTGAGAGAAGTCATCCACCTCAAAAGAGCTACTGTACCTGTTGCCAGCAATTTCTGAAATGAAAGCCAATTCAATTAAAATAATTGTAGTCTATATTTATATCTGCATTGAGATAGGTACCTGTGTGTAAATAAAACCTGAATTTGTATACACATGCTCATACTAGATGGCATATATGTTTTGTGTGCATGTGTGTGCACAGGAGCAGAGGTGCTTTCTAGAAATGAGCTTTTCACACTTTCCTTGGCAGACCAGACCACCTTCACCTCCTGTGATCCCAGATACCATGGTGTTGGAGAAGTAAGGGGTCCTTTGCTAATCCTGGGTTTCTGGAACTACTTCACTTCAGACTCTCATTTTTATATCTCTGGTCCTGACACATTTGCCAATCAAAGTACATCTCTATCTCCCTCACTCTCTTACTGTCATGTTAAGAGTAGGCTGAGTTTTGTGGACTTTGGCAACTGAGTCCTAAAAAATGAATCTCAAGAGCTTTGTTATAAAATAAAGAGGGTTGGGCTGGATGACGTTGCCAAACTTTGCAAAGCTTCTGTAAAAATGTACATTTTCCTATAGTGCTACAAAGTCCATATTTACCTAATAGACTGTTGAGAGTCCGAAGGAGCTTCTACAAAATTTCTGGTAAATAGTATTTGTTCTAAGAATTGATATGCATGCCAAAAAAAATGTACTGCATTTATCAGCTTGGAACTATTACAATCTTTTCAGTAAATAATATCCTGGTTTCTGAAAAAGCCTAAAATGTGTATCTAATCCAATTGTGTCACCTCTCATTTCCTTCAAAGAGGGGGAAAAAGGGAAAGCTAAGTCTGAAATTCTGTTTTGAATTAACTGCCACTTTATCTCTAAGTGACCTCTTTGTGCAAAGCTATTACTGCAAATACTGTTTCTGAGATAATTCAGTCATCTCCGACCCCTGCAATGCATAACTACAAGGTAGTTAATACTATCAGCACTATCATTTTGCGTTTGTGCAGGGCTTCTCATCCAACATGTTCTAGCTCCTTGCAGGGTGATCCTCTTGCTGGGGACCAGGCTGCACTCTTCAGAGACTGGCTCATACTGTGGGTGCTGTATTAACTATTGCAAAGGGTAGGGTAACTGGGAGCGGAGGGGGGGGAATTATACACTCTAACTCCACTTCAATGTGCCATTGTTAAAGCAAATAACCCTTCCTAAGGTGAAAAAACCAGCAACAAGTGCTCTGCAGTGCCGCACAGCCTTTGAGAGAAGGAAATGAAGAATATTACGGGTATTCTCAATTCCACTCAGTTTTTTTTACATCTCCCTGGCAGTATGAAGAGACGTAAGTGTAAGAAAGGTTCAGACTCTCTAACAGAAAATGCAGGGCTAGAAAGGATACTTAGACAGATTTGGTTATTCAAGCTGTGATAGAGCCCTGGTTCTAGTCGGGACAATCTGGTGTGGTAAAAGCTTGACTATTTCAGTTGGGATGATTAAAAGCCCAATTAATTTTCTTCATTAGAATAAAGGCAATTTAAACTTATTACACTATTCTTTGTTGTCAGTCATTCCAGCCCCTTGCTCTCTCCACTCAGCCACGCACCCACAAATACCTTTCCACACCAGTCCATTTATTCCTGGTCCCTCCTCCTCGCCTTCCTCAGCAGACAGGGGCTCCTCTTCTTGATGGCATCTCCAGAGTGTGTCAGCAGTCAGTTGCTGAGGACTGAGAAGCTCATCTCACCTCTCTTCTGCCCTGCTGGTTACCAAGGCTTGTTGTTTCTCCTAGTCAGACCCGTTTCCGACTGCTCCTGCAGCTTCCTTGCTCTCAGCTGCTGGAGAAGGTTGAGGTGGTAAGCCGGAGAGCTGGAGAGCAAAGAAGAAAGAAGAGAATTTATACTTTGGTATTTTAGAAGCTGGAATCCAGGGAGAAGCTTAAGAACGTGACTTGAGGCCAAAATGCTTGGCTCTCCAGTTACAGAGCAGAGCGAGGCAGGTTTTTTCCTATCGCAACACTGTGGACCATGTCTTGTTGGTAGCTGCCAGCATCGGTGATGTGCGGTGGGTTCAGAAGAACGTCTCCGTCACTCGTCTCCTCTCTGCAGCGCTGTGGGAGGAAAGGGATAACAGAAGAATTAACAGCACTGTGAGAAACTTGTCTGAGATAGAGTGGTCTACTGCGGAGCATAATACATACCACATTACGAGATCGTGTGCCTGGGAGTTATTATCGGGACTTCTAGAGGTTACAATCCTCCTGTCACTGTCCTCCTCAACTGTTCTCCCTTCCACTCATTCCAGCAGACTCGTGGCCCTCAAAATGTTAATTTGGTCTTTGACTACTATTTCATTTATCCCAGCTGCTGAGTTAAGGGGAAAAAAAAAAAGCAGCATCTCACTGAAAACAGATGCTGCCTCTGTACTAAGCAGATAAATTAAATACATAAAGCATGGGTTGTGTACAATGTTGATTCTTTGTAAAGTTTTAGTGTTTTTATCCTTGATATTAAAATTCCAAGTACATTGTATCACTTTATTTTTGATCCATCTGGATTAAGGAAATATCCCATTGGCATGTCTTATGAGCACTGTAAATTAAATGGACTAACAATTTACAACAGAAATGATAGTAAGGAGAAAAAAACCCTGAGCCTCGCTCTTACTCCCGTAGAACATACACAGCTTTTCTGGCCTGCATTTCTCCACTGTCATTTACATTTCTATGCAATTTTTCTCTATATCCAACATGTGTAACTTTAATACATTGGAGTAACTCCCAACATGGACCTGCATACACACATTCACACAAGAATATAACTCCATGCAGAGATGCTGGACTAAAGCGATCCCAGCATGCTGTCTTTCTCGGAGCTTGCTGGCTCCCCAACAAACAGCGATGTATTCGCTATCTAGTTAACAGAACTGAGACAAACGCTTACCTTTGCTTTAGTACAGTGCAATAGTCAAAGCTGACCCTACAGCCTCTGAGGTAAAAACTGATCTTTTTGTTGGAAACACCTGATCAGTGTTTACAGCTCTATGGAAACACAACAATGTGCATAGTACAATAATCTTGAAAACTCAAATGAGAAATGCCTGTGATTTTCAGGTGTCGAAAACCAAGGGATGATCTTTGCAACTTCTTAGATCTACTGAAACAGACTACTCTTAGGAAAGACAGGCAGGGAGTTTGTGGTCTGCCAGGGCCAGCAGAATTTGGAATTTGTTAAAGTTTCAAGATTTTGTGCCTCAAGTTACATTAAACAGAATATGTATATGAAAACATATCAGTGTCTACGTTGATGTATGCTGATTTTTATCTCAGTAATATAAAAAAATTGAATTACCACAAAGATGGTTTGGCAGCAAAACCACCTTCAGACATGGTTAGGGAGATGCGAGTGGAAGAAAGAGCTAAGG
This sequence comes from Ciconia boyciana, assembly GCF_034638445.1. Taxonomy (NCBI): domain Eukaryota; kingdom Metazoa; phylum Chordata; class Aves; order Ciconiiformes; family Ciconiidae; genus Ciconia; species Ciconia boyciana. The sequence goes on along the minus strand of NC_132934.1, from coordinate 119,827,032 downwards.
TCAAAGTCAAAGCACAGCAACTGCAGAATTTCATGCACTACGTGTTTATATAGGTTTCATCTCCTTCTGCCTCCTTTGGCACTTGTGATGTCTCCCCCAGGAAGATCCAAGCAAGATGCCACAGGCATCCTTGCAATCACTACGTCTGGGGGTCCAGGTTAGAGAAGCGGTAGGGTATGGGGAGGGGGTGGTGGCAGATTCTCACATCACAAGACAGACCCAGCGACTGACCCTTGTGGTCCCTTTGTTAGCTCTTCTGCATAGGACTTATATGGCTCAGTCACTGTTTTGCCTGATTTCTGTGAAAACTGTTTGAATGGGCAGAGATGTCAAAAGGAAAGTCACTCGCACTCTTACTTCTTACAATACAAGATGGGGCAAGATTTACCTTTGCACTGTTCTCCTTGGAAAACAGTTGTAAAAGGGAGGTACATGCTTGAAGCATGTCATTTGGGTAGTTTTAATTTGCAGAGATACACCTGGTTTTCTGTGTATAGCCAAAACTCTGAGATCATGCTTCTTACTGATGTTAGAGAGTTCAGGAAAAAACCCGTAAGCACACTCTTGCACGCTCTCTAGTAAACCAAGGGTAAAGCAACAGGAGAGAGTAGGAAGCCCTGATCTTTTGGATTCCTCTTGGGCAAATCATCTAAAATCTGAAAGTCTGGGGCCATCCAAATCCCTTACTGGAGTCATACCTGAGTAGCCGCAGAAATTGCTGCAGCCTAGTTGGAGATCAGGGCTTCCTACTCTCCTGTTGCTTTACCCCTGCTTTACTGGACAGCATGCAAGAAGGTACTTATGGGGGCATCCAAAATTTAACCCTTGGGAACAGAGGCACTCAGAAGTACCCATTTGCAGACCTCTTCTGAGCACAGTCACATACTCTTTTTGTGGGATCTAGGCCAGGCTTTTGCAGTGGTTGGAGATGGTGCTTGTGGTTTATACAGCTATCAGCTGATTTATACTCTCCCCCAAGAAGTGGGATACCTGACTGGCTTCCCTCAGTCACAGAAGGCTCTCTTCAGGAGTAATCCCAGACCATGCAGAAGCAGGCTGAGCACTGAACCTCTGCGTTTCTCCCTCCTGCACAAGCTGGCTGTTGAAAAGAAAACCGCCATATACTAAAATAAAGCATCACAGGCGCATCTTGTGAGAGGGTCTGATTCTGGCAGGGTGTCACAGGTGTCCTCAAAACACACTGACCTGAACATTGATCTTGTGGCAGCATAGGTAAAGAAATTGCCTAGTCCTCCATTAGTCTAGGCAGGAACTCAGGGTTTAGCTGGTTACAGCAGGAAAATGCTGGCCACGTGCAGAAGTAGACCTGTGTGTCTAATGAGTTGCTCTCATCAGAATTACAAGCCTAGTCAAGTATAAGGATCACCAAACCAGTGTTTGCATCCCAGTCACTTCAAAAATAACTTCTCTTGTTAATGCACCTGTACTGGGGAAGGCAAATGGATTGCCAGGAAAATGATTCCCTGAAACTTACTTTATAATAGTCTGACTCGTGAGTGCTTAGCGAGGCTCATTTGATCAATATGGGTTTTACATGCGAAGAAATGAATTCTTTCCTATTTGTATTTGAACAACTGTCATTGCTTTTTCTATAGATCACTTGAATATAAAATCAATTACTCAGTCCACTCATTTATCAAATAAAACTTTTTATTTGCTTGTATTCTCCTTGTCACTGTCACTGGGCAATTATTTTAAGCTAAAACTGTATTTAATGAGACTATAGCTATAGTACAAAGACATTCTGACAAATCCATTAACTGCAGTGGCTGTTATAAAGTCCCTTCCTTCTGCTTCTTGTGAAAGGTAAAACTCAGTGCCAGTGTGACACCCTAGCAGGCAAACTCAAGAATCCAAAGGAGACTTGAGCAGACAACTGAAAACTTGTAGTATTTTTACAGATAAAACTACACGACGTTTTGAAAAGAGCGAAAACTACACTCATTTTTTGGAAGACATTATGCCAATGGTAAAACTTATGACTGAAAGCATGTGCCAAATCACTTCTGATATCACAAGGGCCAAGATTCAGCACTTATTTGTCAGACAACCGGCAATCTGCAAGTACAAAAGCTGTCTGTGATGTAGCGGGAACTACCGCGGTATTAAATCTTTGGTTCAAGAACATAATCTTCCACAATGTTTAACACATCAGTAAGATTCCTGTTATGTATGAACTGTATTCTGGCTACTTTTTAACCATTCCTGGTGAGCAAAATCCTGAAAATGTACACTGAGTCAGTTGTTAAGTAATAGGACGAATTCCCATCCTTAAGTAATTGCCCTCGTAGTTCCTACATCCTTCTTCAGCAATTAGAGGTCCAGAGGTTAACTGAAGATCTAACCAGCTTCTTATAAATGCACGGGGACAAATCCTGTTCAGTGGCTTATTCACTGACATGCCTGCACAAATCAAGCCATCAGGATCTGCCCATTATCCTAGGAACTGAATGAATGGCCATTCAATTCAGTGGTGAGCGAGCGCCGCTATGGCAGAAGGTGCTGAATCAGGCCTTTATCTCAGAATAAGTTAGCACCAGGCAAGGGAGTTGGGGAATGCAACTGCCAGTTTAAACTCTAGTGTAATTTTTTTTTAATTTGACAGCTTTCAAACTATACATCCTGTAACCTTTTGCAAAAAAAGCAAGACCTGACTGGCATACCGGGGTCCTGGAAATGTGTCTTAGATAATACCAGGAATAATTAGAAAGTGTAAAAGTATAGTTTGCATTAAGAAAAAATAAATTAGGGTATAGTGATCAGATTTTCTTAGTGTTAATGTGAAGATCAAGGTCAGAAAACTGAGCCAAACATCCTCAGCTATCTTTTAACACAAGGGCTTTTTTTCCTTGTAGTGCTGCCATAGTAAAACAGATGCTAGAAATTCTCACTCCAAAACTCTTTGCTTTTCATCCAGTTTTAAAGCCGTGGTGACGTTCCAAGTTAAACTCACAAAGGAGAAAGAAATATGCTGGTGTTTTCATTGTAATATGAATTTTCCATTGAAGATGTTGTTGAATTAGCAGTTCATTTTTTAACTATTACTTTAATTTGCTCCCTGTGGTCAATCTTTTTTTTTCTTTCTATAAAAGTCATGCTTCAGTCCTACACCTTTTGAGACACCTCAATGTAAAATGTTTTAAAGGGAAAGGAACTGTCTAATTATATGTCTGTAAAGTGGCTAAAGAGCTTCATTTGTGTGGAGTAAAACAAATAAGAGAAAATGTGGAGGAATGTGCTGTTGAATGAATGTGGACATACCCATCTTTTTCCCATACATGGGCAGTAATATTAAGGTGTTGGGAATGATTCTGAGTCTAGACATCCATTATAGGTTTTGTATTTTCAACCCCTCTTTTAACTTGTGCCTGGAGTAACTAATTGTGTTCACACACTGGGACATTTAAAACAAGGCAGAAGTAGACTTTTTTTTTCCCCCCTTTTTTCCTCCTTAGCATATGGAAAGTAAAGAGAATTTTGTGCTTTTTGATTATAAACTTCCCACGCTTTATTTACCTCCCAGGTGCTATGCTTTAGGGGTTCTCCAGTCCTGACCAACAGTGGGCTTTCAGAGCCTGGGATGGAGAAAACCCTTAGGACATTTTAAATTGTGGACCATTTTCCAGGAGGTAACTTGTAAGGAATTCAAGGCTGGTGGGTGCTCTTTAGCTGGACAATCAATGCGGAGTTGTAATCTCAATGCCAGTGTTGGCCGCTATGAGTACGTGAGAGGGACAAATGCAATTCATGATCCCTTTCTTTTATGGAAGGTAATAGAAACTAAGAGAGGGTTAAGCCAAAGGCATACTGGAGAGGAAGCTGGCAGTAGGAAACACAGAGAGGAGGCAGCCGACTGAGACCCTCATCTTGAAGCTAACTAGGAAAGCAGTGAATTTGGCTCACTGCAAAGATGGAGAGGCCAGTAAGGCTGTGGACTGTGAAAAGCAGGGAGGAAGGGCTCTGGGGAGCAAAGATGACTTTTCCTTCTGTTCGCAATAATAGTTGCCCACCTCCAAAGAGGGAAGTGTTGGACAGGAGCAGCGCTTCAGCTCCTTCCAACCTGTCATATCCCAGGATATAGCTACTATATGCATATTGTATGCCAAGGCAATAGGAAGAAACCTCAGGTGCCCTGTGCAGACCCTGATGAAATAAACATTTCAGCCACATTTAATGAAGCTAAGACTATTTAGAAACAGCAGCAGTTGGAGACTCAGAGTAAAAGCACAGGCCAGCAAACCTTCAAAGAGCCCAGTGCCTTTCCCCAGAGGACACTTTCCCCAGGCTGCGGTAATGACACTAGACCGTAACTAATGAAACAAGACTTTTTAGTGATGGCTGGATAAAGTTGCCTGGGGGTTCTGTTTTCTTGCCTAAGGCAGCACCAGAGGGAGCCCAGATAAAGTTGTCTGGGTGGTATGACTGGGCGTTTTCACAGGTTTGGGTTCTGTACAGTTCCACTTAGAGTCTACATTTTACAGATGTTTAAAGTTTCCTGCAATCTGCAATACTGCTTCAGGATCTTTCTTCCCTAAGTAATAGTTGTGTACACTCAGTAAGCTTTCCTTAACTTGATTGCACTGGAGTTTTCAAAGTATTCTTAAATTCAGTTTGTGCTTGAAAGTTATTTCCCCTTTCTCAGTGTGCAATTGACAAAGAGGAGTGTGAAGAAAGAGCCCTGTAGGGGCCTGACTGCCCTTATGCTATGCCTGAGCACAGAAGTTAACAGACTTCTAATAATTTGCTACGTAAGTGCACAACATTTTTTCAGCCACTCCTGATACAACATTTAATCTGGGAAGAAACAGGACAGTGCTTTAACAACATAAGAAAACCCCACTGTCCTGGTTTCAGCTGGGATAGAGTTAATTTTCTTCCTAGTAGCTGGAATAGTGCTATGTTTTGGATTTAGTATGAGAATAATGTTGATAACACACTGATGTTTCAGTTGTTGCTAAGTAGTGCTTACACTAGTCAAGGACTTTTCAGCTTCCCATGCCCTGCCAGCGAGAAGCTGGGAGGGGGCACAGCCAGGACAGCTGATCCAAACTGGCCAAAGGGCTATTCCATACCATACGGCGTCATGCTCAGTATAGAAACTGGGGGAGTTGGCCGGGGGGCGTGGTCGCTGCTCAGGGACGGGCTGGGCATCAGTCGGCGGGTGGTGAACAATTGCATTGTGCATCACTTATTTTGTATATTATTTTATCATTATTAATGTTGTTGTTATTATTATTATTTTCCCTTCCTTTTCTGTCCTATTAAACTGTTTTTATCTCAACCCACAAATTTTACTTTTTCCGATTCTCTCCCCCATCCCACTGCGGGGGGGAGTGAGCGAATGGCTGTGTGGTGTTCAGCTGCCTGCCGGGTTAAACCACAACACCCACACAGTGCAATAATTCATGAAGTGAAAAGCATCACTGTCAGTTTAAAAATAAACTTTGCAAGACAGACATCTGCTACGTCTTCTACCATCCATTCTAAGGGGTGAAAGTTTCTGTATTCATAACTGTCTATGCAGATATATATGGCCCTAACAAAATACAGTCTCTTTTGCCTTTCAAAACTTAATCCATCTTCCATGCTAATACATTTTAATACTATTCAAGTCCATTACATCTTAATCTAAATTCTGTCAAATACACTTGCTGAATCAAAATATGCCTTGATATAAAAAGTGTCAAATAACCTAGACTCCTGAATGCCACTCAGAAGTACTTCAGTACTCAGAAGCCACTGATTCTGCAGCCCCCTTTTAGACTCTGTGAATTCCTTCTTGACAGTTAAGAAGCAGATTTTCAAGAGTTTTTTTCTGAAGGGAATCCCTGATTTCTGGGACTGGAGAAGTGTGTGAAGGCTAGCCACTCTTCTGGCAGCGCCTCTTCAGCTGCATTTCCTACCCAGGAATCTTCCTCTGGCTCTTGTAGTCTGTAGGTTCAGCTCACAGCCCTCTCCCTCCTTTATTTTTTCCCAAAGAAGCTGAATTTGAACCAGATTCTGTTCTATTTTAGTGTAACTCTCTGGATATGAATGATCATTTACAACTGTTACTGGTTTAACCAGAAGCAAACTGTGCCCTCATGACTGGTGATTTTTATATTATTTGACTGCAATAAGCACAATTGCACTCAGGGAGCAATGACTCATCTCACTCCAGCCAAAGGGGTTTCTGTAGAAAGAAAGGCTCAAGGCTGAGCTGTAGATTTTCAACCAATTAAGATCCTGATTCAGCATCAAATTTGAGCACGTACTTCACGTGCACTTAACATATCACCTTGTTTAACAAGGCACAGAAGCTTGCGACCCTCTCCACAGAGACTAATTCCACAGAAATATATGCTTAAATGTTTGCTAAATATGTGGACTTCAATATGTCCTCATATGTTTATCCGTATCTGGGCTTCCCAAGCTGTAGAAAACAAACTAATTTGAATACGTCAGAGGTGCATGTGGGAATTTCAGGTAAGTCTGTGGGTAGGTAGCTGTGGTACTCAGATCCTGGTGGTAGGAAAGGGAAATAAAATATACAGCTGGAAGGTGGCTGATGACATCCAAGAGCAGACTTTATACTAAAGATTCGAGATCAGCGACCTTGTCTGTGGTCTAAAGAGCTTGAGGCTGCTCAGCACAAGCGCCGTGTGCTCTCAGTGATCCTTGTGAGCCAAAAGGTAGTAGGGTTTAACAAGAGAGAGGCTACTGAAGCCCTTCTTCCCCTGGTTTCAGCAGGCTGTTCCAATAAGCTTCAGAAACCTTTTATTTTCTTTGTGTTGAAAGAAACCACCATCTCGACATGTCCATGAATAACTTACCCTGCCTCTTGCTGTTGCTGCATGAGAGAAAGAAGATGACTGTGTACCTACCGCCTTTGGGGGATTTTTTCCTTTCCCAGCTTTGAGCTTGGATGGTGCTGAGCACTTCTAAAAGGTCCTGAGCAAACCAGACTCTCCCTGAACTGTAACCGTGTATTGCCTGTAACACAGTATTGTATACTCCTGTAACACAGTATTGCCATTGCTAGTCACAGGCCATAAGCTCTGTACCAGTCTGCAAAGCCTCAGGACTGAGCCTTCTCAGTCTTGCTCAGTCTGAACTGCAGCTTGACCTGCCTGCAGCTCTCTTTTACTTGGTTTAACTGTGGCAGCAGTTTCTCTAATTGACTGGGTGTCTATGGCTATTTTTTCTACTTTTGTTTATCTTTGTAGAGTACAACCACAGTTTTAGATAGATAGCAGTAACAAGCAGTTATTCTATGCATAATGAGGTGTTTATGACTCCAAAATGATGATGTCCCATAAAGAAATACAAGCCCGATATGACAGCGGAGGCCTTGAGAAGTGGAGACACAGGATGCAACATAAAGGAGTACAGGCAAGAGCTGACAAGAGATGGGGCACAGGCTTGGCACTGGAGAGCCTGTGGCTGTAAACAACTCACCAATGGTCAGGTAAAGACATGCCAGACCTGGAGCTGGACAAATACAATTTGAGGAGTAACAAAGAAATAGTATCTAACATACATAAAAGGCCCTATATATAGTAACCTCAGATGTAACATGGAGCTGCAGACCAACAAAGACAAAAGTGTAACAGCATGTTAGCAAACACAAAAGTGACCCCAAGCGGATCCCAGAGTGAGGAAGAAGAAACCATCAGCATGAACATCACCTTCCTCCCACAGGACTCCGCACGCTGACACCTCTCTAGCCCCGCTGCTACAGCAATGGACCTGCCAACTTTAGTACCCAGAGGAGCAGTGGAGGGGTGAGCATAACACCAGGAAAATGGGCAGAAACTAAGAATTAGGTGGATATCAATTTGAATTGAGACATCATTATTTCTTCTTCTGTAAGTATTAGATCTGGACTAGTTATGATTAGATTCCTAAGATTTCAATAAATTCATAAATTTATTGCTATATAAGGTGTGCTTTCCCTTTGCCATAGACAAGATTTTAAGAGTAGTTTTGTCAGCTTTGCAGGTCTGAATCTTCTACTCCCAGCACAGACCTCAAGTCAAGAGGAATGAGAGCTATGAATTTCGAAATGTATTTCAAGTTTCATGGAAAACAAATGGACATATATATGTATATATAAATACACATGTTCAGATCAGGCTTGGGGATAAGTGCTTTCCCTAGCAGTGGTCTAAATGCAGCATTAGGTTAGAGACCCAATGGTGCACGCTATAAATAGGAGACTGGGCAGAGTTCAGCTCCTGCACCACTCATGTCCTCCGAGCACTGAGCCCATGCACAGGGACTCATTTTGATCGAACTTTCCTTCTCACAGCCCATCCAGTTCCCTTATTTCTCACTATAGTTCAGTGTCCATGCAGCTGAAATTGCACCAAAGCAAGCTGTGCAAGCAGAAAGGCCCAACAAGAGCAGATCAATAGAACTAAACAGTCCATGCCAGGGACCTGACTGTCCGTGACTATGCAGAGTTTTACTTCAAACTATCACTAGCCTGGGTCTGCGGAGCAAGCGCCGTCAGTGACTGCATGCCCAGAGCACACCTCCCAGACAGGCGCCATGCAGAACCATTCTGGTTTGTTCACTCTGGCCCCTACAAAAGCAGGATAAGTGGGATCACTGGGGAGACCACCTTCAGCAGCATGTTCCTGAGGTGATTTAAAATGCCCATACAGGTGGAGGTACCCTCTAACTAATCCTTTTCCACTGTGACCATTTTCCTAAGAGAATTACCCTTTTGAACTACTTCTGGGGTGACCTCTGGGCTTTCCACTTCTTGTTAGCCTTTGAGGTTGCAGTCTCATCTGTTCATCCACCTGCCTTCTCTAGCCTCTGACTCCTCAGCTATGCAGTCAAGCTCCCAGGGTAGTTATTTTGCTGTTCCAACTATCCCACCTGAAATGGCTGAATTTTGGTGATTCCTTCTTTGTTTAGAAATGGAGAGTCAGTGGCTTGATTTATAACAATAAATTACTCCAAAGGGTGAGCAGCATTCCACTTGCTATCAGGAGAATATGTGCAGCATTTTGGCAAGCAGTAAACATAAAATTATTATGTTTTGCCAAAGTTTAAAATACATCAAGCCATCTCTGAATTAAGTGATTGGAAAGGTGCATGCATTTTAAAACTCTGCATCAAGTTAATACTCTGTTTTAATCTTAAAGACTGCTTGAGGAGGAGGTTGTGTTTAAATTCCAGGTGGGTTAAAATTCAAATCCTATATTTGAGGAGAAATCAGCATCAAACTTTTTTTACAGACTGCTTACTGGTAAGTCTTACAAGCAATGGGGAATTTAAAACACAAACCAAAAGAAAAGAGAGTTATGAAGCAAGTGAGTTGAGCTTCATAAGGCATCATTTCAGACAGTAAAGCCTAGTCTACAGAAAGGCAGAAAGCCAAAACTAAGTACTTTGTTAATGTTCATGAAAAAATCAGTTTACTGGTGATTTGTGATTAAGTAACTGAGCACTGAGGTATACGAACTCAGCAAAAAAGATGTGGTTACAAAACAGCTATCTGTTGGCACAGTTATTTTCATTTTCACAAAGCTGCTGGATAGCAGAGATAATTATTTGCTGCACAAAGTGCTGTCTAAGCTTCAACAAGTTTACCCTCACAGCTCCAACAGTCAGCATGGCCATAGGAAATTAATGGCTGGACGACCAAACCTGCTGGAGCTCCTGGTTAGTGCCACATCACCTCACATGGCAAGACCGCAGAGGGATGTGGGACTGGCCTCAGGAACTCCCCATTCCCCATCTTGTGCTAAATCTCTGTCTTGAAGGAGGGTGCGAAAGGGGCCAGCTGGGTTACCTTTTACCTCACTGGAAGATGGGGCTTAGGAAGCCAGCTCTCTGAAATGAATCCTGTTGCCTTGTATTTCCATTTATTTCTCTGTGTGTTCTAGTCATTGCAGAAACTGGAAGCTTTCAGGTTTTCCAGTTCAACAGTAACTGTATTAGTGGTGGTGCTAACATCACTTTGCTGACATTTAGCACTTACTTCGATAACTTCTTTCAGAGGCCATGGAAAAAGTTAGCTTTCAATTTTTCCTCATGACTTCTTTTTCTTATTACTCAACATATCCTCATTCCTTTACTCAAAGGTAGAGCCAGGCAATTAAAACTTCCATATACATACGAGATTAAAAAACTGCACGCTGCTGCTGCAAGGATCTCTATTTCCACTGCAAAGCAGCAACATGGTGGTGTGGGGAATGCATACCAAAGGCAGGTCCAGCTAGATAGAGACTGACTTTGCCTCGAATCATAGCTAGTTCTTCATCAAGTTATTTCAAACTGGCCTTCTTCAAGCTAACCCAAGACAGTTGTGCGGTTGTCCATGAGGAGTAGAGCAATCATGGCTCTTCTTGTCCTGAAGCTGGATGAGTCCTGCCATGCTCATGTCAGAGCTACTTGAATAGCTTAATGGAGGTATTTTACACATCCCATTTATCCATAGGTTTGTTGAAGGCACGACAAAGGAGAACTCTAAACAGACAGTTATTTATGATGAAATGTTAATATAACAAGTCAATCAACAAACATTAAAGGAAAAAGGTTGTAAAGACAGCAGAGGGAACCACGGTCCTCTCAGTTAATCAAGCTGTAAACACCAAAGTGAACACACAACAGTTGGTCTAAGCCAGAATGTCCCAGGGAACGTTATACCTCAGCCCGAGACTTTTATAAGGCCAGCTACATTTACATGGCAGAAACTATATGATTTGCTGGAACGTGGCCATTAATTAAGTTTTATTTCATAATTATGTCTTTAAACTAATTTAATGGTATTTAGTTTTATGTTAGCTCCAAGATAATGAACTGAAGAGTCTTTTATACATAAGAATTCTGGACAAAGCAACAAAAAAGCAAGAAGTACAATGTAATCTCAGAATTAGAAGGATTTTTTCATTACTTGTGGTTAATTATCTTTAGAACTGCCAGCTCTATGCCATTTGGACAAAGAAGTGGAAATTTGTTTCCTCTTCCATGAAACAAACACTGCATTTATGCCTCCTGAATATAGAAACAGGTTTTGCAACCCTAATTATAAACAATTCTTTATTCTCAGCTCAGAATCTATAATCTGTTTAGTAACAACAAGCAGCGTCACTAACAAATAGACTGATCCCATAGTGAAAGCTTCAGTATTAATGATAGAGCAGGACAGAGTAGACTTTGATTTTGGAAGATGAGTCTGACCCTGGTTTCCTAGCTTGAAAATTATACTATACTTTTTAGAAGATACTCTTATTGTTTTGCTTTAAGGTGATGCTCGAGTCACCAAGAAGGAAATCATATTTCAGAGCAGGAAGTTTGCTACTAAAAGACAGGAAAAGAAATTGGTCTGTATGCTTTCTTCTTTCTTTTTTATTCTTCACAGGAACTGTGGTTTTCACCTTAAACTAGACTGGCTCCTCTTCCATCAAGCAGTATTTTTAATTATTTACCACAGAAAGTGCTACAGGTCATAACAAAGATTGGGGTCTAAGTGTCTTTGACACCATGTATCCGGAGAGCTGGTCGGTAATTTTCTACTAACATCATATTTCTGTCTTAATTTTCCTGATGTTTTCTGATTTCCCAGCAGACTATCCCAAATGGAATGTTTCATTGTGGGTGACCTTGAGCCATTGGCTACAAAATAAGCACCTTCCTGGCAGCCAGGTTTTGGCTGGAGCGCAATCTGAGAGGGGTGTAGTGGGAAGGACTGTCGGATCAAGCAGATCACAGGTGAGTTTGGAAACAGCCCACCTGTGAATGCCAGCAGGGCTTAGCCATGGGATAAGTACTCAGACCTGTCAAGACTGCACAGGACCTTTAAGCACCAAGGCAGCATTTTTGTAAGAAATGTCAGCATTTCTAAGAGCAGGCTTCAATGGAGAGAGTCTTTGAGGGCAACCTAGGCTGTGGTACTTGTCCTGCTGTATGACTCCAGCCCTAGGTGACTTGTTCCTGCTCCTACACAATGCTGGCATCAGAGTAGAAAGCAGTTTTCTAGAGATGTATTCCAGTCTCTTACCACTAAACCATCTCTCGTTCACTTATTTCTGCCGTTGTTACACAAAGCAAAGAGCTACACTTGTGGTTGTATGTAAAACGCATGGGGGATAGAAGCCTTTGCTACTTCTTAGAGAAGGGAAAGCCCCATCTTTGCTTTCTTTCAAGCTTTCTGAGTCAATGTCTCTACCTGAGGACTACAGAGGTGGGTGTCCAGTCCTGACCCCATACAAAAGATGATGCAAGACTTGACGAAATAGCACCTTTTCTCTGATGATCCAGATTAATTCTTACCACAGTTTGCAGAAGGTGGGTTTGCATTTAACCATATTTATAATTGTTGTGACTTTCAAAATACTTGCTTCTTGATGTGTCTTCACAGATTTCTTTGTCCAAGATGGCTCTATCAAAGCGATGTTTCTCATGAGTGCAAGAGCCACCCAATGGACCATGTTGCAATAAGCAGAATTTTGCTACTGAATTTTGAATTCCAGACCCTTCCCACCCCAGTCATAGCATGAGTTTCCTTTTGATGTGAGAACAGACATTGCAATGGCAGAAAGCAATGCTTTTGCAGGACTAAGGAAGTCTTAGGATTCAGCAGTGGCTTTCGCCATCTGTAAGTTGTCATCACCACTGCTTTCAGCCTTGGTGTGTGACCAATGTTTTCATCCATTTTGGACACAATGGTAAAACAGCGTGTGACAAGTCACAGGCTATAGTATTAAGCTCTCAGTAGTATACTGTCTATAATTACACTTTATGCTGAAAGCTCTTTCAGCCACAGACTATCTTTTCATTCTGCCTCTGTGCTACTTCTGCATTGATAAAAATATCAGAGAAGTCACTCAGATTGGGGTTTGGTTTTTTTAGTTTTCTCTTACGGAGAACAGAAACACTAAAAACATATACCTGTTCCATCTCCTTGTCAATGCAAAAAAGATAGTAGCAGCACACTTAATAATATCCAACTTAATTTAATAATACCCTTTATTAACATCTAATAAAAACATTATTACAATAATCCACAGTCATAACATCTTAATAACATCCAAAGAAATGGCCTTCCCTTTCAAAGCCTTTTCCATCAGAAGCTATTGACAGGCGAGCAGGCCTCCCTACCACCGTGTTTTCCTTACAGGCAACCTAAATTTTGCTTCAGCCCCTTCCGTCCTTTGCACCCTCTCCCAACCACCTTGCTGCCCCTTGCTTTTTGTAGGCTCCAGCCTTTGCAAGAGGCTTTGTCCCCTCCCTGGCACTGCCCATAGCTCTGCAAGTCAAGGTCCTTACACTTTTCCTCACAAACTGGTTACTCTGTCTCTTTTCTCTGTGTGTTGATACTTGCTGGGGTAGCCCTGCCGAGTACATACAAGTGAAGTTATGTGAAGTTTTCCTTTCTTTTTTTTTTTTTTTTTTTTGGTCCTGCATAATGGCATTTAAAGGCTTCCCCACACCAGGCTTGCTACATCTATGCCATCTTCTGGATGTTCAGTGAATCATATTTATCCCAGAGCATGTCTGGCAGTTGCGTGTTCTGACTAATGTGTAAATCTCTTTAACAAATTAAAATAATACTGTGATTTTCTTTGATGAAAACTGGCTAGAATTCTTCAATAGTCCCTCTTGTACAGAGACCAGAATTAGTGAGGACTTCAGTCAATAAACTAATTCTTTCTTGCACATTTAAACGTTAGCAACATGCTTAAATGACTTGCTAAGTCACAGCCTGGATAGCAAAGACTCAGGGAGATAATTTCAGCTTTAGACAGAGAGACAATGAATAATACTCATTACTTAAGGTTTCCACTTAATCTCCTCCATTGTCTAAAGAAGTGCAAATAATTAACTGGAAAACGAGAGAAACAGTAGGCTATTTCATTATTTTAAATACTGCTTTTAACAAGCAGGCAATTCTAGACTGGTCAGTGAGGCTGTGCTGCTCTATAATTTCTTCATTTCAAAGTCAAAACCTAAACAGTTCGTTTTTAGAAATTAATATCACAGTTACTACAAAGGGAGACTTCTTATGAAAGTTGGCTATCTCGGATGTTAAAAAATAAGCATATAAAGAAATCAAGCTTTCATTGCCAGAAAGCAATTACAGTAACTTACTGTTGAATGGTACTTTCATAGATTGATGATTCTTACAATCAGTTGAAAAAGAATCGTTTTCACTCAAACATAGATTCAGATTATGGCCAGGAATTAAAACGTTGAATTTCCTCAATGAGAGTTATGCTTTTTCCCAGATTATTGGAAGCGGATAGCATTGAGATGTTACAATTCCATTATTTTTTGTAGATTAAGGATTTCAGCTATATATCAGAGACCATAAATTTCTGAACTGCCAGGGACTTACGTAGCCAGAACAAACTTTGAAATCTTTTTGACTTCATGAATGGTGGTGAGTGGAAATTACCAGCCTCACACACCAACACAGGGGTTGTGTGATCTCATTTTACTTCCTAAGAAACTCCTGACACAGAGATGGCAGAACCCAGGCAGAGCTCTGGGACCACTGAAATAAGAACCACTGGGACGGTCCTGGCAAGTCATATGTGCACACCCTGGGTTACTAACTTGATTCCTCTTCTGCTTCTATGTTAATGGTGGTTTCTCCCTAAACACATACTTCAGTTTCACTTTCTTGTCAAACAAATTCCAGAAATAAGAAAGATTCATATTCCAGCTCACGTTCACCTGCAAAGACTCAGAATTATATATCCTACTTATTCTACTCCACAGATGAAGGTAAAGATGTGGACATAAAAATACTCATCGCCAAAGTCCTGGATCTCAAGTGCAAGGGTGGACAACTACAAGCCTCAGGACACTCAGAATGATCCTGCTGTTGTCAAGCTCGCTGTTATCTCAAGAAAAAGCCCAAACCTTCCCTCCAAGGAGCAGTTTGACAGCAGGCTGACCTCTTACATATTGTGCTTATTCGTTTTAATAAGGAGCTTGGCCAGGGTGAGATAAATCAGGAGTAAAAAATTCAGATATTCTGGCTGCCCCTCCCAACATGCACAGCTCCAACCATGCTAAATACCTCCTAGACCAACTCCTGATTACATCTCATGGTATTAGGACTAGAAGAATGTGTTTTGCATGAGGTACATCACTTGTAAGCAAAGAGCTTGCTAAGTTGAGGCATATAACCTAGTTAGTATACTTGCCAGCACAGCGGTTTGTAGCTAACAGACAGGAAGATAATAGAAATCCAAAGATATGTGAGAATGAAGATGAAACTGCTTGGCTGCAGTATGCGTATTCAGGATTTCAAAACACTTAACAAACTCCAATTTAACTCTCTGGCAACTGTAGATGGAGAGAACAGATAGAGGTTAAGGCCAGCATTTCTGAAGTATCTGCTTCTTTTTATGGTCTCATTACTTTTAGAGCTCTCCTTTCAGTTCACATGCCAGAAACCCAGACTGAAAAGTAGAATTCAGCACATTATACACCTAGTTTTCAAAGGGGCTGAGCATCAAGTCTTCATTTACAGAGTGGAGCAACATTGCTGACTATCTCTGAAGATCAGACAGCGCCATGGGCACTTTGGAAAGGTGAAGCATGGGGATGTATCACCATCCTAGCAAAGTGCAAGCAAGGAGAGCCAGCAATTTCCCCTCACAGTCCATACCAGGGTGGGATTCATCTTAGCTAAAATTAACTGCGCAAACTGGTGATCTTTGCTCTCTCCAGAGGCAGTGCATACAGGGAACTCCAAGGTCAATCCACCTAATTTAGACATCTGCTTCAGTGGGAGTTTACCAGCCTAGTCTAGAAGCTTAACTGGTGGTTGGCAAAAGTTAGGTGGAATGGGACCTGCCTTGTACAAATTGGACCTACAGATTTTAATGGCTTGCAAAGATTAAATTGAGAAAATAAAAGAAAAAATGTCAGTGCAGATCAAGGAAGTTATTACACTTACAAAGCAGTCTGGAGAACTCAAAGACAGACAAAGAGAGAGAATCCCCATCTTCTCCCCTGTGAGAGACAAATGGGGAAGGGGACAGACATAGCAGAAGATTCATAAAACCAAGCTGACTATATATCTCTTAAAAGAATGCTAATCCCTCTGCTCTGAATTATGTAATGTCTTTAACTGAAGTGAAACAGTACCAGTTAGCAATCCACCATTATGATTTGTGTTGCTCTAAGTGTAAGAATAATCCATTTCACTCCAAAATGAGTCATCAACTTCTGGAAGGAGGACTGTAAATAGGACCGTTCAATATTCAGCCCTCTGCATTGTTCTGTAAAGAACCATCTCTAATCTAATGATCTGGTCCAGTATATTTATGGTGCTGCTCCCAAATCCACTTTGCATTGCTAACAGACTATTTCTGTCTACGTAATGGGGCTGTGTCTTGTTTGCTGCTTATTCATTATTTCTCAAGTAATTGATGTTAAATCCACAGACTTTTGGATGAAAGCTGTGATAGATTTGCTCTAGGTTTGCAAACAAGTGTTATAAATCCCCTGAATACCCTTTTATTTTCAGTCTACATGAAAAAGCTGTGAAGCTAACTCAAGTATGTTATGAAGTAGAGATCCATGTTTTTAAGACCCGTGCAGCAGGCATCAGTCTGGTCACAGCTTACTAAACACAGAGAATCAAGTGTCTTGTCAAGTGCCCAAGTTCCCATGCTAAGGGCTTGATCTTGTGACGAGGTAGGCATGCCTTCACATGCACTGCAGTCACATAAAGCACAAGCTATGTTTAAGTAAAGGCTCAACCCAATTTAATCTTTCTCTTAGCTTAAAATGCCCAGAGCACTAGCGGACTATGGGAGAGAGGAAAAGTGAAATATATATATATAAGTGAGAAGCAGAGATTCCCACTCATAGAAAGGTGTGTATTTGTACCTGGTTAACCAAAGAGGTCAAAGTCACATTAAGCAGCCACTCTTAGAAAACCAAATGTATGAAGGGGTTTCTTGCATTAGTGAGAAGGGAAGGTTTGGGCGTTGTGCAGGAAGACAGCTCCTGGCTCAGGTTGCTCATTGCTCTGTTCCTCAGGGAACTGTTTCTGTTGAGGCATACAGTTTGGTAGGGTCAGATGCCTGCTTTGTATCAAAATGGACTGGATTAAGGAAATGCACACGACAGAGAAGCTGACCCAACATTAACTTCGAGCCACCCTGATTAACAAAGAAGTCTTCATGTGTGGAGCCAAATGGCAAGTGCATTTCTACACATAGTAAGTTTGTTCAAAAATTGCCAATATTTGGTAGCAAATGTGGGATTTTAAGTTAACAGTCATACTGCCCTTATTTCCAGGTCAACATATCTATATGCAAAACACTTGCTACATCTGTGCTGATAAATTCAAAGTGCCCAGGACTGTTCTTTGGCACCAGGGCTAGAAAACAAGGAACAGCCTCATTTGTACTAATGAACTCTTGGCCTCTCTGTCCGCTCAGCTACATGCAAACTATTTATTGGGAACTGCCTCTGGGACATGCTAACTCCCAAACAGGGACTAATAGTTATTTGGGAGAGTCCTACCTGTCTGAGACTAAAAGCATATTAGGGACTGCTCTAAAAGTTATACTGAACAGGAGACGAATTTATGGCAGCTGAGAATGTTTCCTGGCACTGTTCAATTTACAGGTAGAGATGCAGACTCTATAAAAAGACATGGTTAATAATCCATATAAAATACACCCCACAAATTTAATGTTACAGAAGGGTTTGCAAAAAGAGATAAATACATGGTAGGAGTGACACTCAAACTGGATTCAAAAGGATTGTTTTCTGCCTCTTTTTTAGCTTGAACATCTAGTGTAATTTCCTTTCAGTGATTTATTATTCACATGAAAGATAAGACTCTGGCTAGAAGCCTGTTGTAACTAGAAATTAATTTTACATGCTGCAGCACACTGAAACTCTTTGACTCTTCAGTATAGATGAAGAGAAAAAGGCATATACCCAACTCACCTTAGCAGCTTCCAGTGTATTTCCCTCCAAGATTTGCAAACCTGGCTAGCTGGCCATCCATGCTGTAATAGCTGTAATGTGTTAAAAACGGCTGTCCCTCCTCATTACCCAGCAGGGATGGAGTAATTAACTACGTGGGTCTGCTGTGTTCCCAGATGTATGGTTCCCAGCTGAAATTTCCATTGGTTTACTGGGATTTGGAATAAGCCCTGCAACAACAAAACCAGGAGTCTACTGCTCCTCTTATCAGAGGCAGACTTCTATGCAGTCACAGAAAAAGGGTGGCATATTTTATGATGAAAGATTTATAATTCAGCATGCAAATATTCATACAGAGGTAAGGTTTTATTAACACCTTCAACCATTGGGTAAGATCCAGAGAAATTCCTATTTAACAGATACAGGGCTAAGGGTCCTGAGGACTTATGGTGAGGAGAGGCTCTTAAAGCACTGCTATTCCATTTTTGACACAGTAAATGGTGCCAAAAATGACACAGTCTATGCAGAACAGGGAAATGAAAGCAGCACCTGGACCTCCCAATGTCCTCCTCCTTAGCTCTGCTGGCTCAGCAGGAATCAGAGCAAGTCAGATGAATGAAGTATTCCTATTATTTTTATTCTAATAGCTAGCTACTGATTCATCTTTCTATAGCAAGTGTAAAAGTCTGTGTAATCTTGTGGAGAGCTGAAAGATTCATATTTTAGTAAAAGTGCTTTTTTTTCTTACCTTTTTAGTCAAATCATCTGGAGGCTGAAGAACGCACTATTTCCATAAACGCTCCCTCTTTCTGCATTGACTAGTAGCTGGAGGATAAGACTATTTCTTGCATCCATTCTTAAGAATTTATTATGGAAAAACCACATAGACATGCATGCAATATACATCTTTTATGCACAAATACACCCTGCAGTCGTCAGAAAGGGTGCAGAAGTACCAATAGGACCATTTGCAAGTTTCGGCACAGTTATTTCTCATTGCAGCTTGACTGAGGTCAGGATACAGCCCTGAAGTGGCCCTACACAACACCAGCCCATGCAGATGCAGTTCAGTGACTTTGTACACAGGTATATGAAGTAGAGGCATGAAAAGTTGTCAGACCCCAAATGAGGGACTACCACTGTTTCTTTCCACCTTGAATTACACCTGTGCAGTTGCACTGCACTCAGCAAGGACAGTAAGGGCTAACCAGAGGCAGAAATTAAAAAGTCAGCAGACTCCATCAGCTACACATCCATATGCAGGCAACAGTGTCCAGTTTAAAAAATGATTTTTATGTCTTAGTTGTAGGAAACAGAACATGGTTTTGAAGCCAATGGCATTTGGCGACAGTGCTCTGATAGTGCTGTTAACAAATCTGAAGCAAGCAAAGCAAAACTTGCAATCGTTTTCAATAATGTCTCACATTCCTTTTCCCCCTCAATCCCCTTCTCATTACAAATTGCTTTTCTATCTGATAAACAAAATCAATTTACCATGTTTTCTTCCCAGCTTATTTATGTGCATGAAACAGACTGAGGATGAAAATATTATGCGCACCACCCAGCTGCTGTTTTGCTTGCTACTCCAGGGCTGGCAGGATCTGAACTGCTGCAGTAACCACTGACAGAGCTCTTGTCAGACAGGAAAGGTTACTTATATCAAAGCAAAATCCGTAAGGTAAGACAATCTACCCAGAGTGCTTAGATAGCACTGTTCCCCTCTAGGAGAAAGCTTCAAAGGCAAGTTATGAGAGCAAGCTGTGAGACTGAGAAAAAGAGTTTGGTAATTTTCAAAGTTTATATAAGCCACAGCGACAAGAAAACAAGCCTTAGCTAATCAGCAGTGGGTGTAAAAATGGATGGGGCACCAGTTGGTAAAGAGCATTAGTCTATGTCAGCATTATCATGGAGTTCAGTGCAATAGGAGCAAAGCAGCTGTTGCTGAAAACCTCCAGATTCATGAAAATTTCAGCATCTGTGCACAGCTTCTGGTTCAAAGTAGCCTGTTTTGACAGAGAATTTGCCAGTGTCTTACGGGTATTGTTATTATTACTACTACTTTGCCCTTAGGGTCTTTTTGCTAAGGATTCAAAGCAATGGCTCATGGCAGCTCTTCCACCTAGTTATTGACCCAGCGGGACATACTGGACAGAATCATACACACAACTTAGGCTGCAGAGCATTTTTTGAGGTCTTTTTTTTTTTTATCAGCATCAGCTCAGGCTTGACTGCTATATTTTTGGAGCAATAATAATAATAATGAAAATTACTCCCTTATATTTATACTCTAAAGCTTCCAGAGAGGAGGAAAAAAGCCAACATCCATTTCTTTTGCCTTGTTATTTCCCCCTACTCTGTACACAAAGTGCTTATGATCAGTTCTTAAATAAATGACCTGAGTCCAGTTTCCAGTGTAATGGTCTCACAGAAGAAGTCACATGGGACCCCCAGTCCCAGCACAAGGAGCCTGGAGATCTGCCTCTTGTGTAAAACAGCAGAGCCAGGCCAGTTCCCCACACCCAGGTCTTTCTGCAACTCAAGTCAGCACATTTAAGCTCTTGGAGGACAAAATGATCAGGCTTTGCTGATAATAAGAAGAGCTGCTCTAGCACTGCTTTGGGACCAGGCACTCAAGTAGCTATTTATAGATGAGAGAAGAGCAGCAACAGGGAAAAGGAAGGAAAAATGGAACTGGCTGAATATGTGAGCGACATTTTTCATTTTTAAATTATACATCTGCAAAGTCATCTCAGGAGCTAGCAACTCACATTCTGTTCTCCAAACATCTGATTTCATCAAGAAGTTTTAAGGACGTTATAATCCCTTCATTCACAGTTGTGGATTAAGAATAAAGATTAAATATATACATAATGCTCTGGATCTTCAAAGCCCTCGGTAACTGCTGGTGCACTGACCCTTGCTATAGTCTTTTGATGTAGGAAACGAACACTGGTACTGTTTAATGGCCAAGAATCACATGGAGACAGTCCTGTCCTCAAGACCAGCTCCAGGCACTGGCAAGGTCCCTATGAGTAATTCAGAACAAAGCCTGTTTTGCTGTAAACTGAAAACGATGGAGCGGCCTCCCAGAGACTGATCTGGAGTGTGGATTGCTGAGGGAAGAACGGAACTCCAGGGCACTTTATCAGAGCTCTAAAGCCACTCAGTGACTCCAGCTATTTCACCTCACCCCTCCCACATCTCTGCTACCCGTTGGGGTACAGCAGCGTATTCCCTCCTGAACCCTGACCAGTGCAGCACAATAAGGAGCTATATCCCCAACACTTACTGTATTATATGGAGATTAATTTGGTCTTGCAGGCATCACATTGTCAGCTGTTAACATGTTTTGCAAAAAAAAAACCAACCAGTGCAATACTGAGATACTGATGTAAGGCTGAAATCAGCCCTCCACCCCCTCCTTCCCCCCCCAGCTTTAGGTTTGGAAGGTGGCTCGTTCACAGCCAGCCTGAGCATCTCCATGTTTAAATCCATCTCATGGTAGAGACCTTAAGTCTCTGTCACCTTGTCTGAGAAAATAGGCTACTCTGAGGTGGACACCCTTTCATTTGCTCCTGTTGAACCTGTTTCACTTGTCATCAGCCCAGAGGGACAAAGCAGGAGAGGGAGGGAGAGAATGACTCCCTGTGTCTGAGGTTGGACTTCCCCAGGACTCTCCACAGCAGGATTCCCCTCCGGACCCCAGGTTTCAAGCACCCTGAGTACGACTGGTTTCCAGTACAACTGTCAGCAGTTCAGGAATCAGGGAAAGCACAAACCACTTTTTTCCCACCCTGTGGAAGGCTTTGGCACTTGGGGACCTAGTCCGGTGTCACTGTATGTCCCCATCCCAGGGATGCGTGTGGCACTGGGGCTGAGCTCTCAGCATCTCCCGGCTGCGGTGGGAAGGGGACGGTGACCGCCCGCAGCGCTGGGTGAGGTGCCAGGACCGTCTCCTCCTGCAGAGACCTTCAGCAGCTCTTCCCACTAGATGGCATCTCCGTCCTGCAAACATCTCCGGCTCCCGTAGCGTTATCTAACCCTCCTGGATTTACACGGCTCATAGAACATCAGTCTAGCATTTAGCAATTAAAGAAGGGCCACTACTCCGTTAGCCTACATCAATTTCTACTCCAGGATACCACACAAAAGAACCACAGACTAGCGGCATTGGAGCATCTTCCTTTCAAACATCCCTTTCAAAACACTGGTACTGCTGTAAATGATCTTCCGGTGACAGAGATTTTGTTCTCTCAGTACTTCAGCGCATTTATTTCCAGGTGTGCTTCCTGATTAGGGCAATCTTTTCAATGCTGACAGCAAATTTTTGAGATTTGTCAGACTTATGGGCTAATCTGTCAGGTCAAACGGTAGCAAAACAAGGTATTTATTCACCCTGCAAAATTCCATCTGTGAATTGCATTATAACATGTGCAAGCCTTAAAGTTTGGGCTGTGACTAGTTTCGTGAAGAAAATATCAGCTGCAACAGACATCTCTAAGTCTCCTGCACTACGGCCTCATCAGAACCTGTGTTGTCTGAAACTTGTAATAAATGCCCAAACTGATGTGTCTGGAACAACAAGGGTAGCTCATTGAAACTGGGTCTGCAACAGCTGGTCTGTTTGCTGCACCAGGAGGGCTAAGGAGCCTTCCTTTGGTTAACGGGGTTTGTCAAAGTACCTGCAGCTCTGCTGTCACTGATAGAGAGCATTATCCTGGAGCCAAAGGAATATGTTTTGGTGAACACTTTTAAGGACATCAATGCACCATGTGCCTGCCCTTCTCCTCTACCACATTATTTATATACTTTGGGTACCAGTGAAGTACATCTAGACTAACAGAAGAGAAGCTGGGCCAAAGAGACTTGAAACAGATTCATTAAAATTACCTGTCAAGGTAGGATAACACAGATAGAAACAAAGCCCCAGTGCTGCCACACAGAACTACTCTTCAATAGCAGTCGTTCTCAGAAGAGTCAAGGGGTTCTGATGTTAAAGTGATTTTTATACATATATATGTACTCACACACACTCATATACATATCCCATCCTAGCCGATGTATTTCGGTGTAGGTCCTAAATTACTCACCCTAATTCCCTCCCCAGACACTTCCTAAGTGGGACAACAAGATTTCTGAACTTTTTTGAGGCAAATGCACAAAAAGAAACACCAAGCATCAGCCCAATAGCTGGTAAAAGAAAGACAGATTTGTGCCTAGGGAATTCATCTGTTTCTGCAGCACTTTTCTGGAATCACTGCAGCTGCTGTAATTGGGAAAATGTGTCAGAGATTAGATTAGGTTGGTTTCCAGTGGAAGATACCACTAAGGTAGATATGGTGACAACAAGTCGATATGTCATACCCATTGAGATTCACATTATTTTTACAGTATTTGAGTAAGTTAGACTCACACAGGCCAATTGCCCCTAATAAACTGAACACAAGGAATAGTGCAGATGCTGTAACAATGTTAATCAAACAAGAGTTTAAGCTGTAACTTTCCTCATGACTACTGGATGGCTAGAAGGGCAAGGAAGCAATATAAGTGCAAAAATACAATGCTGTGGTGGGTGGGCGCAGGTTATAAGCTATTGAACTGGTATACAGGATAAATGTCATTTGATATCATGGTATTTCCAGTGATTTAAAGATTATGTACTATGCAAGAACCCTGGTACCCCCAGCCTCCTTGTTCTTGCAGATCGCAATGAGAGTGACAACAAAAATATTGTGGTAAGGAACAAATGCTATCCAAACCTCAGATGCCGGGTGACAGCCTAATGAAGCACCACAGGTGAGTTACTGAAACATCAGGCTGGAAGCCTGAGGGCCTATGTTTAAGTTTCTTATGTGCCTCTGGCAGATCCTGTCCCCTCAGACATCTCTTTGTACACCTCTATGCTTTGGTTTCCACCAGCACCCTGGATATCCAGCACATCTCAGGCCTTAAATGTGACCCTCACCTGACCGGCACCTCTCACACAAGTGAGGGTGTCTTGCAATTTCCTCAGACACGGGGCACCTGCGTCTTCAAGTGCAGAGGGGGCAAAGCTCACACAGCAACAAGTCATTTTCCAATTGCAATCTCAAGGCCACAACAGGTATGGAGCATGTTACTATTCCTTCCCAAAGGCTCACATCCCTGGGAGGGGGGGAAGATCATTCTGCCAGCTTAGTGCTAAAATTTTTCATCACTTTTACTGCCTCCAGCAGGGATCCAATGGATTAGGTATGAAGAGAAAAATACATCCATTGAATTTACAACCTTGAGGGGCTATCTGAATTTGAAATCCTGGCAAATCTACTCTGTGCTAGTATATCACTAACATCATTGCTCAAAGAACATTTGCTTCAAAAAACCACTTTCTTCTGTGGGGATCTCTATTGTGATGGTAATGCTGATTTGATACAGTTAAAAGCATAAGCACTTCTTCCTTCTTATGCATATTTCTTCTAAACAAACAATATGTCAGGAGATTTCAGGTATGTTCTTTTGTGAGAAAAAATTGTGCCCCAAGCCCACTGTAATTGGTTTGACTTTTTTACTTGGGTAGTCAATTTCTTAGAAAAATTAGAAGTATAATGAAGGAAAATGTCACCATCTGTCTGAAACTGGTGTACAGAGTGAAATGCTTAAAAAAATGCATATTATTCCCAAAAGTAATTTATTATTTTGACCCAAAGATAAAGAAAAATTACTACTAACCCAGCATTATACTAGTCAGAAAATCTGTGTGCTCAGAAGCTTTGAACCTTTTTGGTTTCTTCTAGACATTTGCCAGCACCTGCTGATGTTAGTGCCAGCAGGAAAGCACTGCAGGTGGAGCAAGAAACAGATTATCAGAAAAAGCAGAACATGGGAAGCCCGAACTCCTAACTCTTAGCACAACACTAGCACTTCCCCTGGAACACTTCCCCATACAAGCAAGGTCTGTATGCATCCTGCTGTGGAATGATTTGTGTGGCCCGCTATGCTCAAGCAAGCTGCAAAACTGAGGTGGTACTTTTGCAATGAAATCATGACGGTAGTTAAGGAAGACAAACAAGTTCTGATCAAATAAGAAGAACTGAGAGCACTTCATAACTCTCGGGCCTTCTCTTCCCTTTTTAGTGCAGTAGTCTTTGTGCTTTCCCTTTTTTTCCCTCTTCTTTTGATTACAGCCTAGCTGAAATAATAAACCTCTGTGTGGGAAAGCATTGGTAGGATTTTTATGTCCTGTCCCTAGTGGCACAACATGTTGCCAATGTTATAAAACATTATGTGGGAACTTTTGGATTCAGTGAAGTCCATGGCCGTCATCCTGTTAATTCTTAGGAATCCACCCTGGATTTCTTCAACATGCCAGAGCTTCGTATCTCTGACTCTAGAGGCCATTTCTAAGGATAATGCCTTAGAAAACTGTTTCATTTCAAGATGTGCCTTCATTAGGAGGAACAGTCACCATTCCTGGTGTGAGACATGCGGGGCACATTTGTACCACAAGAAGTCATACTCAGCTTTGCCACGTGTCACCACTGCATGTTGTGACCAGCCCTCTGATTTTGTCAGCTCTACTGAAGCTATAGACAGCAAGCAAGTAACTTCAGGGCTGTCTGGAACATCTTGATTCCACAGGGGCTCTGCTTAAATTTCTTCCCTCTGTTTTCTTCCACATTCTGAAATTAGAGCTAAATACATATATAGAAAGGAAGAAAAAATAGAAAAGAAGAAAAATAAAACACAGATTAATATTTTCTCACTCAAATTCCTGCCCACCCACAAATCCCACATTGAAATAGACACAACACTGGGAGTCTCAAGAACTGTAGCACTCATATATGGTGTTTGATATTTCACAAAATTTCACTGAGCTTTACAAAGGAAGTAAATTCAATCCTCAGTGTTTTATACATGAAGAAAGTATGGAAGAGAAATAACTTACCCAAGAACACACAGCAAGTAAACAGCAGGACTGAGACTAGGACATGGATACCCTATGGCATTTCCCACCAACTCAGTCCTGGCAACGTATTGTGCTTCCACAGAGATCCCATTGAGCTCCAACCACCTTCAGAGCCTGAAAATTATTCAGGGCGGTTATTATAAGTTATCACTGCATGAACATTTTCATTCTGACAACAAGTTTTCGGTCACTCATAACTCTTTAGTGCTTCACCCTCTGTGTCCATTTCTTCACAGCTCTTGTTTCTGATTTCTGTCACAGTGGTCATGTTTTGTATCAGTGTACATCTGTCATCCATTGGGAATTTTGCCACAGATTATATAACTCACAATTTGCAAATCAAGTCTTTGGACTCTTCCTAGAAGCAAGGAAGCTGAGAGAGGTCCCAGCCAGCAGGTGGGAAAGGTTGTTTGGCACACAAGGTGACTGCAGCCACCTCCAGTCTGCCCTGAGGAGACTCCATCAGATGGGCTGAATGGCCCATGGTGACCCCAAGGCATCACTGAGGGCCTGACAGTCTGGCCCACGTGACAGAGAATGAACAGTACCAAGTAAGAGATGATCAAGCCCATAAGTGTTTTTGATGCGGTAGTCTACCTAAATCTGCAGGAAGCTGGTCTTTGCCACTGGTCAGAGCTGAAGCTCAGTCCTGACACAAGAGAGAACTGTGCCTTTATGATCAGCTGCTTCCCTTGCACTCTCTTGGTTTGCTGCTTTGCTGCCAAGTTGCTGAATTGCTTTAATCAGATGTATAACAGAGACTATGGATATCCTCCCAGAGCACTCCGGGCTTGTCCTGCCCTAGAGCAATCACCTACAATCACAGCAGTCAGGCAGTTTAGAAGCAGAACTGGGAGTACATGTCTTTTTCTTGGCAGTTTGTTAAGGGAATAAGGGAGCAGGGATGAAGGAGAGAGCAGGACTACACAGCCCAGAAGGAAGCAGCAGAGGAAGAGAAGATGCACTCCTGTCATTTTCCTGGGCAGAAATTTCAGAGGTTGAGAAGAGCAAAGGAGCATGAGCTCTGGATTCAAAGCCAGTTCAAGCTGTTTACAACAGCAACCAATCTCTGCTAGCAAGCGAGGGAGAGGCAGAAGCTCCCAGAGTGTATCTGAACCCAGTATGAATCAGGAGAGTCGTGCTGGCTTCTGCCCAGGCTGCATCACATCATAATCTGCCTCCGAAATGGGACCCACAGAACTGGGACTGCACGCTGCACTGGGGGCAATTAGCGTTTCTTCCACCTTTTCACCTTACTGCTGGGCCTGCATGTGGCTGCTTAAGGTAGAGTTGAAGCAGGAATGATCATATTAGAAAGCAAGCAGGTTTTCCTTCAGATTTATACTGAGAGGTGTAAAGAAAGCTAGCCTAGGCAGATTATTGCAAGCCTTCACCACTCACAACATCATTCTCTTTCTCATTTGTTCCTCATCTCCTAAAATCTCTCTCCTGTCTTCTTTTCTCATCACTCTTTTGAGAAACTCCATCTCTCCCCTGCAATGAGTTTCATATCACTCAGGACAGATCTATGAATCCTGCAGACAAGCCTGCTGTTTCCCTCCACTTTCACATTTGATCTAAAATCATAGCTGCTCTAAAAGGTGATCCTTAGCTAAACTGTGAGCAATGCTGATCCTCATGTTGCCAACTGGGAAACAGAACTGTCCATCCAGATATGTGGTGGGAACAACATAGGGTTCGCTGTTGCCTTTTCACTGTCATGCAGAGACTGCACAGCTCAGGTTCCCGCCTTAAAATCTCATCTCAGCAAATAATAAACAAAAATAACAAAATTAATTAGCAAGGGTATCTTTGAAGTTGGCTCCTAGGAGGTTGAGATTATTTCTACATTATTTTATTTCAAAAAAAGGATTGACAGCAATTAAGTATGGAATTAAAAAAAATCAAGAGCAGTTTACAGAAGGCAATTCTTTTGTCTCACACACATAACTTTGTTATGAGCACAAAGGATTTGCTCTGTTAAAAATCAGATTTGAACCCTAGATTAATGTAGTAAAACCATCTTTACATGCACAACTCCAGAGGGGTGTAACCATATACAGACTCTGAAAAGGGGAGTTGTAGGGGATTAAGTTTCTTCATTGTTGGCAGACTGAAATAGGTTTGGCAAGAGGAGTCTTACAGACTTTGCATAGCTTCTGGGGATGAAACAGGGGAAATCATAACAAATGGGAGAGAAGACGAGTTCAAACTCATCAGTTACACAAGAACATTGGAAAGGTATTTCACAGGCAGAACAATCACCTGTTGTTGTGGTTGACCTTGTCCAGCTGCCAGCTGCCCACCCAGCTGCTCTCCCGCTCCCCCTCTTTCTTCTCTGCCCTTGATGCTGCAGGATTGCTTCCCACATGTTTTTTTTCCTCACTCATCTTTCTCACAACTGCCACACAGTGTTTTTTTACCCTTTCTTAAACATGATTTCACAGAGGCACCACCAGCTTGGCTGATGGGCTTGGCTTTGGTCAGTGGTGGGTCCATTTTGGAGCCACCTGGAACTGGCTGTGTCTGGCACGGGGCAGCCTGTAGCCTCTTCTCACAGAGACCACCACTGCAACACCCCTCACTACCAAAACTTATCACCTGTAAACTCTGCAAATCTTGGAGAGAGTCAGCAAGAGTTGAATGGGTTTCCAATATTGGCTATGATGGATCTAACTGTTTTCTTCTACATATGACTTGTATCATACATCTCTCAAAGTCCCCTTTCAGAGAAACAAATCCTTTACCTCCAGCTGTTCTGCTAACTGTAGCTCAAGTGCCCTTATCCTAGCACCCCTGCCCATTGCCACGGTGCAGTACATCACCCTCCAGCAGCCAACCAAGAAACAGGCTCAGTGTTAACCAGATTAATATTTGGATTGCTGTGCTTTGCAGTCTGTGTGTGTGCGCTTGTGCACATTCCCATGCTGTCTTCAAGAAAGCCTAGAGTTTCTAAACCCTAGAGGAGATAATCTCTACAACTGGGGGTTACTCTACGCTGTGAAATGGAACAGATTGCTGGAGATGGCAGCAATTCTCCAAGTCCAGCCATGTAAGATATGCTATAGCAAAATTCCTGCTCAGATTGCTGATTTACAAACTGGTCCCATGTTCAAGTAAAATGAATCTAGAGTTCATTTTAAGGGCAACTAGCCTCATCAAGCAAGCAATGTACAATAAAGCAAAAAGAAGAAAGGCAATCAAAAGTCATTTGCCCTCATGTTCAGCAATCTTTTTCTGACCTACTGAGGTGTGTTGACCCAACTTGTACATGAGCATGGACAAGTCCCAGGGGATAAGTTACCCTGCACAGCCTGCTATAGACGGATCATTGATCAGACAATCAGGGATGATTAGCCAGATTTCTTATGAGCATGTCACTCTTAGTTCAGATGTTAAAATGAAAACCATGCAACATGAAACAAAAGGCTACAGTCATGTCTGGTTTTTGGCAAAAAATACAGTCAGATGAATGTGCTTGGAGAGGGGGAGCTGTCTGTGAAACACATGGGATTTCAGACTCTCCCTGGTGTTTCGCAGCATTTTCCAGTGCAGCAGTGTCCAAGACCTGCCTCTGTCTGAAGAGCAAAGTGGGACCAGAATGGTGGGAGAAGACGTGACTTGTCCAAAGGCCACCCAGCTTTTTGGCTGTGGTGTGTCAAACTTGCAGCCTCTGCTGGTAGGTCCTCTCCCGCTGGTCCCTCCTGTGCTCTGATTCTTGTGCTTAGAAAGGGGGAAAGGTGGATGGGGTTACATTACTACTGAACTCCCATTTCAGTCAAATGTGACTTTCTGTTAACATCATATAAATTACCAGGATCTAAGCCAGATAGCTCTGAAATAACTCGTGAACTAAGTTCTCACACTGGACCAGAATGCCTGGATATAATGTAAAAGATTTTAGGAGGAAATGAGGTGATTCCCTAGACAACAGATCTGGATTTGAACAGCTTAAGGAAGTTCAGGTTTACAATTTTTTCTTACTTTTTATTTCTGGCAAGTTCCAAGAAAGAGAAGAGACTCATTTTGGGTGGAGGGAGAACTTTGCAGAACTATTTAAAGAAATATGCATAATCATCTGAAAATTAACACAATTAAATTGTATTGCAGGCTTCCATGGTTGTTATCTTTCATTGGCCCCATTTCAAATTTGCCAGTTTTCCCAGTGGAGAGTGTGTTTTTTTCTTCTCTCATTCTCTGTACAAAAAAAACCTAAGCTGACAAATCCAAACAACACTTGAGTAAAAGAAAACTCCAAAGTCAAGCTAGGAACGTTCTGCCCTTCCACAAGCCCCAGACTGACTCCTGCAATTGCTGCTGTGAGAAATGAAACAGAGGTTTCTCTAACATAGCTTGTTTTCTGTACAGAGGTAAGCCTGTTTTCCAGAAAGGCTGGGCCCACTGTCTCCCATTACCCTGGAAAACTGTTACTATTCCTGGAAAATTAAAGGCAAAGCCACAAATGGGAAACTTGACACAGAAATTTATAGATGCCAGGAAAGAGAATTAAAAATTCAGTATTTTAGCTGACTATAAATATAAGGGGGGTGGGGGGAAAGCAGCAGAAAACCTTGTCTGTCAACAATTTAAAATAGGATTTTAAACAGCAGCTGAGTAAGGAGGTGTTACAATCAACATTGTCCTAAAACTCAGTGCATCTTCTACCCCCGACCCACACAGAGGGAAAGCCCCAATTTATTTGAAATGAAAACCAAGCCCTTCAAGCCTGTGTCTGACAGAGTTCCCAGGGTAATGTCCCAGTGCTCACAGCCCCAGGCCAGCTCAGACCTTGCTTCAGGGTGCTCCTTTGCATGGCTGGTGGGACAAAGGGGACCAGAGCTCTTGGGCCAGTAAGAAATAACTCTAGTATCACCTCCAGTTTCAGGGCTAGGAAATACACCTGCACAAATCACAGCTGAGCACAAACATGTCTCAAAAGATAAGCTGTCCTATCCATCCATCCTATAGTATGTCACCTAGCTGTGTCTAAAATAATCTAGATTCCTTCTCTGGTCATTAGGCAGGCAGAAATACCTTTAGAGTGAGATTCATTTTATCTGTTTTTCATTTAAAGATGGGAGGACATCCCACTGGAAATGCCAATTTCTCTCTCACGGAAGAAACTCAGATAATTGCCTTACATGAGACATCTACCTTGCAATTGGGTGACATAAATCCCACTGACAATTATGATATTAAGAAGCCTCACGGAAAATCTCCCCCTGTCTTCTGGGATCCCCAGGTGTAATTAAAACCATTCCCTGTGGTTGTGGGAACAAACTCTTTATCCTGCAGAGAAAAAACACTCAAGAGGCACAGCTTATGGATGTTTGTAAACCATTCACATAGCATGGCCAAATCAATTAAGTGCATAAGCCCTTGCACTGACAACAAAGATTTTCATTAAGGACTTGTTTAAACAAGAAAAACCCTGTGAAATCAAATATGGGGTGAAGAACAGAAGCTACATACAGAAACTATTTGCATATAGACAACTCTTCAGTTTGCCTACATTTTCAAACATTTAAAAGATGGTTATATTTTAAGTCCTAATTTCTTGCATTCTCCGCTGAGTATGAACACATTTTCTACCAGTTTTCAGGGAAAAAAAATGGAAGGCACTGGAGTAAATTTCAAACTTCAGTTGATGTTCACTTAACTCAGTGTTCAGCTGCAAGGTCTCAGCTTCTTAGCATAGCTGGAGGGAAAGTTTAAAGTAGTTGAAGACTACGGTTATATTCCTGCCAACCTCAGGGCAGCTGGACTGTGGACTGTTTCCATCAGTGCCATAGTTACCTGATCTCCAAGTCCCTTTTGTGAAGGGGCTGGATTTTTTAGCTGTGTGACCATTTTGTGTCATCAAAGTGGTGTAAAGAAGCAAGAGGATATCAGAGCTTCTGTGGAAGGCAGGTGCAAAGGGTTATGACTCTCTTAAATCCACAGTCTTCTGGGGACCTCAGGACAAACATGGCACAGGCTCAGATTTATCCAGGGGACAGGCTGTAGTCTCAGTGCAAATGTATAGATTTGCACAAGGTATTCTAAGATGGACAGGCCTTAAACCTGCATGCTACAAAACCAGAAAGTCTTTTTTTGTCTTGAGCAGACAGATAAAATATCAATTTATTTCTTTCACTTCCTAAACAGAAAGACCACGGTAGGACTGAGTAATTTGCTTAAAAGCAGCCTGAATCACCCAGAGAGGTATGGTACTGTCAAAGAACAGCACAGTACACAGCACGGCAAGCAGATAACATGCAGAGATGCAGCTTTTATTGAAAAACTACAACCCACTGCAGCAAGCTGCAATGACAGAAAGAGGAAGAGAGATCTTCTCTTAACATTTCTCACAACAAGAGCTGTGTTTGGAGGACTGATTTTTTCCCTTCAAGGCTGAGCACCTTAACAGGCCAACACTGTTAACCACTTCACAGCTGGCAGTACATTAAGTAAAGATGACTGAAGGCTTCGCCAAGGATGGGACTTGTGTCGGCAGGTCCTGAGGAAACCGCTAGTCTAAACTGGCTCCTGCTGCAGTTAGTGGAGTGGGACTGACAGCAGACATGTACTGGAGCCACTGGCCGAAAGAGACCTGATGTATTTCCCCTTAAAATCAAGTTTTTACACCAGGCACAAGGTCTGGGGAAGGGGGGATGCCAAGTTCAGCGAATGTGGCAGATTTTCTATGAACTCTGTTTAGTCCATCGGAAATCATGCTCCCTTTTTTTAGCCAAGGGAAGTGGGACGTGGCTTGATATTATATAACAGATAAATAGATATGTGTATAGATAAAGATAGTGTTGAATAAGGAAGATGAGACAAAAGTATATTACTTTTTACCCACTTGATTTAATCCTGGCCCAGGGGCAACCACGAAGGAGAAAACATCACACTCTCCTGCAGCAGAGCCAAGCAGAACCAAGCCCCTTTTGGACTGAAAGCTAGAGGAAAATTGAACATGTTTTTCTCTGAATTATCTACATTGCCAGCACTGGAAAATGCTCAGGATTTCTAAAAGTTACTATTGCAGATAGTTTGGCCAAAGCTGGCACTTGAAAGACAAATCACCCAGAATAAACAGACACTGTCCTGAACTTTCAGACTAGCTTATCCCAGGAAGCTGATGGATAAGCTGAACATCAGAACAAAACTAATAAAGGAAAGGTGAAACTGAGTCTTTAACAGAGGGTTTGCACAGGGACTAGGCAGGGCTTGAGAAATCCATGAACTTGATGCTGTGTGTCTGCACAACTGCAAATTTTTCCCTAAGCAGACTAGCATTTATAGAGGAGACAGTGTCCCGCCTAAGAGAGTAGATTCAAGTGCTGCAGTTATTCAGCATTTTGTATACACTGTCAAATAATTTTGTATGCCTACTAGCTCTGTTTAAACCAAGGAAACAAAGCAATATATGTATTATCAAGTTGATAACTAAAGTGATCTGATTTCCCTTGTGTGACCCAGTGTTCAGCTATTGTAGAAGTTTAATCATACATAAATGGATTTAATGGATACAACCCTTGTACTGACAGCCCGCTTAAATCAGTACAGAAGTGTATATACCTGTCTAACTACTGCAGTCAGCTACAGCTACACAAGTGCATTCACCTCCCCAGAGCTGCACCGTTTTCACTGTATTTGTACAAAACATACATCCATATATAGCAACAAAAACCATTAATTATTTATAAAGAACTATCATTAGGGTGTATCTAAACTTAGTAGGCTAAACTAACTTGAGCAAACATTCAAGGATAACAAGTAAATTCAGAAAAAGCGTAAAGGCTACACCACTGTTTCATTTCTACAGCATTCAGATAATCTTTTCTTCCCACCATCTTCAGTACTGAGTCTGTCTTTTCCCTTCTCCAATTTTTATACAACCTCCTGTGCTATCTGAGTAGCTCCTGGTCTCCCCTGAAATCACTTTGAGAATTCCTTCATTCTGCCTTCTGCCTAGGTACTCCAGAAAGCCATGCAAAGTGCTTTTTTTCTTGAAGAGGGGTGGAAAGGTCTAGAACCAGCAATTAAACCAAATCCAAACCTACAATTTCAAAACAGGCAGGAAGCAAAGCCAGAAAAACAGAGTCTAGAGAGCAGAGGATGCCCCAGTCTTACAGTATCACTGGTTCAGTCATGTTGCCTGCCTGAGACAATCAGTCAAACCCTCAATTATGACATGTAAATATGCATCTTGATGTGCAGCACTTATGCAGTTGACTTTTGAAGTATCAACCATCAGTTCTAAATGTTAATAACACCTTCCTGCAGATTACTATAGCTTCTTCAGCTGATGTTTTGAAATTTGGTTTGTCCTAAACATCAGAGTGTTTGTTTCCCTACATAGCCATATATTTTATGGTTTTCAAACACCCTTCTACTTTCTTTACAGTACTCTTTCTTTTGGAGAAGTACATTGCTTTGCTGTACCCCTATATTATACTGTGGCGTGCTACTCAATCTTTATTTCAAGGCAAACAGGTATGGATATTGATGCTATTATTTATCTACCACAGAGCCATTTAATTAGAGCCAAAACCACAAACAAGATCAGCGGGGAACCATGACATATCACACAAACCACTTCTTCAGGGACGTTGCAGTGTTTGTTGCGGTACCAAGCAATTAGACCAGATGGGCAGATGGTCTCTCCTTAGAAACTATACACAGATCTTAAGTGTATACCTAAATCCATGTTCTTCAGTCATCCTCATGGCCTTCATGTTTTCACTCTGACCTTAGTCAAAAGAAAGCCCATGGGTTCTTCAAGCCAAGCTGCCCAGCTATGGGGAGGTCTGGGGCTGAGCAGAGCTTGCAGCTGAGCCCATTAAACCAGTGTGGTGGTAGATGTCTTGAGTTATAGAGGTCTCAAGAATTAAACTTAAACTTGCCCAAAGACAATATAAGTGTAGTCCCAATGGACTATACAGGACACATGTCAAAGATCAGTCTGACTCTCAGTGGCAAACACACAGAGCCAGAAACCACTTTGTTCTGGCAAACCAAGTCCCTCCCTCTGTCTCTTTAAACTCCCTCCACACGGCTTTGAACAGCTAGGTGAGAAGGAGGATGGGCAGCACACATGTGTTGGCACTATCCGGAGCAGGCATGCTCTCCCTGGGGAAGCAGAGCCAGCTGAGCTCAGGTTAGAGCAATCCCCAGGCTGCTGCAACCAGACACAAATCCTTCATAATTGGCTTCCTGGCAACCCCGGCCCCAGCAGACCTTGGCTGCAGCAGAGACTCTGATCTCAAATGCCCTGTAATTCCCAAAGTATTTCTCCATCTGAAAAGTTTCAGATCTCGTTTTCCACTGTTAACCCTTTCTCTCAGAAGGAATTGCTGTCCGGGACAAAGAGAAGTGTATTTGCTACCCAAAAGCTGCTATTTCTTTCAAATAATACTACAAAGGGAACCTATAGTCTGTTGTGATCAATGAAATTCATACTGTCTGTACTGTGATAGAGTCCTCCATGAGAAAACAACCAAACCAAATCTGAAGGTTGATGGAACCTGTGAACACTACTTTGTTTTCCTGGTGGTGTAATACCTGAGACAGAGCTAGCAGCAGAGAATTGCAAGAAAGAGAGTTAAGAGATGAAAATGAACTAGTTCTAGACTCCATGACAGATAATAGCTATGCTCAGTAAACATTTCAGATAAATGAGAGAATGAAAGCAACCCAAATATTGCAAAAACATGAGCTCTTCTTTCCTCAGTAAGGGATGCCTAGCATTTTTCTGCCAAGCCCACAGGCTCCTCAGCAGCATACAGTGTGGTTCTCCTTGTTCATTCATGTGGACAAGCAACGATTATTGACAATTAGCATCTCTCTTGATGAAGGCAAATTAAGTGCTGTGAAAAACCCAAATGCCATGCTAAAAAAAAAAGAGGGGAGAAAGGAAAGAAAGTGCACACTGGCTAAGCTAGCATGCATGTCGTTTAGGCATTTTGTAATTAGAAAGCTACCCGGGTTTTGCTTTCTGATTTGTTCAACAAAACCCTATTAAATGAGGCTCCAGGTGAAATACAGTAGTGATTAACGCAACGTCCCACTGTGACAAAGTGCGGTATTGTAGGGAGGTAGGGAATTAGTAGGTAGCAGCCACATTCACAACACTAATATCCAAGTTCAAAATAGGACTTCTCTGATTAATAGACATGGTGTTCCAAAGGAAACCAGTCAGTAGCCCACACCTTTGGCTACTTTACAGTCCTCTAGCATTCAGGGAAAACAAAATCACAAAGTAGTACAGATGTATTGCCAGCACTTCTGTACTACGCTCATCATCATGGTTTCTGAAGAGCTTTCTAATGTTAGGTCAAATGTTAGGATGAGATGTGCAGAGAGGAAGGAAGAGCAAAGGGAGCCAGCTGTGCTTGAAAGTGAAGAGAGTGCAGTGGCAGCTAGCCCGAGCACTCAGCCCTCCTTGGCGGTGTCTCCAGTTGGGCTCCACTTGCAAGGTCAGTGAGGCTGAAAGGCAGAGGGGATGACAGCAGAGGGAAGGCATACACACATTTCCCATGCATCAGGAGGAGGACACGGCATACATCTGAAGCCAGGAGACTAGTACCTTCCAAGGCAGTTTCTTTAAATGCAGGTCCTGCTAGGAGGTGCAAGCATGCAGGTACTCAGCAGGGCCATGGCTTCCCCTTCTGCTGGGGGTGGCTGGCCAAGCAGGTTCCCCTGCTGTACTGGGACCTTCAGAGAAGGAGTAGCTCCTCTCCTAGAAACGTGCGAGCTGGCAGCACCACAGCAGAGAATCAGGAGATGGAGACGATTCCCAGAAGATCACAGATCAGTATCTGAGACTACCCCCTGGCCAGAAAGCTGTGTTAGATGTTATTCCTGCCCTCAGTTCAGGACTCCATCTGCAGACCGTCTCTAGACCTTTGCTAGTTTGTCTTATTTGATCAGAGCTGACCATCTCTGCAGCCCACAGAGGACAAAGATTACCTAGTCCTTCTAGGTGAACTTATCTCACCCTCAGTGTGCAATCTAGGCACCAGGCAAAATGACAAAAGACATCCAGAAACTCAGGACATGAAGACTGGAGCTAACAGCAAAGAAGTGGTGAGAAACAGTCCCACATACGCAAAGCCAAGTGCACCACACAAGCTGCTTAACTACCTTCAGCACTGGTTCATACCATCCAGGAGTGCTCACACACTCAGCAGCTGCATCTCAACTGAAGTAGTAAACTAACAGACGACAGTTTAAAGTGGAGCCTGAGCCTTGCCAATTATCATATTGCTGCAATTTCCAGAATTGCCAGCAGAATAAGGTTTTGGAACAAGATTACCAGTCATATACATGCTGGTGACTAAACCTGTTCTGAAATCTTCCTTTTCCTGCAGGGAACAGCTCACCAACTTCAGCTGTGCAAGTCTTGGCTTGGCTGTTCCTTGTGCATATATATGTGTGGTCCGGACAGCAGGTTAGGAGGCTTGCTGGGCTAAGGTTGTGGCCAAAGTATTCAATGTAGACCCACTTGTGTATTCTCACCTCTGTCAAATCCTCAGTAGGAACCATGAGAAGGACACTACGTAGTCAGAGGAAGTTAAAGCATGAAAGGTCCTACAGAAACCAATGAAAACCAGAGCACTAGCACTGCCTGAAAGCTCAAGCGTACACACTGGTTAGCTAGGGCATATTCAATTCATAAGAACACTTAAGAGAAAAAACCTATGTGCTTCAAAACAGCAGAGGCACTCTTGTGGATGGACTCTGACCTTGGAAGGAAATCTGGCTGACTCTGTGCGTGCCCAGCAGTGAGAGGACATAGGTATCAGATTGCTGGCAGTGAAAAACAGCGTCCTGTACCATAAACACTAAGAGAGCACAAGCTGCCCAGTTTCCACAGAGCCACTACACTCTCTGCAGGCTGAATCTGCCTATCAAAATAGCTGCATCCTCTCAATGTAGTAATACAATCAAGAAAATTATGTTGTAGGGTGGTTAGCCTCACAGAGTGTGCTTTTTTATGTAAAGCCTAGAAAAGCGTGGCCCATGCAAGTGGAAGAAAGGACAGGAAGCAGGCACCAGTGCCCCCATGTCCCTCTCCTCAGGCAGCGTCTTCTCAGTCATCCTGCTCTCCAAAGAAAGGAGTTCTGCTGGATAGGAGACTTCAGCAGTGTGGGCACAGCTCTGCCATAGGGCACTGCTGGGCAGATGCCACCAAGATCAAAGAGAGGGCAAGAGGAGATGCATCAACCTCCAGTCAAGGTCTCAGGCTCTGGAGGCTCCCGAAATATATTCATGGGAAACAAGCTGAAAAACAAATCCGAAAATGTGCAAATGTTAGCAGAGCAAGAGTCCTTGAATACAAACATCCCCCTCACACCAAATGCCTCTTCCCTCCTGCCCAAGCATTCCTGTCCCCGCTCCTTCTTTCCCCCATGGGCTTTATCCAGCTTTTTCTGCCCAGTCTGCCGTCAGCTAGTCCAGGCAGCAGCTGCACAACCTTCAGAGTTGGCCATATTTGCCTTCATTTTCTATAGATGAAAGGGTAGGTAGGTGCCCGTCTCAGTCCCTGCTTCTCCAGATTCTTCAGTGCTCATACGGGCTTGCAAGGGCTGAGGTCACCTCCAGCAACCAGCACCCATGCCGCCATCTCACAGTCGCAGGCACCAGTGACTACAGAACCCCGATGTCATTCATGTGCTGGGTGACCCATCAGACCTCCCCCCCCTCTGCATGTCTGAGTGTGCTGGTGTCATGCTAAACAACTGGAGTGATCAAATGGAGCAGGACGAACTCACCATGGGTATCAAGTATGTTTGCTGTTGGGTCCTGGAGCAAGGGTAATGGTGAGTAAAATCATTCCTCTTTCCCACAGATTATTTTATAGACCTCTCAGCATGAGAAAAGGATCAAGGGAACACCCCAGTACTGCTTGATTATTTGGCATGCAGTCTTTAAATTAATTTCCTGCTTTGTTTTAGCTATATATTCCACAACTAAAATACAAAAAAGGCAGAATCAGCATGAAAAATACTATGTTGAGTCAGAAAATGGATCCCCATTTTAATTAGGAAAAAAGAACTTACTAGATTTAATAAAATATAGAGATGATCATTATCAATTCAGTGTAACAAAACACTCGTTTCTGGTTAGGAGATAACTAGTGGGTTCATGCCCACATTTAATTCACAGACTAATAATTTACTCCTTACTTATTCATAATAATTGAGAAACAGCTGCTGCCAAATTCAGAAAAACGCACCCCCAGGAGTTTAGATTTGTTCATTTGGGGTTTTCTGAACACAGAGGATAGCCTTTTTACTAAGAGATGAGCTAAGTTCTTTGCAAATAGTGTCCTCACTAACCATGATTCTCATCATTTCTGAGAAAATTAGTGTCAATCAGGTATCTAGGCAAATTCTTTCAGAACGAAATCCTGTTCCTTAGTTAGACTAAGTCCGTGTGGTGTTCATCGACAGCAGAAGCTTATATAAGTTTATATAGCTTAGATCTGATATGCTGGGCCATATGGTACTATCCTTTTATAAAGAGAGGTCTTCACTAAAATGAAGTTCTGTTTCAAAACTGATGGCATGTATTTTGCAGATTTCTGTACAGTAGCTGATGTTGCTGGGAAGCTTAAAATACCACTTTTAGTGCATTGGGAAATAACAACAGGTGTGTCGGGGGGTGTTCATTGTACCTAATTATAGGCACCTATCCTTGCTGTCTAGTCTTCTCAGGCCAGCCTGGAGTTACTGGAGAAAGACAGGCTTCTTTCAGGGTAATGCAGAGTGACTAAGTTAGGTTTTGACTTGGACTCACTCCCCAAAATAATCTCTCTCACTTTGCAAAGGACAACCAACTTCCTAAACTAAGTCCCCTCCCTTCTTTGGTTTGGCTTACTTGCTTCAGGGAAAGCTTTCAAACCTGAGTGTCTAGCAATATCCCGCTACCTATAGTTGGCATGAAAATATTTGTTCTTCCTTTGAGTAATGTGTGCATGTTCAAGTCTCATTCTGCAGCAGAATAAAACCAGGCTGCTTCAAGTCTTTCGGGAAAGAGAAGAGAGAGCAGGTCCTCTGAGAAGGTCCAGCTAATCAGGGGCTGTGGGATACAGAATAACTGGGGTTGACCTTCTCTACTACTGTATGTGCTCTGGAGTAGACACTACATTTCCCAGGTGACAGCCTGAGCCCCTCCATTGGGATATTTTGGAAGGAAAAGATCTATCTTGCTCTTGGTATCCTTCCTTTTACCTCTTGTCTTCTATCCCTCAGATTCCTTTCTGGACTGGAGATACGTAGGCTGATGAACACGTGTGATTTCTGAAAGCAGTGCATGCCTGAAAATGTCCCAGTTTTTCACACATTTGACAAAAACATTTCCAAAACCTGAAATACTCCAACCTGCTCAATTCTTACATCAATATTTAAATATTCAAGCCAGAATGTCCCACTTTTCAGAGGTAGTGAACAACCCAAAATTCAGGCCAAGTAAAGTACCTAATATTCTTCATTTGAACACACTAGGAAATTGAAGTCTGGTAGTTCACGTAATTGTCTTGGGAGGCAAAAAGCATGTTTGAATGTTTTTAAATACAAAAAATCACTGGGTACGGCAAACTATTGTAGAGCCTAATTTGCTAAATAAGAGGTCTTTTGGTTTATAAAAACAGTAGCTTTAAAAGATAATGACTGTTTCTATTTGGCTCACATTAAGGTATTTGATAGTTTTACATCTCAAGACATTTAATACAATTTTTATTATGCCAGTATAGTGTTAATGTCATTAGCTTCATCTATTCCTACTTGCTATTCAAACACCC
Source organism: Ciconia boyciana (assembly GCF_034638445.1). NCBI lineage: Eukaryota > Metazoa > Chordata > Aves > Ciconiiformes > Ciconiidae > Ciconia > Ciconia boyciana. The sequence continues at coordinate 119,786,374 of NC_132934.1, read as the reverse complement.
TAGCTGACAGCTTAAACCCCTGTGAGTGGGAAAATGTATGAGGCATTATATATGAAATGTCTAATAACCATGTCTACAGAGAGAGACAAAAAATAGCATTTTGATGGAGAGTAAAAGAATATTTTGAAGAGACAGGCTTATGAAATGAGTGGGAGTGGAGGCTCACGATCATAGTTGATTCTTCTGAGGTTATGACTGTATATTCATTTTTACTTTTAAAGAGGCAGGAATAGTACTGCAGACTGTAAGTGAATTAACTTCTGCAATCACTTCACTAATGGAAAATGCTGAGCAAGTTTGCTGCGATTTTGATCACTAGAATGGAAATAGTATAATACGTTAACAGGTCATCAGTCTGTAATTTAAAAGGGGCAGAACAATCACAAGTGATAAGGCTAAAATGAGGCCACAGCATTGCATTACTTTTCCATAGGGAGTAGGCATAAGCTATTCTGATGTCATAAGAAGATAAACTAAAAACATCTCCCTACTTCATATCCAAGCTGCTCGGTAGATTTATTAAGGTGCCAAAACAGTTCCTGGTAATGAACTGATAAACAATAATCTTCCATGCATCCTGATTAAAAGGTGAATCAATTAGTCTTCCTTAATGGGATTCTGCTTTACAACAAAACCACAGCTGGTTTATTTCAAAATAAGTGAGCACAGAGCCTGAAAAACACTCTGAGCAGAATGGAACGCTGGCTGCCACACACTTTTTTAATCCCAGGCCTACTTCATGGAATTAGAAAAGCAAAATGTACTGATACAAACAAATTCTAAGTCCTTGAAATATATGATCATTTGTATCACCAGAAAGTGTATTCCTAATACACTAGACCCACTGCACTCTTATAAGACAGCTAATCAAGTTGCTGGGGAACACTTGCTCATTAAAAATATCAGTTCCAAACCATTATGATCTGAACCTGTTTTCTCAGTATCCAGTGAGGCCTGATCAGTACATTCAGACAGAAAGGTTCAAATAAACAAGCTGCCTTTCTCTAAGTTTTATGCTGCTGTTCATACTGGGAGTCACATTTTTCTTGCCTTGCTCTGCTGGTTCTCAGCTTTGGATCAATAAGAGAGCTTCCTTCCTCCCCGTGGTACTATTGCACACAATAGCTAGGCTGACCCTTGGTGTTTCTTTCCATCCCCTCACAGCCTACTTTCCACCACCTTACTGGGGTTTTGTCTCTAGTCTGTGTAAATGCAGTGTACATTTTCCTTAAGTTTTTTGCACACCCACTTCTGCTGTTGCACAGCACAGAAGGTCATGCACCCTTTGGGCTGGGCCTTCCCTAATGTAGACATATACACTATTTCTATCCTATATATACCACATATATGCCTTCTAACTACCCACATCTCTAACAAATGCTCTTTCACACGACTTAACTCTTCCATTTGAGGTTATTGACACCATCTCCAGGAATAAAGAACTTTTCAGCCTGCACCCTCATGCATGTATATACATGTATTTGGTTTCGTACATAGAAGATGTTTCTTTAGAGCCACCATTGAGAGAAGGGAAGATAAGAAAGGTTCAATCCATCTTTATACTCACCAACAGATGACTCCAGAGTTGGATGGTTTTCTCTTCTGTTAGCACATTGCCCCTCCACCCACCCTCCCCATTCTCAAAGTTGACTCACCGCCCACTGCTGCAGGAGACCAGTTTGATTGACACTAGCTTGCCCCTTGGCTCACTGTGCATGACAAGGGCTCTCATTGGGCAGAACAAGCCAAAGGAGGGCCGGAATGGGGAAAAGATGCTATCAATCAGCTCTTTTTAAATGCTTAGAAGAGTTCCTCAGAAGCTGACAGGTAGAGACTTCCTGGCTGATAAATTTATTACTATTAGTGAAATAGTCAGTTAGTGTAGTCACAGCTAGCCCACAAACACTTCTTCAGACACTCCCCCCCTTTCCCCACATGTTGGTAAGCTTCATATTAGCAAGTCAAGTCTAGGTAGACCTTTTCCAAAATGCTTTGACTTTCAATTCCCTGTGGACTTCTCATGTGAAATTTATGATGTTTTGTGGCCTAGGATGTGAAATTTAAAATCATACCCTGATTTTAAGTTCCATATTCCAGTATTTTGTCTTGTACTTGAATACATACTGAGGAAGTCCAGGTCACTCCATTGGCATTATCTGTGCAGTGAGCTACAATCTAATGCTATTTGGTTCCTTATCTTTTTATCTAACTTGTTCAAAGCTGTGCACTACTGCACAGAACAAACACTGTGGGTAGCTATAAACCCATGTATCTATGTGTGTTGCTTTTGATGATGAACACAATTAAAGCAGAAAGGAATTAAAATGCAAAATTATTTGCTCTTAAAGACAGGGACACCCACTTATGGAGCGCTTCCTAAATAGAAAAAAATAAGTGGGTTAGAAAATAACATAAAATTAGGGGCAACACAGCTTAACTTTTAATTACCAGGGATAAAATGTCATTACTACATCAATATTGGAGTGTTACAGTAATAGACCAGAAATGACACTGGCAGTGGCAGCTGTAGCTGTAGCTATGTATTCACATCAAACAGATACTAGATGTGCACACTGAAACTAAGCTCTTCCCAGCCCAAAAGAGGGCACAGGTCCAAGGCATGCTTTCCCAACTCAGCAAGTTGGTTGTTCTCCTTTACCAAGTGGAATAGCTTCCAACGAAGGAAGAACTTCTTTCTTCTTAACCTGCCTTGTGGCCTGAGATGGGTCCGAGGGAGGAGCTGGAAGTCTGAGTCCCTGAGGGTATGGAAAGCACACAAAGCTTCTGCTTCCTGGCTGCATTCCCTATCCATGAGCAGTGGCATCACACCCATCACTGTCACTTCCAAGGATGGTCATGGCTCTGCTTTGTTCTCAAGACAAAAAGCATTTGGACTTACCTTTCAGAGCCAGGAGACAAGTATCTCTTAGCAGTGCTGGTTGAGACATCTATGTCCCAGGTTTGAGACATACCTTTCTACTAAGCTTTTGTTATTGACTACTTTGGGTTGTCGGTGGTCTGTGTTACGACAGCCACGAATGTTGTCCTGCCCAGCTCTCTGCATTTGCAGGGCAAGGAGCCGCGGTGTTTCTCCCAGGCTGAGGGATTCTGCAGGAGTGGCCAAAAGCATGGGGCTTTGATGTTCCCTGGCACCACTCTCCCCCATTCTCAGGGGCGGTGGCTGGCTGCCAGTGCCTCTTCTCAGTAAGCATGGCAGTTTCCTGATTTCACTGCGCTCTTGCTAGTATAAAAACACGCAATCTGCAACGAGGACAGGGAGGGTCACACATGCCATTGATGAAGAGTAATAGCTACAGCATGATATTTAATGATGTAGAGATGGGAATTCCTCTTCTTACTGCTCCTTGTCCATTTCCTTGGTCTATAAACTGGTTTTTGTACAGCTCCTGTATAGTTGGATCTCACTTCAGGGCCTGGATACAACCAGCACAGTTGGTATTTCCTCTGCTATACAGTGTGCTCTCATAGAAGAAATGTTTCTACCGTGCATGAATTTTTACAGAAGCCACCTTCCATGATGTATGTTGTAAGTACTGTTTTACTTCATCTCCATGAGAAATACAACCTTTCTGATATGTGCTTATTAGCTTCATTACACAAATAATATTTCTTGTATACACAAAAGAAAACTTTGACAGCTGAGTCCCAGTGACTGTGCATGCCATCTTATTCTTCTTTTTGTGACAGCCAGCCCTTTGAGAAAACAATGCCTTTTGTGACAGGTTCTTGCAAGCACTGGGCCAGAGAAATCCTAACACATGCTTTATTCAGGCTATCCGTTAACTTTGATAGTAAATAATTGGCCATTTCTTCTCCTCTGGTGGAGCTGCCATCTGCACACACTCAGCACAGGAGAGGGGAGGGAAAGTGCTATATGCTAAGAATTAGTCTGAATCTGGTGTGATATAGAACTGTGTCAGGTCAATGCAAAATGGCACTTCATTCCCCTAAAATGGACTTTCTAACACCAATGGTCACCCTTACCAGAATGTCTCTCCCTTGGAGCTGCTGAAGTCATACAAGGAAGCAGAGGACAGAGTCAAGCCGAGCGATTCTTCTCAGTAAGTTATTTTAGAACAAATGAACTTTGGAGAATAATGTACTTCCATACTCCCACGTCCCAGCAAGCACTCATGAGTCATGGGTAGAAATAAAAAAAAAAAAAACAAAGAATCAAACCTAGGTTGGAAGGTTACTAGAGCAATTTCTAGCATTTATAATTTACTTAAGATAACATCATAGATTTCTGAAAGATTTTATTCTCAACAGGTGAAAACTTACCAAGGCATAAGCTAGGAGTCGCTTCCATCATGTACATTTAAACACAATTTAAGAATCTAGCTATGAGGACATGAGAAAGGTAGCCTAATTGCAAGAAGTGTTGAGATCGCTTAGCATGGGGTTAGTTCAAAAGGTTTGCTGCAAAAATCACTGTAAGGCTATTTTCAACCCTTGTTTCAATGGGTACTCACACCTCCATTTAAAACTACAATTACAGAAGACATGAAACCACTGTGCATTTCACCCGGCTTTCTAGACATGTCACAGAACGAATATTAGCACCAAAATTGCAATGTAACTACAATTTCTTTCACCAGATCTATTAATACACCTCATGAAAATTACAGTCAGTCTTTACAGTTTGGTTTTCACTAGCACTACTTTAACTTCAATGACTGATTAACCTTTCTGGAGAAAAACAGCCCTCTTTAAAGATGTAACACTCTCCCCCTAAGTGAGATCAAATCCATTCAACACTCCCACTCACACTGCTCTTGAGAAGAACCAAGAAAAAGAGGAGAAAATATATTTTAAAAACATGCCCAGGCATTTCTTAAACAAGGTAAGGTGACATAAAACGCCAAACCTTTCAAAAATATTTTGCATATCACTTTTAATAACAGCTTTCTCCTTTGCATGTGTTCTCCATTCAGATCTATTCTTTCCAGAGCAGGAGAGGAAACACTGGTCTTCTGTCTTGCTGGATGCCCACTCAGAAGTGCTAAGGTCCACGATGGGATGGATATTAGGATCACTGCGACTAAATTGCCCCAAAACAGGAGTCCAGAGCAAAACAGAGAGAGGCAGAGTTGAGGTTGAAACAGAAACCAAGGCAGGAGTCCTGAGGCCCAGGTGGAGAAGGGAATTAGACCAGGAGGCTCACCATGGGGGAATGCCCCATCCTCCAGGAGACCTCCAGGAGGAAGAGCTGGGGAGCACTTCTCCTCATAAGGCACCACTTGTGCACTGTGAGCAGTTAGGCACGTAGCATGATTTCTTGCTGATATCGGCATATCAAAACTGCCATGCAATATTACAAAGCTGGCAGTCACAGACTGCCAGATACTGCGCAAAGTAGGTCAATAGGTAATACCACCTGGAATGGGATGCCAACCTTTAATACAAGTTCACCTTCAATGGCACAGCTTCCCCATTACTCTCCACATTACCATACAAAAACCAAAGGCCGCTTCAAGTTTCCATCCCTAACATAAATGTCATTTCAGTTGTAAGCATTCATTTAAGACCCTTCTAATCACGATGAGGCAAATTTCCTGGTCCTGGTACTGCACCTCTCTGACATGCACAACACCTTATGATGGTGAAGGTGACTTAAGCTTCCCTCATGCAGACTGGGCTCCCCAGGGCTGCATGGGGCATGGTGCTGAGAAGGAGGGAACCACTGCCCTCTCTTCTGCTGCCTGCAGCCAGTGTGACTCTGCCCTGGAGATCTTCCTTCTCCTCCTCCCCCTCACACCTCTTCCTCTCTGTTCACAGCAAGCAGGACTAAAAGCCCTAGCTTTCCCCTCTGGCTCCCATACAGCTGCACTGCAATGCCATGGTGCCCGACGCCAGGGACTAACAGCTTGGTACGGATGACACTAGTTTGCCCAGCTCTAGGCCCACAGGAGTGTTTGAAAGAAATTATCTCCAGAGGAAGACTTGCAAAAAGCCTCTTTGATGTTTAGAATGAGATACAGAGTGAAAACAATAAATAATGCAATTTTGTATTCATACGAAATATGGAGGGGAAGGGAAATAATATAAAAAAAAAGGGGAGGGAAGTAATATACAAAAAAATTTGTAACTTTAATGTCTCTTTCCAGATTTTTAGACAATTAGATCGGCGAGATATTTTAAAATTAACTTGAGCATCAACTACCTGTTAAAAAGAAGCAAAGCAAGAGTCAGCACAAGCCTTTCGTCGGGTATCGCTCAGCGTGCTCTCACCGTTGCCCTGACAACCAGCCTGCTCTTGGCTCTTCAGCAATTGCTGTGGATGCCACAACTTTTAAATTTCTCATTATAATGTTATTATTGTTATAAGGCACAAAAAAAAAAAGCTGAAGGAACAGTGGTGTCAAATTTAGCCTATGCACCCAGGTAAGGAACACTTAGAAAGTCTGACTTTTAAATAGCTCCTAATGACTGGGGCACAGCCTAATTTTAGAGCACTGTCAATCAGCAAAAATGTCTGTAGGTGCTTTGATTCCTCGATGGCAAGAACCCTTAAACTACCTAGACAGTCAGATGTTGAAATGTGAACTCCCTGTCTGGATTTCTGAGCCTGGGACATATCCTTCTCTACTGAGGTTAATCCCCTCTATTTTATGAGGAAGTAGGCTGATATTTGTGCTAGTGATCCAAGTGGCTACATTTACTTGTTTTGCAGGGCTTATAAAATTCTTCATGATCTAATCACAGAATCACAGAATCACAGAATCACAGAATCGTATAGGTTGGAAAAGACCTCTAAGATCATCAAGTCCAACTGTAAACCTAACACTGCCAAGACCACCACTATACCATGTCCCTAAGCACCTCATCTAAACGTCTTTTAAATACCTCCAGGGATGGCGACTCAACCACTTCCCTGGGCAGCCTGTTCCAATGCTTGATAACCCTTTCAGTGAAGTAAAATTTCCTAATATCCAGTCTAAACCTCCCCTGGCACAACTTGAGGCCATTTCCTCTTGTCCTATTGCTTGTTACCTGGGAGAAGAGACCGACCCCCACCTCTCTACAACCTCCTTTCAGGGAGTTGTAGAGAGCGATAAGGTCTCCCCTCAGCCTCCTTTTCTCCAGGCTAAACAACCCCAGTTTCCTCAGCCGCTCCTCATAAGACTTCTGCTCTAGACCTTTCACCAGCTTCGTTGCCCTTCTCTGGACACACTCCAGCACCTCCATGTCTCTCTTGTAGTGAGGGGCCCAAAACTGAACACAGTATTTGAGCTGCGGCCTCACCAGTGCCGAGTACAGGGGGACGATCACTTCCCTACTCCTGCTGGCCACGCTATTTTTGATACAAGCCAAGATGTCATTGGCTTTCTTGGCCACCTGGGCACACTGCTGGCTCATATTCAGGCAGCTGTCAACCAACACGCCCAGGTCCTTTTCTGCCTGTCAGCTTTCCAGCCACTCTTCCCCAAGCCTGTAGCGGTGCATGGGGTTGTTGTGGCCCAAGTGCAGGACCTTGCACTTGGCCTTGTTAAACCTCATACAATTGACCTCGGCCCATCGATCCAGCCTGTCCAGGTCCCTCTGCAGAGCCTTCCTACCTTCAAGCAGATCAACACCCCCACATAATGTAATGTAATGTCTTGACCATAACAATCCTGCCTCAAGAATCCAGAAGAGTAGATTTTTAAAACTGTGAGACTTGAACCAAAATGAAAGCCTAGATTTTCCAAGGTACTAATATACTTAAATTCAGTCTTCACCCTTTCCTTTCCCAATCAACAAGCTTTTCCATTAAATTAGAAGTCTGGTCATTGTCATCTTTTGGCCATCTAGGAAAACACAGTTATTTTAAGGTTTTTTCCCAGGTAGAAATGTTTCCATCAATACACATAATAATCTAAATATAATCTGAAAGCAACCCAAAGCAATGCTGCTTGCATTTCTTTGACTGTTACCCAGCCCCCACTGCTGTCTCTCCCCCATCCATGAGAAAGGGTGAGCCAGTAATCGAAATACTTCTAGGACATGTTATGCTCCCAACTGCTCTGCTGTAAACCTGGAGCCATTCCATCAATTTCCCATTTTAGATAACTCCACATTTATACCTCTGCATGAGAACATTTTTTGGCTTTCTATGTGCTTCTATCCAGCTCTGTCCAAATATACTCGAAAGCACAGTCCCTTCATCAGTCTAACACATTACCAGATACTGATTTATAATGTGCATTATAGACTCTTGGCCAGAAAAAGCAGACATGAATCAGCTGTGACAGCATGTCTTCTGCTAGCACATGATCATCCACAGACCGTTGGCATAGCCAGTGAGCGGCTGCCATTTACATTTTTGCAGGTTTTAAAGTTTAGATGTCATGTGTATGGAGAAGGTTTCATTTCACTGTCACCCTCTCCCAGGTAACCCAGTTACCCACGTTTTCATTAGCATGCAAGCAAACATACCGTCCTGTCATTCTTCTCACTCCTATTTATATTCATTACAATATTAACAGCTGTTTATCAAACAGAGGCTTTCATGGATCACACAACAGAAAAGACAGATAAAGTGATAATTTGATTGTAACTTTTAAGCTCAATTGTTACACACTTGATTTAGAACCTAATGGGTTTATTAATACAGCAGAACAAACAAGACCAAAACCAAGACCTTCTGTCTTTTCAATTTGAAGTAAACCTCACAAAACCTGTCTTTTGTATCATGCTCACCCAAACATATTATCCATCAAAACACCATGCTATTAAAATGCTCTTGGCCAAGAAACACAGGGGATGAAAAGTAATCTTCTGGTAAGTTTTAGTTAGGCAGATGTTGCAATGAGAGTACACTTCAGAGTTCAGTCTGCAATCTGTCCCTCATATGAAGTCAATTTTTTTGTAGGATCCTAGGAAGAGTTACAGAGGGAAGAAATGTACTCAGTAGCTATCCAAGTTGTTATACAGCCTCTCTGGTATCACCACTGCACTCTGAAGACTGCCAGGCTGATTACAGCCTCTTTGCACCTTCTGTGTAAAACAGGTTTGGAGCCACAGGATCCACACACTCGTGGTTCTTAGGGATAGTCCCCTATCTCTCTGGGGCATGGGATCCCATCATAAAGCCAAAAGAACAACCCAGTCTCAAGGCAATAATTGCAAGGATCATCAGAACAATGTTAGGCTGAAGAAGAAATAATCACATCTTTGTTCACATGTTAATGAAACAAATACATGGCGCTGCAAATTCTCATGCCACTGTCCAAACTGATCACGGTCAAGAAGGCAAGAGGCATTCAGCTACCCAGACAGAACTGCCTCCTCACTGGCTTCTAGGCAAGCAAAACCTGAAAATGAAATACTGGACAACCAGTATGTTAGACATTTTTTAATTAAGTGCTACAAAAATGCTGCCCTGATTGTAAAATGAAGTGATAGAATTACTCCTGTTGGCAGTCTGTTTTTGGACTTAGTACAATATGCTAAGAATGAACACATTAAACTTCCTCTAAAGCTTAATTTCCCAGTGCATTATAAAATGATAGAAGATAGTATTGCCTGGTGATGTGCATGTTCACTACCACAATGAAGTACTAGTGAGAGGTACTTTCCCTCAAAGATAAAAACACTATATGGGGGGAAAAAAGGGCCCCCAGTGTCCTGAGAACAGGGCATTGGAGGTTTTCACTGCATAGAAAGTGTGGTGAGAAAGCCTTGACTACTGTAGCAACCACTTATAATACACCCCTCTGGATCATGCAGTTCCATAAGATCTCCTTACAGTTTTCAGGAAAAAAAGAATGGATGAGGACACATTTCCATGAGGAACTATTTCCAGGCTCCTCACTGAGCAGAGTCCACTGGTGAACAGACCTTGCCTCACTTGTCTAGGTGATGGTGTAACCTGGAGACAGAGGCTTTGTGTCTGTCCATTTGTACCACTGCTCCAGCACCGGAGTAAGAAGCCTTCTGCTTTTGTGCATCCCCAGCTAGCACAGCACGCTGCAGATCCTCTCCTGACAGGCTACTTTGGGCACATCCAACCTGCCCTGGGCTTTCTCTGCTGGCATCCCATTGAAATGTTGTATAATTAAAAATCTTGGTCCCCTCTGTAAAGGGGTAATCAGTCATCTGCATTCAGCATCTCTAAGTTAGCCTGTAACATGAAGATGAAGCTTTCAGTAAGCAATTCTGCTCCCCCAACTCAATGGCATTTCCTTCATAAGGATGAAGATGTGGCACATTTCTTCCACCTTTCATTCACAACCATGTACAGACAGCAACACCGACCTTCAAAGGTCATTTGTTTAACAATTTGCTACCAAAGTACTACACAAAGACAGTCGGAATGAACCAAGGAAAGCATCCTAGTACTGTGGTAGTGAGGGATGGTGTAAGGACTTTAACAGAGCAGGCTAATAAAAACAAATGGATATACTAAGAAAAAGCAAGGGATGAAACTTCAGGTTCAAATAATTCAAATAAAGCTTCTTCTGAATGGCAAATGACCAAATGTGTTGAGCACATGCTTTCTTTTAAGTTTATAACTTAAAGCACGACGTTAAAGTTAGACACAAATTTAATTACTTTGCTTAGACAGAACCCTTGAGAGCTGTTCACCCAAATGTAAAGTGTAAAACAGAGGTTAATAGACACATTTGCAGGCTCTCTTAATTGTCACCGCCATAATTCAGTTTTCCTTTAATAACATGCAATGACATTTTCACCTCAACACTGCATCCTACAGATTTCAAGAAAAGCAGAGACTAGCAACAAAATACCTTAAAAAATACTGTCTTGTTCAAAGCAAGGTGTAGTTTGCAGGGAGAGTTATTATTATTATCATTACCACCATCATCATTATTGTTATTTTTATTAACTAGACAGCAGATATAATCAGAAAAAAAAACTTTCAGGCGTAAATTCTCCTTCCCTCAAACTATCATTTCTAATGCAAGGACAGAGACATTGCAATTCATTACAGAAGCAGCACTGGACAGTGACAGGACTCTCTTGGAGAAACCAAGGCCACCTGCAAAGACAGCACAAAGTAAAATGCCAGCAGAGACAGAGGAGCCAGGCAGCACGCTACCCCTGTCTCTGGCTGTTGAAGAAGCTGCATCTTGCAGCTAACACAAATGCAGCAAGTGGGGTGTTCATCAGCTTTGCTCAGTGGGGGCAGAGGGTGTAAAAGCAAAGTTCTGCCATGCAGTACATAGATGGATGACCTAATCATGGTTATTTGTAACCAGGTCTTGCCTTGCGTCTCCCTGTGCCCATCTTTCCCACAGCCAGCACCCACCCTGGGAGAGACTGAAGGCAACCCTGAGCACAGGGTGAGTGAGGGGGAGGCGTTACAGGGGGTGTCCAGAGGCAATGTGCAAGGAGCAGGGAGCTGCAGACCCCCAGACACAGTGTGCCAGGACACCAACCGCTCCATCCCAGGCAGGCACATCTCTCCAGTGCAGCACAGCCTCCCCACAGCCATGCCAAGTGAGTCAGCACCAGGGCAGTCCCTCACTGGCCTGATCCTGCCCCCCCACACCAGCTAGTCCTACACACATAGGATTTTACCGCTGCAGCTTTTAAGGCCAGTGCAGACTGTGGCATGAATATTGGTTGTTATATTCAAGTCCTTGCTAAGATCAGTTGTCACAGATTATTGAATATTAGCCTTGTTCTCTATCACCTTCTCCACTCTAGTCCCCAAAAGGTAGAATATAAGGAGGAATACTAAGAATATATAATAGCAACAAAAATATACTGTGCAAAAAAAATGTCCCTCACACAAATTGATCCCCCTCTGTGTAGTCTCCCTCATTTATCCTTGTGTATTTGTGTGCTAGTAATAGTTAATACCCAGCCCGGATTTCCCTTGTGTCCTAAATTTTTCTGTTCTTTTCCAGTTAGAGATGCCAAGGTTCATAAAATCAGAGCTCTCTATAATTAACTACTGTATGAGCACAAACCTCTGTACTGCTTTGCTCACTGCCCAATTCTCCCCATCAAAGCAATGATCACTAAGGTAAAGCAAAAGAGAAACTACAGATACTGCACATGTGTGTGCGTACATCTATGTGCACACGAGGTGATAGGAAACGTGCTTACCTTATTCTGTGGAGACAGACAAAGAGAGACATTCAGAACAGGACCTCGACAAAGTCTTGCTCAGTGGTGGGTTCCTAAAAGAACCCACCATTCGCTGCCTGGCACATCTATCATCAGCTCACCCTTTTAGCCAGGACACTTTTTTGCTATCTCTGAATGCAGCGACTCCTGCTCTGCTTAGCACAACTTCTGTCAGATGCTCTCAGTCAGCCCAGCTGATACAGCTGAGCCCTTCTTGGACCACTTCTGCCTGAGGACGGTAAGTGCATACATGGTTTCTGAGGTTTGGACAAAATCTCTCAGGGATTTGCTGGTACTCTCTTTGTCTCACTGAGGTAATGAACACCTGTGTGTGAGGAAATAGCTGCCTGCAAAAAAAAATTCTCTCACACACAGAAGAGCTGTAACCTCCAAGCTCAGAGACTGTTTCCTGCTTCTTTTGTGCATACTTACTTTTCTTTTGGATAGTATATTTGTCACAACAAGCTCTAGTGTTCCCTAGGCAAGGATAAAATAACTAATTTCTATTTCAGAGTTTGCAGTACTCTAGCTGCTTGAAGGGATAGGGACATGCACTGGGTAACTACAGTCTTTATATATATGCACGGGAGTACAGTTAAACTGAATGATTAAAACATATGCTGGTGACTTAATCAGATGAAAAAAAAAACTTCTCCTGCTCCACTGAAGTCAAGGGAGACACCAAATCATAATTCCTCATGGGCATCCTAGGACATATCACATTATACATTTGCAAGTTTCCACTGTTGTGCAATGATGCTGAACATCAACTGAGGATCCCTCACTTGTTGTCCAAGTCCTGCACAGAATAAGACGTAAATGATTGTCATTCAAATCAAGCAGACACAGAGGATATTTAGACATCAGGAAGTTCAGGTCAAGCCAAGGCTGTACTCCGTTCCTCATACACTTGCTGTAGCACTTGGAAAGATTCTGGCCAGTCTTTTGCGTGAGCCTTTTGCAGAGCCTTGCATGATCTTTTGCAGAAAAGGTATTCAAACAAATCCCAAACTGGCATATTTTGCACTACTCTCCCCAGTTGACAAGGATGAAATGTAACTTGCACTAATCAGTCTGAAGTGATGGGAGCCTGAAATTAACTTTACACTGTAGTTTAGAACCTGATAATGTTTTGTGTCTAACCCACACGTTAGATACTGAGAGCTATATTCAGACTTCTCCTTTTAGACACCTAAGTGTAGCATTGCAGCACCTAAAATTTAGGCCTCTCACCCCACCAGGGTGATTCAGACTATCTAAATTAGCTGCTTATGTGATCTTGGAAAAACAGTCAGGTGCTTCTAAAAGCCTTCAGAGGGCAGTTCAGTAAACCTAGATCGATAGTGCAGAGTCTGCACTTCTTGTACAATGATTCAGTGGCCTCACAGGGTAAGCCTTGCAATTCAAAATGCTGAGTTCTCTTTTGGCCTGTTGCATGGAGGAAACAGATGCCCTTTATGAGTTAGATTATTAGACAGTTTAATTGCCAGAAGAGGACACTGGGTCTGCCAGCCCCCCTCAGCCTGACTCCAGGACTCCCACTGACATACAAGTGTTTTTTCTCCAAGCAGGACATTGGCTGCTCATCCTTTTGTTGGTAGTAGTAGGGGCTGCAGTCCTATGTCATGCAATCAGTCAGCCAGGGCATCTAGTGAACACCAGTCTCGGCTATACTGGATATTTGGGGTTGGGTGACCAGGGCATTGCATCTGCAAGAGGTATTTCACTTGTTTTTTGCACTTGCTGATTGAGGACCAAATCCATGCTTGCCAGCCGCCCTGGATTCCTTTCCACTGACTTCATGGAGGACACTTCAGAAGTCTGCCAACACTCCTGAATCCTGGTGGATATACACCTTTTCCTTTCTGTCTTCAGCTTCAATCAGTGCTCCTATTTTTTACACCAGTTTGAGGAAAACACAATTATTTGGTTGTTATACTCAAAGCATAACATTTTGACCCAGTTTTGATTATCACCAGGCCCTGTTGGCTGCACAGATCCTCAGCTCCGGATTGCCCAGAGCCTCAGTAAGGCTATCCAACTCTTTTTATCAAGACTCATGCTTAGCTTTATAAACAAAGTCAACTCCAGTGCTGCAAGTGCTTAGCTAACAGGAATGGAGATAAACACATGCTTAAATCCTTTGCCAAATTAGCGTCCCAGAGAGGAAGAGGATTAAGATTCATGTTCATTGATTACATGCGATTTTAAACTATTGTCGTTTCTACGGAACTTTCTTATTAGAAAGCACAGCAGGCCATTCACTTTGAAAAGCACTGTTTATTTTATTTCATTATATCAGAATGCAGTTTTATTTTTTCATTTAGTCCATGAAGTTGAGCCTGAACCTTTATACGGACTCTACTCAGCTTTCTCCATCTATGAAATCAGCAGCTTTCCATTTACTGCAGGGGTAAATAAATCACTAATCTCCAACCTGCAGTGAAATTTTGGAAATCAGAAACCTTCTCAGGCTTCAGCTGAGCCAGTTTGTCTTCACACTCCTGGCCGTGCAGTGGGAAGCAGTGTGCGATATCCTGAGCTGTCCAAGGTATTTCAGGACTACAGCACTGAGCGTAATTGCAATGGTTAAAATGCCTACTTAGCCATTCCTAATTGAATATGCAAATTGAAAAACCCACATTAACATCTCAGAAATGTGTGATTCTGTACCCACTAGTGTTTATTTGCAGTTTGAACAGTTTGTTTCTGGAAGAAGAAGAAAAAAAAAGCTTTCAAGCTTGTCCATTAAATTATTCTACCATCTGTCACCTTATTAAAAAGTCTGCAGTTATTAATAAAACTACTTTAAACCACTCACCAGAAACTGCAAATTTAAGAACAAGCTCCCTTCCCCCAGGGCTTCCTTGGAAAGGTTCTCAGATTCACTGAAAACTTCAAATACGTATATCTCATCCTGCCAATAATCCTGTACGCGGTACAGCAGAACCTAACAAGAATATGAATGCAGATTTTCAGATCCAAAGGTGAGGGGGAACAGGATGGATTTGTTCTGTGATAAAAACTGCCAAAACACATACAGAAATTCTGACAAAAGCTGAAATTCTAAGTAAACATTTGTCTTTTTGCGTATTTATAAACAAATGGTGTAAATTAAGAAATAAACCAGGAAGAAAAAGAGCATACGATTTATAGGAGATGGGGGAAAAATGAAAGAGAATTGTAAAGCAGAAGTTGTAACCCTCTCTTGTGCACCACAGAGCAAAATATCAAGATTTATCTGAAAATGTAATTGTAGGTCAACAGGAGTCAAGAAAGTAAAAATTTATTACCAGCCTCCGTCATCACAGTTCATCAGCTGAAGAAAGAGACTTATAATGCAAAAAACAAATGACAGTATAAATCCCCCCTCAGACACAGGCAAACAAAAATAAACTCAGAAATAAATTATGATGTTAAACTCACCAATTCTGCATTACACAAATAAAGATGAATTGTGACATCAGGTTAACCTTTTGATACAATTTAAGGTATTGGGCTGTTGTCAAAGCCCTGTTTGTGTGGATTTTGCTAACTCTGCACTTCTAGCTTATTGGGTTGCTATCCAGAGCTCATCCAACTGGGATTGGCACAGTTTATGTCCATTTGTTCTGAACAGGAAACAAAAACTAAACTACTGCTGGGTTTGAGCCATGACTATCTCAAGTGTGGGGCAAATGAGGTAAACACCATACTGAGACCCAGAACATAAGTGCTAGTGAAAGCCTGGAAACAGGGAAATGAGACAAACTTTCACTTAGTAGCACTGCTATCAGCAAGAAGGAGGGGGAAAAGCTGCTACGCTTCTCGTATTTCTGAACTGGAAAAGCAAATCACTGTGATCACAGTCACTGTGATTATCTCCATTTTTTTAAAAAAACAAAACAAAACAAAACAAAACATTTCCTTGCAGGGAGAAAGACGGAAGAAAGAAAGAAGGAGAGGAAACAGAGGGAGCTAGCACAGATAAGGTTTTTTGAGATGCCTCTGGATTTTTGCTGGTGAAGAAAAAAATATTTATTTCATCCAAAATGAGCAGTTCGATCCTGTCTATATGGAAATACAAGCAGTTTGTAGTTCAACCACCAGCATGCAGGCTAGTCAGACTTCCTGCTCATATATGTTTTCCACTAGACAGTGACAAATTTTTATCTGGATTTTTTTCAGCATCTTGGTCATTATTAATTTCTTACTAAACTCATCAGAAAGTTCAAATTGTATTCAGCTGGCACTGAACAGGATAAACAGTACTTCAGTCTTGTAAAACCTGACAGTATTCTTATTCCATCTGATAAGCCCTCTGTGATGGTGCTTCCATCACGTTCCGTAAAGAAAAGTAACACCACCAGACTGGCATCAAAAAGGGGTCTTCAATGTAAATAACCAAAAAGGAACAAAGACATTACATCCCACAAGGCATGTCTCTGTCTTTCCATTTTGGAAGCACCCCCAGACTTGTCATCGATCTATTTGGATGCCCAAGAGAACCATCCCACCATCCTTCTTCCAGCCTTATGTCAGTTCAACTTCTTTGCTCTCTATTAAGTCAAAATAATTCCCATCGAAACTCACAGTGTAGTGCTCTCAGACTGTAGCCCATCTCATCACTCCAATTTATTTCAGTGCTTTTAGAAACCATGAGTGTTCTGTGGTATCCAAATTTCATTATACTTACAAAAGGCCAAGTCTGGCCTTTTCTGAGATTCCTACTGACTGTCACTGGAACATGGACAAACAGATGGAATAACACTCCTTTTCCTCACACTCAATCCTGAGAATGATAACATTTGCAAGAAGTATTTAAGAGTAACCACAAGACTTGATTACTCTTAACCAAGGAAAGAAACCACAAGGACAGAAAATTAATACAAATCTATATTTTTATAGTAATGATGATATTAAAAATGTCTCATTTGTAGGGTCACCAGCATCTTCAGACTCTACCTCAACCAACAAGGCTTCATTCAGTAGCATGTTCAGTCCTGGGGAATTTGAAAAAACCTCATTGTTTACATCTTTGGATGTTGCAAATACTTATCTTGATACATTGCAAATGTTTGAGATTAATTAACTCTACTTTCTTTACATGGTAATTCTGCTTGTTTGTCTCCAACTGCTTCCTTCAATTTTAAATAGATTGTCTGATAAATGTACAGAGTGATGTCTGACAACCATTAAGCACTAATCGCTCTTTTGCAGCATAGATCAACAACATTCAAATTTAGTCAAATCAGAGGGTGAAAGAGCTGCCAAGAAAATTCAACAATAAAAGAACAAAGAGTGAAAAAATAAAATTAGCTCACCAGTTATGCAGAGAACCACGCTGTAAGATGCCTTCTCCACATGGCATTGTCACGGGCCTGAGTACTCCAGCAGGCCTGGCAGGCAGCCTCGGCCAGGACCCCCGCCACAGGCCCAGGAGCTCCATTTCATCTCAGCCTGGAGAAACCGGTGTCTGCCCCAGCAATGCCATAGTGGGTCCCCCGGGGCCTGCCTCCTGGGGGGACCTCAGCCCTATGCTGTGGTAGTTCATCTCCTGGATGGATCCCTAGGACGGATGTCGTAGCTTGTCCCCCACCCTGTCTCCAGCCCTGTCCCCTGGATGAACTTTGGCCTCACATCATCGCCTTGTCTCCAGCCCTGGCCCTGGCTCTGGCCCCATGTCCTTACTGGACCCCCAGGATGGACCCTGGCCCTGGTTCATCACCTCACTGCATTAGGAGCGGTCAATGGACCCCGTTGCCCCTCGGCTCTGCCTGCTGAGCTCAGACCCTGCAGGACAGTGCCCTTTGGTGAGGGCATGGCTGGCACTGGGGTTGCTTTGGACCTCCAGGAGCAGCCAGCCCTTGCTGTGCCCTGACAGACTTTTCTAGACTTGAATGTACTAGCTCTGAGCTGCACACCTTCCTTGAACAGATCCTTGAAGAGGATCTCTTCCTTGAAGAGATCTTGACATGCAAAATAACTTAGGAATTTGTTTACAGTTCTGCTTTCATCACTCACCTAGGTCACATAGAGCCTATAGAGGTAAATGGAATATTTGGGTTGTTGTGACTTTAGACTCAAATGTTTAGGTAACAAACCTATATTTTTATTTTAATGCCACTACCAGCAAGAGATTGCATAGTAATGTCACAGTACTATTACAGGCAAAAAACAGAATATTACAATTAAGGCTGTTGGCCTACAAACTCTTAACAGAACATATAGCTTTACTCATGTGCACTACTACTTTACTAGAAGTTCAGTTTATAAAGAAATATGTGAAACAAAGAAAAGTACATATTTCACTGCTACACCTTTTTAGCAGCACAGAATCTGTCACTGTGAAAAAAATGAAATTATTAGGCTTTCAATAGAGTAATAGAGTGACTAGATTTTTAATACACACAGACTATCATTTTCAAAATGACATCTAAAATTAGGCTTTTAAGCTTGCATACATGGGATTTTCAAAAATACTGCTGTGATTTAAGAACCTCACTAAATTTAAAATACATTTCCTAATTAAGAAGTGGAGTTTGCTTAGCTCTCATGACTTGCCAAAGTTATTAGAAAATGTTACCAGAGAGATATGGGCAATGTTTATCAATTTCCTTTTTTTAAGGATGTTTTATTCTTCACTGTCTTTTCATGGCAAGCATGAAATTAAGCAGTAAAATAATTTATATCAAAGCTGAAAATCTACTAGTTATTACAAATCTAATAGAACAGGTACAAGACAAAGAACATTCAACACTTACCATTTTAAAGTATGATTAAAAACCTAGCTGTATAAATTAAAACTGATTTTTCAAAGGTATACGTACAGGCATGGAGGTTCTACCAAATGCGTGACATGAGGCAGTGGAAGAACAGTTTGCTAAAATGTTTTCCATTATCCTAGGTACATTTTCTCTGTACTGACCCAAGACTAAGTCAGCCTAAATAAAAATATATCCATTATCAAAGCAAGCTCCAACATGTTACATTTCTGTGCATGTAGGTTGTCATAAAAACTATTCCCATTAATTGAAAAAGTGGATATCCAGTCTAACCAGATATCTTCAAAGGATGAACTAGATTCAGTGCTAATCATATCACTCTCATTAGCTGTTGTGAAGCAGCAATGCTCTCCCTGTGATCCAGGAAACCTTGTTCTCCAAAAATTGATGCTGACATGCAGGTATTGAGTCCATGCAGATCCAAACCTCACCTGCTTCTGAAGAACTGTGTAAATGCTCCATGCTGGGACCACCCAGCTGGGATTCAGCTATTTCATGACACATCCAATCTGTGCTGATAAAAGAAACAGTTCTAATTTAAGATGCTTACACAACAAGGGTTGATAGAAAATAGGCTGTGCATATCTTTGATAGCCTTTAGGTGGTTTCTTCATGAGGAAACTTTCCCTTTATGAAAACAGTACAGAAAGTATGCAGCTTTTGCAATCACAAAGACCTTATCAGGACAGAAATATTTGCATTCTGGTAGAAAACATAAACAGTGAGTAATTTCTGGGACTGGTGGGCTCAGTTCTTCACTGCTGTCAAATTGAATTAGCCTCAAAGGACCTACCTGAATAAATATACCTCAAAGGTAACCACAGGCTTCTCAGTGTATTTGCACAGGGGATAAAGACCTTAAATGATTTTTTTTTTCCGTTCATGTCATCCTATTTCTTTAATCTACACAGCTAACTTTTTCCTGCTTCCCAGTGGAACATACTGCAAAAATTTATTTCTAAGCCCACTTTACTGCCTTTAAAGACTGACCAGCTGGGGAAGACCTCAAGTATATTTCTGTTTGAAAATTGCATATTAAAAACAAAGAGTGTTACTATAGAACAGCTTCTCAGTATTTACTCCTTGATATGACTTTTCACAGGGGAAATTCTCAAATGTTTCCTTGACAGTCTCAAACAAGAGTGCCCTGCCTTGTTCTGTGGCTAAGCCTGGCTAGCTTCTATAAGAGGGTATAATCTAACTTGTGTAATGTCTAGATGTTAGGCTACTTCTTCACGTTCTTTCCAAAGTCAACAGAAAGCTAGGCACTGCCATAAGGCAACTCATCCCATCCTCAAACAAGTGTATCAGACAGATTGGTTGGATCACCACCTACAGCTGTCTCTGTGGGTAGCCTAGACAGTGGGACTCCACCAGGCACCTGCAGTGTGAAACACTTGTCTAACCTCGGTCTCCCGTGCCCGCTGAGATTGCCTGTCATGTCCTGCCTGAATGCCTCTCCAAAAGGTCCCTGCCTCTCCTACAGCTCCCATGTCTTTTCTGCCAGCTTCATGTGGATGCCTCAGATATCCTACGGTGTCTCAAACTGCATTACATGCCTATACTTTGGCAGCTGAATCATCCTTTCAGATGCCACATGTTTAATGTTTGGCATAATCTATTCCATGTGGATACATGAAAATTATGTCCACTCTGCATCATTCCCATTGACAGAACTACCAGGACACATTTTGTTTTAAACAGGGGTTGTCATAATATTCTGGCCAGCAATACAGCTGAGCGTGCACAAATACACTTTGCAAACAAATCTTGGGATTTCTGTCCCCTATCCTCTCCTCATTCCCAGTCTCTAGGCAATCTCATAAGCAAACTCTCAGCCAGGCTGTGTCCTCCTTCATTTCTTCCAGCAACTCTTCTCTTAAATTTCTTGTCATTAGAAGCAGTGGTAGTGGTACTGTCATGGTCATGACTGACATCATCAGTGCTTTTGTTGCTATGGTAATGAAGTCATCATTGTTGTTGTCACCACTTATTTGTACTAATGCCTAGAAACTTCAGTTCAAAACAGTAACCTTGTTCCGCTAGTTTCAAGAGACAGTACCTGTCCTGGAGAGCCCAAAATCTAAACAGATAAGGAGACAAAAAGTAGGAGAAAAAAAATCATTTGAATGCAGACATCCATCCTCATAAGCAATGTCTTCATTATAATTTTCATTGAGGTAATTTCTCTAAAGTTAGCAAGGCTGTAAATGGCATTAACTGTGCTAATATATGTCCTCCAGCATAAACCCTTACCGTCAGAGCCCTTGCATGAGATTTCCAGCAGCAGGGGAGGATTCTGTTGCTAGACCTGCCAGCCAGCTCTGGATCCACCTACCCCTAATGTATCCCAGTTTAAGGTCAAGCCATGACAGATTCTTTAAAAAATGAACCAACAAACAAAACTCTACATGTATCCTGAGAAATTCTTTACCCATGGCAGGATTTAATACAGTTGACAAGATAAAATATTTGATCAGCATTAAAAGATGGTAATAATGTAATACAGAGATAAGCATATCCATCACCTGAATATTTTTAATTTAGTGGCTTAATTTAATATTTTAGGAAACTAATTTAATATTCTTTGCTTCTGTTTTGTGAATCCATCAGCATGTTTTAATAATTCTGTTTGATTTTCCATTTTCCATTAATTTCTGTCAGAGTAGCACTGCTCTAAGATTTCAATAATCTAATCTTTTTTTTTTTCTTGTGGATTTATAATTTAAATTTAAAATTTGGTTTGGCCTTTGATAATTTAATCTGGTTCTTAAACAAGTAATATATGGTACTGGAGTCAGATCTCTGTAACAGGAGACAATAATCTTCCTCTCTTTTCAGAGATCATATTTCAACCCTCTCAAAAACTTTACGAAACTGAATAGGCTGAGGCTAACTTTTTTATTCTGAAATGAGCTCTCTGAACATCCACGTAGGAAAGGAGAGTTCCTCCTGACACATTGCTGACTCCTGCAAGGATTACGGAAGTAATTCACAGTGGATCTTAGGTCACAAGTCTTCAACATCCTCATATACAATTGTTATTTTACTCTGTGTTTTGCCTGACATAAGTGAACACACTCGCAAAAACATCACTTACAAGCATAACAGAATCCTTATGTCAGCTGACATCAACTAAATGAAAAGGAGACTAATACATTAACGATCTAAAAATGTAGGTTCATAGATAAAGATGCTATTACAAAGCAAGAAGCAAATGGAACAGGAAAGTTTTGATTTGCTACAATTACAATGGACAGGATCATTGTGAGAAGACCTAATTTACTAAGTTTGTTCATATTTACCTCCATGGGATTCTGCAGCAAGATATAAATTGTTGTAATGACTGAATATGAGTATACAGTGAATATAACATAAGAAGAGAGCAGGAAAAGGAGCACTTTCCAAAAGAGTTTAGCGAGAGCAGGGAGCTAAAGTGTAAAAGCCTAATTGTAATTTCCATTTCACCTATTTGCAGACAACTGAGTGGAGCTCTACTTTCAAGTCAGGGCAAATTCATTGAGTTAAAAACAAAGTTAATCTCTTGTAAAGGCTGTGCAGGACATTTTGACATGCACTATTACAAAATGGGAAGACTGAATAACAACACGGAGGCATCTAGTGACCACAAAACAATGATTTCAGAGCAGTGTGAGATGATTTAGACAGCCACTGAATTTCAATGGTAGCTGACATAATTTAGCCTGCATACAAAGCTTCAGATAGTTCGATGTTCTACATCACAACAGTACAATTTGCAGTGTTTTCATTTCTTTTATGTCATAGGAAATGACATAAAAGAAAATGACATAATTTTCTATGTCTGGAAAATTTCAGTATTTTTACTATACTGCTAATGGTTTGCATTGCAATCCCATGACTTGTCCCATCAAGGATCCCTAGTCATCTCCCCTCACTCACTTCTCATGTCTGCTGCCAGTCCAAGTAAGCTTGCCTGGGCAACCTCTATGGCTGCTGAGTCCTGGTATCATCCATCAGGCTTCTTTCCCAGGCTCTTTCTCCAACTTCTGTTGTTCTTCCCACTGTATTTTAATCTGTTTTCAGCAGTGGAAAATAGGTTCTAGGTTCTAGATTCAGTAGCAGAGCCACTGAGAGCATCTCCCTTCTCTCCCCAAAGAAGCACGGACCCTGAGTAGCCTGAAGGTGTCTGAAGTTGTAGTTACAGGAAAGATCCTGCTCAGCTTAGCTCTCAGCTGGAACATGCTCATTGACATGAAATTACAAAAGGATACTGCTTGCTAAAATCCATGTTTAAGTTCCAAGCACATGGCGTGAAGATTTACTTCAAGAAAATTGGAGAGAAAATCACGTTTTTTCCTTGAGCCTCTTATTGAAGACAAAGGAATTATTTGAGTTAATGTCTCCTCTCTCCTTCAAAAATATCCACCTAAGGCATATTGCTTTTCTGGAAAAGTTCCATCCACGCGAAATACAAGTTCAGTATGCAGATAAGAATTAAATACCTGCTCTTATGTGGGAAGTATTAAACAACCTGAATAATACTGAATGGTTCCTCCTCCACTAATAACACCGATTTACTTTCTTTCAGTTGCGTGAAGAACTATACTATCCCCAGCAGTTTGCCAACAATATCAGGCTTTTATCAATGCCATATTCTTTATTTTTTTCAAACAAATAAATAGCTGAGAAACAACTGTGAATGTTTCATTTGCTCATGAAAAAGAAAGAGGGTCTGTCTCCATAAATTGCCTGGCCATATTACCTTTGTGAACCAATATTGTTCTGTATAATTGGATCCAAAAATGAAGCATAGGGCCACACTTCCTACTGCATCTACATAGGACAGTCATTATGTGCTATTTTATAATCATTTAAATGAGAAGAGAAATGTGAATTAATACTCGATGCATGTTAAGATTAACAGTTTGTTAACTCCTATACTTAAGGTACTTTCTGTTGAAGTGCTGAAAAATGCATATGCAACACAAAGGCTCTTGGAAGTAACAGCACCTTTTACAAACTCAGTGAGATTAAATTGCAATACAAATTAGCAAATAAAGAACTTAATTAGTAATTCTTTAAATTCAAACACCTAATAGGAAAAAAAAAAAAAAGGAAAAAAAGTGACTGCTACCTAGCCCTTCTGTGAAAAAAAAATCAATGCCGTATAAATAAATACAAAACCAAATGACTGCAGAAAGGCATGAGACGTTATTCCTTAAAACGTAAAGTACTTCCACTGAAAATTCACAGATACCTATGCAGTTTAATCAAAGGTAAAAATACCAATGCCATAAACTACAAGCAAAACATAATTCTAAAGAATATATAATATTCACAGCCCAAGCAATTTATTAGTACAGTTTCTCAATACTTCACAGTTAACGTGACCTCAATAGCTCCACGTAGCATATTTTTCTAAGGCATCATTAGATAGATAAATACCTTTCAAGAATCCTGGCCCCTCTCTTTGGGAGTATAAGTCACAAGGCTAAATGTAAAACAATACTCTATGAGTACTTAAATTCAGTGTTTGGATCCTTTTGGAAATACCTTTGTGGACTGAAGTAAATCACTCAGCACATAAAGAAATGTATTTACATTTCAGAGGAATGAAGGAAAGTGCAAAATAAGTGCTCTGACCCTAGTCTCAACCAATGCAAACATATACAGTGTTTAAACAGCCACCCAGTTCTAAGGAACTATAAATCTTTTTATGGTCAGTTTGGCTACTGTCCTTCAGGGGGAACTCTGTGGAGGGACAGCTGTGGAGATACCTGCCCTCTTCCACATCTCCATCACAACAATGCCCATTCAGTCTTTCTTGGGTCCCCAAACAGGACATAGTCAATGATTTTGGAGACTGCATCATCCCTGCTCTCCCCGCAGTGAAAGTCAAGGGCAGGGGGATCTCTCCAGCCATGAACAGTGGTCTCAGCCCACCAGCAGCTCAGTCCCTATCCTATTCTCCAGGGATGTCACTCCTCAGTTTTTAACTTGCTGGCATACATAAATGTCTGCTATTCAAAAAAATACTTCATTCTTGAGTTCCCTCTTCAACCACAGAAGTTAAATAGAGGAGGGAGAGGTAGGTTGCTTCTTTGCTCCTCAAGATGTATACAAAACCAAGCAACTTACAAGGGGTGTTACCACATTTAATGTGTGTGAAACACTATGAATGGGACTGGAGAGTATAAACACAATTTGTTTGCATTCTCAGATGTCCTCTCCTGAAGGCTTTTCAGGTTTAGATGCTAGAAATGCCATCTAATTCCACCATTCCCACAGATGCACTTGTTCCTTCTACAGACCCCTCAGGCCAGTGCAATCCCAAAACATGAGATTCACGCATGGGGCCACAGGCTGGGAGATGTCCAGTCACATAATGGGAGAGCATATCTGCTACATGAGCAAGGAAGGCCACAGGGTTTGGCTGCCGGAGGGAGCATAGGGATGTATGGAGCACAGTGCCACAGCTCCTCCTGCCCTTGTGCACCAGGTGCAGCTGGGGAACAGACTGCAGAGCTGTTGGTCAAGAGCGTGTGGAGGGAAGCCCCAAGGGAAGGAAAGGTAGCAGCAGCAGCAGCACTAATGTGTGAGACGTGGCATGGCAGTAGGCAAGTGTGAGGAGACAGGTGCTAAAGGATCTTGCACTCACCACAAAAGACTTAACAGGCCTGTTTGACATCTGCACTGTATGGAGGAATAGCAGAAGGTGCAACAAATCCATCTGGGAGCCTTAGTGCAGTAGGGAGTTATAGATCAGGCAAGAAATGCCACAGAAAGGTCCAATTCCTTGAATTCCAACAGACTGAGAATCCACAACTTTCACCATATCAAGAGGACAAAACAGGAGTGGGGCGAGAGCCATGCCCAGCTGTCTGCTCCATACACCTCCCACCACCAGACACAGTTGTTGGCAGGTACAGAAGACTACTGCTACAATGAGTGGCAGTAATTGCCACTAATCTACAGTGCACTACCATTTCTGCACAGCTTTATTTCTGACTGGCTCGAGTAGGTAAAAACCTCTGCTTTCTTCTGTTTTACAGGGAACTGCGAAGAGATCATAAACAGATTCCAAAAATAATTCTAGGATGTCTCCATTCATCCTATGTGTCCCTTCAGACCTTCCCACAAATCTGCGCACTGTCTGGTGGCTTCTAACCATTGCTAATTATCCCATAAATATTTAATAGTCTCCCCCCCAAACTGTTCAGCAAGAGCTTGCATTGTGACAGAGATCCATGTCCCTTTGCTTTGTCTTCCTCTTTGACACAATCTGAAAAGTATTGAATTTTGGATATAGCTTCCGTTTACACATAGCAATGCTGCCTCTGTTCTGGAATCATCATGTTGTTTCCAAAATAGAGTTCATTACAGCTATCTCTACAGATGATGCCTGTTGTTTTTGCATAGAATCATAGAATCGTTTAAATTGGAAAAGACCCTTAAGATCATCAAGTCCAACCATTAACCTATCACTGCCAAGTCCACCACTAAACCATGTCCCTAAGCACCACATCTACACGTCTTTTAAATACCTCCAGGGATGGTGACTCAATCACTTTTCTGAGCAGCCTGGTCCAATGCTTGAAAACCCTTTTGGTGAAGAAATTTTTCCTCATATCCAATCTAAACCTCCCCTGGCGCAACTTGAGGCCATTTCCCTTGTTCTAGCACTTGTTACTTGGGAGAAGAGACCGACAGCCACCTTGCTACAACCTCCTTTCAGGGAGTTGTAGAGAGCGATAAGGTCTCCCCTGAGCCTCCTTTTCTCCAGGCTAAACAACCCCAGTTCCCTCAGCCGCTCCTCATAAGACTTGTGCTCTAGACCCTTCACCAGCTTCGTTGCTCTTCTTTGGATGTGTCCTGGTTTCGGCTGGGATAGAGTTAATTTTCTTCCTGGTAGCTGGTATAGTGCTGTGTTTTGGATTTAGTATGAGAATAATGTTGATAGCACACTGATATTTTAGTTGTTGCTACGTAGTGCTTACACCGGTCAAGGCCTTTTCAGCTTCCCATGCTCTGCCAAATGCACAAGAAGCTGGGAGGGGGCACAGCCAGGACAGCTGACCCAAACTGGCCAAAGGGCTATTCCATACCATATGCCGTCATGCTCAGTATAGAAACTGGGGGGAGTTGGCCAGAGGGCAGCGATCGCTGCTCAGGGACTGGCTGGGCATCAGTCAGCGGGTGGTGAGTGGTTGCATCAGTTGTTTTTTTGTTGTTTTTCCCTGGGGTTTTTTCCTCTCTCTCTCTCTCTCTCTAGTGGTTTTCATTTTCATTACGATTTATTATTGTTGTTGTTGTTGTTGTTGTTATTGTTACTACTATTATTATTATTATTATTATTATTATTATTATTATATTTCAATTATTAAAATGTTCTTATCTCAATCCATGAGTTTTCTTACTTTTCCTCTTCAGATTCTCTCCCCCATCCCACAGGGAGCAAGGGAGGGAGCGGCTGTGTGGTGCTTGGTTGCTGACTGAATCTAGACCACGACAGGATGTGATACATGGGATATACAAGAACCCTCACAAGGATCCCTATGGAACTGTGTACATCCATAGGTGGGTGTTGGTTGCAAAAGCATTTTAATGAAGCTGTTCCCAAGCTTGATGGAAAAATGCAAAAGGCATCTTACGTTTAGAGGAAGGCACCTCTGAATTACCCATTTATGGAAAGGTCAGTCTTCTTGTTGCAGAGCTACTGAAGTGCAGTTACTTCTAAAATGTGGAATAATTATTTTTTCCACAAATGCCCACTATCACGTACCTGGGGATGATCCAGGCCAATTAAAATAAAATTAAGCTGTACAAGCCCAAGCCATCACTCACTATTAAGTGACTGTGAAAGGCAGGACATTTTTAGCATATTAGGAATTCCTAAAGCTCTAGTATATCTTACAGCTGACAGAAAAAGCAAGTTATAGAAAAAGATAACATATCCTCCTAAGTGAGCATGTGGAGTTTCTTTAGAAGGCTATGTTCCTTTACACTTGAGAGGAGATTTTTTTTATTACAAAACTATGAAGTAGCAAGGATCAGTAAGAATTGAGAAACTGTTTAAAGACTCATTTACTTTTAGCTGAGCACAGGAAAGGAAAAATCATTTTGGCTTGGAGGGGAAGAGAAAACTTGAGGAAGGAAATAAAACTAGAAAACAGAAAAACATCATGTCAATGAAGATAAAAGTTTAGGTTCTGGCATCTCATTTATCTTGATAACTTGATAAAGGAATATAACGGATATTTATTTCCAAATTTAATTCATACATATTTGTTGATAAGGATGTACTCTTTTGACTTTTTCATAACCTACTGGAGATAAACATCCTTAAAACAGGCCCTCCAGCACTTTCAGAAGCCAGCCTTCCATCTATAATTAACAGTGTTTTCTTCTTCTCAGAGTTTTGACCTATCTTCTATATGGATTTCAATAATACTGTTTATTAGCCTCTTTATTATGCTTAATATGTCAGACAGTCTGTCAGAAACACAGCTTAAAATGCAATCATCGGGAAAAGAAAGTCACTAGCTTTATCAAGCAATAACTCCCCAGTCACAGCCTGATCTGAGGATACATTATTTCATCATGCAATCCAAAACAAGACTGGCAAGGAGAAACATAAGAGCTCGTCAAATATCGCCAGAAACAATTTAACAGATATTATAATACGGTACATTAATTAGTGTTTAAAGCTTGCCAAAGACTGCAATGAGTGAGAACTGGTGAGGTTGCCAACTAAAGGTAAGATGGATATGAGAACTGCACACCCGAATGCTATTTTTTTCCCTGGTGGAGCAGAAGATAAGGGGAGATGGCTCATTAAGACAATCTGCAATTGGGAACAAACTAGGTTTCATAAGAGTGGACTCAAAGACCATTTTTGGAGCTTATGGTGAATCCCACTTCCTAAATTTTTCCATGTGAAGCATAACTAATCAAACTCATTTCCTAGAAATATGTGTCCTTCTTCTCCTGGTCATTGCCGTAGTTCCTCATTCTGGTGCTCCCTGGCTCTTGTATGACAACCCTCTAACATGGGGATGCAAGAAGTTTGGGTAGTACAAGTACAAGCCACAGTTCCAGATATGGTCAGTTAGTTACGAATATTTTGCCTATCGTGAACATCTGTTAGCAGGTAACAGCCTAACAGTGCAGAAATGCTGAGTCGTGCTGCACTGGGGCAATAGTTTGGGTCAGTCACACATACTGAAACTGATTTTCACCAAAGTTACAAAATTCTAGTTATCTTACTGACTTGCAGGTCAATTTGCCCAACAGATTTAAAAGATATGAGAGACAGTTTGACTAACAGATGGGTCATACCAGATTCATTTATTTTGGAAACCTGGCTAAGAAAAATAAATGCAACTTGCTTCTGATGGAATATATTACTAGGATTCTGATATCTGATTTGTGTATTTGACAGCAGTTCAAGGGAAAGCAGGGGGAAGAGGGAGGATTCGTAAAAATGATTGGTGATCTTTAATACCCTGGCCCAGCAGGTGCTATCTTCAGCTGGCAATGCTCTAATGAACAAATTTAGGAATGATCTATTAAGTTCATACTGGCTGCTGAATTTTGTCTACTTAGGCATTTGTTGCACACAGGATGCTGAGACAGGCTTATACTCCAAAGCTTTACTAGCTGAGCCCATAGTTGATGGCATACATTGGTTCCCACAAAGGCCCACTATAGCAGCAGTATCTGGGCTTGCAGGGCTGTTGAGGCTCACACCATGAGGGCAACAGCATGAGCCCCACAAGGGAAAGGTTACTGCCACCAAGGCTCTGGAAAAAACTGCCAGAGAAGCTTATGTGAAAGGGTACAGGGCCAGAAGCAGAGGGCAGGCTGCAAGATTGCAAGCAGAAAGCCTTTAGTACTACAGGGGTTAATTTACCCAAGGAACTGTGCAACACATTGAACTGTTAACATTTAACTTGCCATTTGTGGAGGTTGCTCGGAGCACTTCAGAGTATGAAAGTCAGTAAATAAACCCAAACTCTTATTGCATTCTGTGGCGTTGTCTGCTCCCCAGCAGCATAAATCAGTGTCAGGAACAGATAGGCAGTGCACCCACAGCTATAAGAACTTAAAAGCACAGAACTTCCTCCTTCCTTGAGCACTGATTTCAAGGCACGAAACTCACCAGTTCAAGCACCTTAGAGTATAAGTGCCCTGATAACACTACAGCTATGGTCAGCTCTATACGATGCCTCCGCAGGCTCACCACCTCTCTCAGCCCCTTCAGTTTTAGCTGTATCCCTGTGATGTGATCACAGCTGTGGGGCAGCATCTAACTCAGTGTCTGATTGTCAGGTGGCAACATAGCCCTTTATACATGACCCATTAAGAAATATATAGTATAACTCAAGAGGCGCAGATTCAGAGGAAAAATTGCTGCCTTTTCTCACAGGTGACCGTCCCACCATTTCACTGTCCATGAATGTGAACATGAAATGTGCACGGCTGAAGGCACTCCTTGACTGGAGATATAAAAGCATATAATACCAGACATGTAGATGATGATAACACGTGACAAATGAGCAAGTCTGGTGTCAAAGGTCTGCTTGTCTCAACTTCCTCATCAGGTGTATAGGACTTGGTGGGTTTAAGCCTAAGACATACTGTGGCAGTCATTAAAATGCATGTAATGTGAAACAAAGTCCCCAGCTCATTTACCACAGATGGAATTATTCTGTTTCAGTGCAGTTGAGGACCTGGTCAGGTTGCAGAATAAATGAGAGCGGATGACTTTAGGTTGTCAGTCAAAGGGACTGCTTAGCTCTGTTTCGTCACCTGCTAGGATATGTGCTGTTTGGTCCTGGCTATATGAGAGCAGGCAGTCCTCTGATGCAAACATCTCCTTCATCTATGTGGGTTATGTGACTTCCATGCCCAGAACATGCCTCCAGAGCCTCTGCACCTGAAATCTGGGTAGCTGCAGGGCAGGATACAGCCACAGTCTCTACCCAGACTAGAAAAATCAGGTGGTCCCAGTGAAGGGCTAGACTACTAATGTGCCTCCTTATTAAATTCACCTGCATTTATGTCCCAATTAGGCTAGTACTTTCTTCTGGCAGGTCAATAAGACACCTGCAATATTTCACTTATGACAAGGAAAACACCTGGACATGCTAACAGCCTGGATGATAAATTTCTAATGAGAAAAGATCCTTATGCAGGATAAGGGGGTCATTTTAGATGAACAGAATTATGAAATTCCTGGCAGATAGGTTAATCTGAGGCAAAGCTAGAGGGAAAAAAAAAAAAAAAAAAAAGGAAAAGCAGAAATCTTTAGCAATTTGACAACCAGAAAATGTTAAGAGGAGTGCATTTTTTATATTTGAAGCAGAAGGAAAACCAGACAAATTCTGCATACCTTTTCCACTGCTTAACCTTTCTGTCTCCATTACCCACAGTTTCCACTGTGCAAGAGGCATCTGGCAGATGCCACACACTTCCATGCCATGCCACCTGTATCTACAAGCCATGCAGTTCCCTGATGCCTCTCCCACTCAGGCTCCCTGTTGGGTACGTGATCTGTGACCCACAAGCAATCTCTTGCCATGAAGCAAGAGAAAGGCTAGAGGACTGCATGCAGCTGTGGTGCTTGTGCCTCTGACAGCATCCCTTGCCCAAGGCACCCTTGCTAGAAGATGACTTCTTGCTGCAGTGTGGTGCAGCAGTTTCTTGCCCACAATATGATCCTGCAAGCGTGCACACACCAGTGTACGCAATTCCCTCCCAGGCATTGGGGGAGCAGGAGGCTGACAGTCTGGCTCAAGCTCTTTAGATCACTGGCTCAGGTAATATTTCTTATTGAAACAAAATCCTATGCAGGAAGGCAAAGGAAAGTAATTCTCCTAGCCTATGAATCCTGCAGTCCTCCATAATCGTAGATGTAACCCCCAAAAGGGACCCAGTTCTCAGTCTCATCTTGAATCAGGTGTTGGGCAGGCTCTTATTTCTAACAGAGAATAGTTGGTTGTCTGCCAGTGGGACCAGACAGAAAGACTGCTGTCAGTCCTGCCCCTTGAAATGCAGACTGACCTTACCTCACTCCTGATTCCTCCACACACCAGCAATATGATGTGCTACCCTGGAACACAGTTGCCTTGGAAGAAAAAATGCTGTAAAACATGAATTTCAGCTAAAATTCTTAGAAGGTGTGGGAAGCAGCTCCAGGGCCATGTAGGGAAATGGTGGCAAATGCTGGAAACAGCTGTTGTGGTCCTTTTGGAAGTGGCTTGGCCAAATTCTGTACAAACCAGAGCTGGTTCCCAAGCTATCCATCAAGATGTGGCTTGTACCAGCTTCATTCCTCTCACTCTTGTTTCCTCCCACAGGAGCAGAGCTGCCTGTGTTTGGTTCAACCAGCAACTCCTCCTCTACCTCCTGCTGCCCCCTGCTTGGGCACAGACCCCAAGTCCTCACCCAATCTGCTGCAGGCAGTCCTTGCTGGGTTCCTGGCCTCATACTTCAGCCAGCAGTCATGCTCTCTTGTCCACCTCTCCACTCAGGTGAGAGCAATTCGGCAGGAGGGTACTCCTGAGACACCGCAGAAACTCAGGTCCAGCTGTGTCATGGAGGGGTGCAAGCACGTTGTTCCAGCCAACAGAAATGGGCTGAGGGGCTATGGCTCTCTCAGTCCTCCACCTCTTCTGGTGTTTTGTCCTTGAGAAGATAGACTGTTCTGCTTCCTATGGCTTGCATCCCTTACACACCACACTGATGAAGTACCACTGTAGCTAGGAGTGCCATGCTGGACAGATATCTAACTCTGCACAGTGTATAATGGAAGAAATGGTTACAGAGTGCAGAAGATAAAAACTGTGTCCATGCTGCGTACAGTGGTGTTGTGAAGAGGCACCTAAGCTACTGGTGTCATTTATCCCATTAAGCTGCTCCCACATGGAGCTCAACACAGACCGCATCAGCCTGTTTCTCTTTCTTCAGATTCTTATCTCTGTATTTCTCTCTGGTACCATCTCCTGAATGTGTCAACATAACACGAGAGGGGCAAAAACAAAATTTTTTTTTTCCCCCTCAAACATCTCCATTTGCTAGCTCGCTCAGGTGCTGAAGCACTATGATAATGATGTACTCGGATCCTGCTTGTGCTATGGGCTGTGGCTGCTTGCAGTGACCTCTGCGGCCAGGGGGAGACCGCCGTCGCTCCACAGCACATTGTGATTTGTAAACTCTTTCAAAAGAAGTCTCTCCACAGTTGCCTGCCAAGTTACAGGGATAATCAGCAATTCATCACTCACAACAGTCCACTGTATCTATATTCCATCTAACAGTTTCCCATTCTGCTCTATTTTATTAATCCCTAAGAGTGTATCAAGAATTTGTCTTGGATCCTTTCCCGAAGAAGGATGCTGGCTGCCAAGAGGATGTCCTCACATATGGGCCTCCAGTCCCCTTACACTCACACATGCATGTTCCCACATGTCCAATGAATCAAAAAGCCTAGAAAAGAGTGGGCAGATTCTGTTGAGGTTACTGTACTCGGCTGCACTTGTTGAAGTTAGAATTACAGATTTATTTAAAAAGCACCTACAGTTGAATTTAAATTTTGTTTCCTCTGGCAGCAAAGTTAATGGGGTAATTTTTTTCCTCACAGAGCTGTAGGTTTCTTACCCTTAATACTTAGCAAACACGAAATTGGTTGCCAGGTA
The DNA here is from genome assembly GCF_034638445.1 of Ciconia boyciana. Lineage (NCBI taxonomy): Eukaryota > Metazoa > Chordata > Aves > Ciconiiformes > Ciconiidae > Ciconia > Ciconia boyciana. Next base: position 119,752,833 of record NC_132934.1, on the reverse strand, counting down.
AATTGCTTCCTCACTCATCCTCCAGCTCTCCCTTGGCATCACATTCTTGCAGCCCTCAGGCACAGGGACAGGAAAGGGTAGAATTTGTCAGTGGGTCCCTTTTGGGGCACTTTGAACCTCTCAGAAACAGTAATCCCATGTTAGTGCCCCCAAATCTACTGCATAGATTATTTAAGGGCATTATCTAAGCTCCTGCTAAATTCCTGCATATAAATATATAACTCTGGCCACAGGCAGTACCCCTTTTGTCACTGCGAGAAACAACGTGCGGAAGAGGACTGCACTGTGCAGGGGGAGGACATGTGCAGCTCACGCTATGGGATGCCCACAATGCTTATGGGCTTCTGCCTGCGAGGCTGCGAAGCTGGTTCTAATGCTTGAGTGAGCCTGGGCTTCGTATCACAGGGTGGGTTTTTCAAGAACAGTTTGCTAATTTTCCTTTTTGTTTTCATAACAAGACCAGCTCCACCTCCAGCCTTGGTTAGTCTTAATTCCTAGTATTGCTTTTATTGTGCAAGGAGATTTTGTGATGATATTTTCACAGTTTTAGTCCAGGACTAATGTTGAATTATTCTACAGTTACTCAAAGACACACGTACACAAAGCTCATAATTAATTCCATTTGCTCTTGGCAATCAAAAATTCTGAAGGGGGCAACTGAGGAGCTGAATAGGTTTGAGTGATTTCTTAAGGACATTTTCATATGAAATATTTTCTAATGAAATCTATCATATTCAAGCTTGGGACCAAGAGGAAGTGTTTTCCCTGCACCACAAGAATTTTTGATATTTTAAAAATTCTGTCTGTCCTGTGCCCAGACACAGTGTAGAAATATACAAACCAACTCCAAAAATGAAAAAAAGTCAAGTTGAGTCACACTGTGTAGTTTCTGAGTTATTAGAATGGGGTTTTTTGCTTAATCTTATTGTCTTTTTTCTTTTTTTTTTTAGTTAGTGCTTGAAACTTTTGGGGGAAAAAATCAGAATAGTCACTATGATCCCAAAATGAAGTTTTCTGGATCAAAATAGTCAAATACGGTGCTGACAATTTTGAAAGCTTTTTCCAAAACATTTTCAGCCAGGCTCATTACCACCATATCTGCTTTCAAATGGGTTTGGAGTTTTTTGGAAAAAAAAGAAAAACCCAAATAAACAAAAATGAAAAAGGAAATAAGAGTCGTTCAATGAATTGCTGACAAGCCCTATTTGAGATATCCAAAGCACAACATATGATTCCATTTTGCATCACATCACATCAATATTCTGCAGCCAAACCTGCCTATTTCTACAGAGTGCTACGAAGGCTGTATTTCCATCAGAGTCGGCTGAACTGTGGGGCATATAGGAACCAGACCAAAAATGCAACAACTATGGGATACAAACAGCCAAGCCAGTAGAATATAACTCTGCAAGTTGAAACTTTTTCAAGACGATGTCAGGAAAGTATGTTTGTCTCAGCAGTCTTTATACTAGACGAGAAATAATCTGTCCCCCAGAGCCAGGCTGAATCTAACACAAATCCACATCATATGCTCAGTCTGATTTGAGGAAATGCACCTTGTTGTTCATCCCTGATCCAGCTGAAATTAAGGCTGCCAAGTTAGTACACTGTCCACTATAAAGAGCTTGAATGGCTATTTCAGGCTGAGACAGTCAAAGTGTGAGGCAATATCACACATACACTGCCTCAGTGCAAAGCATATGATTTTATTAAAATACATCTAGTGTTCCAGTATACTGTCAAATCCCAAGCTGAAAATTTGGAAGTACCTGTCTAATGATTGAACACAGAAATGAATTCACAAGTTCTATGCCTAGCATTGCAGTAAAAAAATACCAACTAGTGTGGACAGCTGACAAAAATATTCCCTTAGCCCCTTCGCAACTAACGGGGAGTGAAGGCCGCCAAAAACCTTCCTTCCTCTGTTCATTCCTAGAATGTGAAATGACAATGGAATATTTTTCCTGCAGCCATGCACCAGGCAGTTTTAAAAAAGAAAGTCTGTATGTTTCCCCCAGGAAAGAATACACAATTTCCAGTCAGATTGCATTCTCACAGGCCAGGAGACTCTGGGAGTGGGGTACACAAGCAGAAGGCTAGAAAACAAAATTCAAGTAAAATGCAAAGTGTGAAGAAGACAGAGGAGGCAGTTAGAAGGAAAGCCTGTATAAGTAGGGAATGTAGTTTCAAAAACAAGCTGTGCTTTCTGCTTCATGGCTGTCTGGCAGAGTGGCAGCTGCTTTCCTTCCCCTCTTGACTGCAGCATGCGGAAGGTGGTGCGGGAGGAATTCTGAACTCCAGGAGCTGGCAAGTGTTACCAGGTCTTTGTAACAAAAAGCGAAAGGAGCAGGTCATTAAACATCGTTCAAAATTGCCACCGATGCAAAAGAAAGTATTTTTGTGTTTGATGTTCTTGCAGGGGTGCAACTCCAGATGAGAGAGAGGGTGCGGGAGGTTAACAAAGTCCTGTGGCTCTGACACTGGTGCTTGATATGAGAAAATACATGACACCATGACAATGGGAATTGGGGATAGAGTCAGAGCCATTTGAGAATCTCCTGGTAAATCTGTGCCTAGCTAAGATATATCTTTTGGTCTATCCCATGTCTGTAGCACAGCTAAATGTCATCGTGTTCTTTGAAATGAATGGATACAGTTTTGATAGGATCTTACGGATCCTTTCACATCAGATCATCCATATTTGGTAGCACTGGGCAGCCAAACAGTGCATCTGTGCTAGTAGGACAAACGCTGTATCCCTAGCTGCAGGAGAAGGGAATTAGAGGCATCTGTAACACGTACCTGTTGAGAAGTGGGTTTCATCAGGTTAGACTTGACTACGGTTTTGCTACCATCAAAACTCTGAACATCTTCACATCAAATGTGCAGAGAGTCTCTTGGTCAGCTCTCAACCCATCTATACCTGCACTGTACTCTACCAACATTTTGCCAGCATATAACCAGCATAGCATCCTATAATCAGCAACACTATTCTGGAAGGCTGGAAAGAAACCCTGACATTACTTCTGGCATTTTGAGCTGAAAAATGACAAGAAATCTAACATTTGCTTCTTATATGCTCTGTATGGGTCCCAGAGGAGACCCAGGCCAAGAGGTACACAGTGGCTGATCCACTCCAGAAAGGTCAGAAGCTGCTCTGCAGCATTTGGCCTCTGGGTCAGGGATTGCTCCCTGGAGCAGCGAAGCAGAGCCGATTTCAGGAGCGAGGAACTGAATGGACGTACTTGAGACCTGTGCTTACAATACAAGAAGAAATATGTCAATGAATGTATTAACCACAGAGTTGCAACAATCAAATGCTGCAAATGATAATGATGTCCATAAGAGAGGAAAAGGTGAATGGCAGGTCATTTTCAGATGCTCTGATGTGACTGAATAGCTACTGCAGACTTCACTGCAGGCATTTTGTGGTTAGGGTTTAGCCTTAAGTTTTGCCATCCTCATACTTTTTACAGACTACCTTCACAAATAGAACAAACCATTTCAATCAGCTTTTGCGAGAAAAGATGATCCGTGCAAGAGCTAAATGGGACTGTCATAAGGTCCCAAAATATACTATTACACAATGTGTCAACAAATAATTTGCTCACTAGCTACTGAAACAAAGTAACTGGTGGACTCTTGTCTTAGTGAAATGGGTTATTATTTCCCATTTGCATCTCCATATTGATTTCTTGAAAGAGGTTTCCAGCAGAGATGTCCTGTTGAGCAGGTGTGAGCTGAAGGTTTTGCTTCCAAGAGCCTGTGCCAGAGGGGAGAGGTAGTGGGATTTGACTCATCTGCCCAAGAGAGGGTACAAACTTGCAGCTCCCCAGGGATTTTTTTCCTGCCAGCCTGCAATCTGTGTTAATTTCTTTAAGTGTCATGTAAAAAATAAGCAAATATATAGTATCTGCTGGAGCAACGGTAGGACTAAGCAGGACACCTGCTGGAATTTACAAATTGTCTGTGACAAGTGAACACAGCACCATGTTTCATTAAAACAGTGAATTGGACACTTGCCTGATTCAGCAAAGAAGCTGTCCTTATAATTTGCATTTCACCTAAATTTTATCTGTCCCCTAGTTTTATTTCTAAGTTGTCTTTCAATAGACTGTTTTTTTCACTCTCTCCAAACTTCATATCCCTTGAAATAATTTTTTAAATTAGAATTTTTATCAGTTGTCAAGTATAAAAACTAATTTGATTCAGCATGAAACATAGTTGTGATACAGAACAAAGCTGAAGGATTGAATCAATAGCGAAAGCTGAACAGCTAGTCTTCAATTCACATTAAAAAAAGATGAAACTTTCCAGTCTATTGAAAGTAGAGTTGGCATTTGGGCAATGAGAGGCATGCAAGTAAGGTCCTATTTTTAAAAGAAGTTATCAGGAGTCCAAATCTTAAAAAAAAATAAAATAAAATATTGCTTGTGAAAGTCAAATCTGCAGAAAACAAATCCAAGCCCAAGATGTGCTCCATCTGGGGATCCTGAAAAGGAAGACAGGGTGGTGGACAGGGGCAAGTGTTTTGAACATGCTTCCAACTATTGGCCAAACTCTCTTTATACAGCTGGCCTCTGTCTCCATGTTTGTCCATGATTAGGGCCAAATGAAATTATACGCAATCACTGGGTTACATATTGCAGAGGTATTAATCTAACGTAAATGCCTGGTAAAGTTTTGCAGCTGCTTTTCATTGCTGGAACGTTGGCAGGGCTGATTTAGAGGACTGATAGACAGATGTTCTGTTTGCTCCCAGATTTATCTGGCTTTTTCACCTAGTGATGCAAAGATGCATTGTTTATAATGTACAGACACATCTGAAACTACGCAGAGCCCTTATGTGTTCTTGTTCAATAAAACTGCTTAGAGGAAGAGATGAGCCATTGCACCTTAACCTGGTGTAGTACCACTTCTCCTGATGGAAACAGAGCAGCTCTAGCAAGAGTTGTTTGGGAGAGAACAGAACCAGCTATGTGATATCACTTCATAGTGTTTAAAAAGTGGTTGTTATAAAAATTTGAGTGCATGCTTCTGATTCTTCGCTGTACAGCAGGGGATACAGTACTTGGCAACGCGGATGGGAGATACAGTTGGGAGTGATTAGAAGTGGTTGAAAGGTTTCCCATTTGTTCCTAGAAAATCACTGTGGATTAGACCAGCAAAGGAGAAAAAAAACCCTAAAACCAAACCCCCCCAAAACCCAAACCAGCCTCCAGAAAAGTGTTAAAATGGCTGTGTTTAGCATGAAGAGGGGCTTTATTTACATAAAAATGAAAAGTCTTGATGGTTGGACTGATCTTTTAAAATTATATTTTGGGCTTCATGAAATTGCAGCCAAAGGAAAATGACAGCAATTATTTTTACTGCAGTAAGGGGAAAATGTATAGAGAGTTGACAGATTCAAAAAGCATTGCATAGTGCAATTTCTGGAATTCACTGAGTCTTAAGGAGAAAACAGGAAAAAACACTGAAAACCAAAGAAGAAATTATGAAACTAGATGGTGGACAAGGCTATTACACCACGTCTAGATGAATCACTGAATGAAAAATGCATCTGTGACAGATGAAGCTAAAACTACAAGACTGCTTGGTACAAATCACAAGCACAGAAGAATTAAGAGCAACATGGGCCAGATTTTTTAATCAAATAAATGAAGTGTGCAACAGGCTGTAAAATCCATTCAACATGAGCCCAATTTAAAACCAATTTTGATCACTGGAAAGATAACAGTGGACTTTGCATCAGGACCCAGGATGCCAGCATAGTAATTTGAAATATAGGCTGAGACAGTATTTGATATGTATGTTGTGTAAAACCAAGAATGACTGATACCATCTCAATACAGCACAGTCTAGGCTACATTTTCGGACTAGTGGAGAGGGAGTGCATGTTCAGCTGTACCACACTGCCAGCACGCCTGCCTGCAGTGATCAGTGGGGACCCAGGGAGGAGAACCAATGTTGTCGCTGTGAAAGCAAAGTATTCAGCAATGACATCACCACCTGCTGGGCATGGATGAATTTCACTGTTATGCACAAAATAGAAACACTCTGCATATATTTTGGATGAAAAATGATGGCAGGGTTACCTTTTACCCTGACGCTGAAGACCTTCAATGGAAGAAGGTTTACACAAGATCCCTCCATGGGCAAGAAGTTAGGACCTCCAGCAGGCATGAATTCAGGGGGAGATAATACACTGTGAGAGCTACTGATATCAAGTAAGGAAAAGACAAGTGAGTTTAGCAGCAATAATATTAATCCTAGCTTTGGATTACATTCACTTTTCAGATCATTTGCTCACACTATAACTCAGACATCCCCTCTTAAGAATACACATTGTGGTACTTGTTATTGTTGAAATCCATTTTTCTCTTTTAAGTGGGGAACCTTGTTGAGCAATGGTGGAACTGAGGTTAAAAAACATCACAGTGAATAATATTCTCTGGAGTTCATGGGAAACAAACATCACAAGGTTGTAACTAGATAAATTGGTTATGCTACAACAAAAAAGGAGCTAACTATCCAGTGTGCTGGTCCAGTATGTGTGTGCAGTATGCCCAGTGCATGTGCTTACTCTGTCGTGACTGACTCTACCAGTTTGACAGAAGAGGCTCAAGCTAGGCTGTGTGTACATCCAGACAGTGTAGTAAACTCTGTGAAGACAAACAGTCTCCTTTCTACCACCACTGAAGACTCCAGAGGAAAACCCTAGGAATCATTTTCAAAGCAAGCTGTCCCATTCTATTTGTAAACACTGAAAGAGCCAGTGTGCACTGAGAGGACTTCTGTTAGAAATGCCCTTCAACAAGACCAGATGAATACCTGCACGTGAGCCAATAACAGACTGAAAACTTCTTCACATAAAAGACAAATCAAAGGTTAATTTGAGTTCTGTAGCAGGTAATAGACTTGTGCAGAAGCCTACAGACCATGCACAGCTCCACTGATGGCCACCAGTACCATTTCTCCCACAGGCTCACCAATTCTCCTGCAAAGATCCAGCAGTAGGATTAGATCCTCTGGGCACTTCAAACCAATGCACAAGAGGGACACAACAAAAGGCTTATAAATACATGCCCCTCTTTTGCCACAGGCCTTTCCTAGATGGGAGAAGGTGAATTTCCAAGGTTTGTCCAAATACAAAGGGTCTTGTTTGTAGCCATGCTCAGGAACTGAAGGGCAGGGTTCGTTCAGGTGCCAGACTCTCACTGTATCAAATAGTTTTACAAAATATCACTTCCCTTTTCTACAATTTGCAGAAACAATTGGTGACAAGTATTGAAAATAAATTGGGCCAACACTTGTTCATTTTGTTAAAATGATGTAACAGCATTTTATGCCACTTTAATAGGAAAATCCTAAAGCAACAGCAAGGTTCACAGAACATAAATTTTTCTAGGGTATGAAGTAACACTGGCTTTGTTGCATAAAGCAACTCTGGCTTTGTTGCATAAAGCTTAAATTGGTAGCACGGGAAAAACTTCATCAGTACTAGGCTTAATGAGAGAGCTGATGCTTTCCTAATGCCTCTCGTATTTTCCAATTTTGTTGCCTGTCAGCCTTCCAGGTTTACATATCTACTAGCAATTTCTGTCTCTCTCTGGTAGAACACTTTATTCCAGATACTTATGCCTATTTCTCGATCACTCTTCTTTTTTTCTCTGTGTTTACTTCCGCACTCAAAGTATGACATCAGTTTCAACTTTTGGCATAGTTAAATCAGCCACTAAATCAGTTGTTACAACTCACATACTGCTGCCTGTAGCCCTTGATATTAAAGCCTTCCTAGACACGTAGGCAGTGAAATAATAACATATTCACATGAAAAAGGGGGGCAAGGGAAATACTGAGGTTGCAAAATTAGTCCTTATGTGCAAGGAAATAATAGAACTGTTGTTTTCTGTGTAATTCTAATTAAGCCTTTCTGTGTGCATGCATGATGATAAGTACCTGGTCACGTACTCCTTTCTTCCCCATGGGAGCCCTATTTCATTTCACATACAAAAAGAATGACAATTACCCAAAGGGTTGCTCTGTGATTTCTTTTTACTGCTGTAATTCAGTCTGTGGCCCAGCCCACCTTGCAAAATCAGTACTGAAGACTAAATTGTTATCTTTCTTATTGGTTTATGTATGAAGCTCATGATAGGTGTATGGAAGCCTCTCTCCAGTATGAAAAAATAGCCTTCAGAGTGCTCCAGTGAGATTAGGTGAGTATTATTCTTGCTTTACAGCTGGACATCTGGAACAAATAATTATCTGGAGGGGTTTTTCTCTCTCCACTGACTAGAGAGGGAGCCTACATAACAAGTATAATTTTTAATGGCTTAACATTAGGTAAGATTTATTGATCTGACCAGCATCATTGTGCTAATTCTGTGATGCAGATAGAGAGAAGCAGCAGCTCTCCTGGGCAGCATGCAACCCTTTACAAAAGAGTCAAGCTTCTCTCTTCAAACTGTCTCCATCCTCATTCAACATGCAGCTCTCAACTTGGGCAGCAAGTAAGACAAAAGTCTCCCTTACAAAGGTCTTCTCTGCCCTTTACAACCCACCAGCATCAATGATCAGGATCACTGGTGGATTAGGAGTTGATTCTCCCACTGTCTCTGCTCCTGGTATTCACTGTCAAACCCTCAGAACTCTAAAATTAGTCAAACATGTTTTAAGAAGTGAAATTTCAGGTCCTAGCAAGCTACAACACCAGTAATATCTCAGGATGCCAACCACCAGGACAGCCCTACAGATCTGACAAGGCATTTCCTTTCATCATGGTCCCCAGTAAAGGATTTAAGCCACCTGCTTTAAATCCACTTACTTAATTTTGTAGTTTAGAGGACCATGACACTTAGCTGCTTTCACAAATTCATTTAAAACTCTTGCCGAGGTGGTCCTGGAACAACTCCATGGGGAGGATTAATGGTAGCATTGCCACTAGCAACAGCTGCGGTGGTGCCTACCCGCTGCCTGTGCCCCACTCAACCAAAGGGCAGGGGAGGGACAAAGATGGGGAGCAGCTAAATGTGGCATTCTGGATCACACATACAATAGCTGTCTCTAAGGCAAGGATGGCAGATTTCTACCTTAAGTCCATCTCTACAACAAATGATAAGGTTATGCCTTTTTGTCAGAGGGCATGACTTTGCAAGAGGGCAGATTCTTTCAAATCCCATGGCAGCATGTGCAATATTTTATTGATCAACAAGTCTGACATCTGGATTTGTGCAGAAAAAAAGTCATTATCATGACTTACTTACTCATGTAGAGCTTTACAGATGCTGTCTTCAGTTAGTATCATTTACTTATTGGCTAAAATCCACTATTGTGCAACTCTCTGTAAAAATCATAGGTACCTCTTAAAGCATGTAAGCCTGGAGGGTGACTGGTGAGCAGACATTGTACTTGTACTTTACACAAGAGCAAATGTCATCCCATAGGCATTAGCTGATGTGCCTTGAATGTTCAAAACAGATGTTAACAGAACTCTCTTTTTCTAACAATCTTCTCTGTATTTCAGTGAAAGAACGCAAATATTATATCCCTTTCGCTCAAAACACTAATGAACTAACAGAAATACTCCTTATAATAATTCAGCACTCCTCTCCTTGCTATCAGAATCCTGATTTTAAATGAGGACCGTAGTCAGGTGACACAGTCCTTTGAGATTACTCTTTTCAAGCAAAAATCAGTCTTTTTTTCCTGTTGCCACTCTTATAGCTGGCACTTTCTGGAGCAGACCCACTGCAAAAGATTGGAAAACAAATGAAATGTTAACCTTCATATTTGAATGAAAGTGCTAGGCTAATAATAAGTGGCGGATAGGCTGTATTTGTTTTGTCTTTTTTAGAATCAAGACACTCATATAGGCCACGATAGTATAAACGTGTTTACAGAGCAGGAAAGGCCTCAGCAACAAAGGAAGCAAAATACAACAACTCAGGCTGTAGCTGAGGCCTCATTCAATAACCCACTCAACATCAGAAAAACAATGACTTGGTTGATTTCAATGGGAAGAGGATAGGATACAGCAGACAAAGGTCCAGCACAAAGCAATGAACAAAGAGCCTAAGTTGAATGGAAAATCTGACAAGTCTGGAAAATCTGACCAAGCCTTGCTGATCTACATGTGCTTTCCATTGTAATTAAATGCCTGCATGTTGGAGAGCTGATTGATCATAAGTACTTGTAGGAGTTGCGTGACGGCAGCATCCATCTTGTTGATCACTTAAAATATATCACATAACAACTCCTTGCTATTTTTCTGTGCTTGGCATAGATACATAGATAGATATGGCAATCCCTGGCCCAACATCTCTGCCTTGTGGAGTAGTCATTTTGCTCATTTTCAGCCACTACAGACTGCAGCCTGTTAAACTCGGAACAAGAAAACAGAGAAATGCATGTATGTGAAACGCTGTTCTCCCTCTCTGACCTTCATGTCATTCAGCCATTGCACTGTGACCATCAGAGCACACTTATCTTTAAGCACATGAGGAATCATTTCATTGCATCTATTCACATGTCCTACCTTCCCTGTGTTTATATGGCATTGGCCAGTAGGAACAACTTCAAGCTGCAGAGAGAGAGAAGGGCTTGAAATTTTCCCCGTATTCCCACATCCACCCAGGATACAAGGAACATAAATGCCTCTCAAGTCCTATGATGAAAACATAAAATCTATCCTCCTGATGTGTTAGGCCAAGGGTTACCCACTGAGCCCTGCAGCAGGACAGCTTTACTTCAGACAAGCTGTATTTACAGAACAGAGGAGCTCACCTTTGAAAATCAGAAGAGTACACTGTGTGTTCAAAGTGCTTCTTGTACCTGAAGGGGACACGATACAGTTTTACATACAACTTCTGAGATTCTCTTTCAAGTAATCATGGACATGTTTCAGCAGCCAAATGTGAATTCATTCTTTTTCCTTCTGTGTGCTGCTTTTGGCTGGGATAGAGTTTATTTCTTTATAGTAGCTAGTATGGGGCTATGTTTTGGATTTGTGCTGAAAACAGTGTTGATAATACAGAGATGTTTTAGTTGTTGCTAAGTAGTGCTTATACTCAATCAAGGACTTTTCAGCTTCCCATGCTCTGCCAGGTGCACAAGAAGCTGGGAGGGGACACAGCCGGGACAGCTGACCCAAACTGGCCAAAGGGCTATTCCATACCATATGGTGTCATGCTCAGCATATAAAGCTGGGGAAGAAGAAGGAAGGGGGAAAATTAGGGGTGATAGCATTTGTCTTCCCAAGTAACCATTAGGCGTGATGGAGCCCTGCTTTCCTGGAGATGGCTGAACACCTGCCTGCCGATGGGAAAGAGTGAATGGATTCCTTGTTTTCCTTTGCTTGTGTGCGTGTCTTTTGCTTTATATATTAAACTGTCTTTATCTCAACCCACAAGTTTTCTCCCTTTTAGTCTTCTGATTCTCTGCCCCATCCCACCGGGGGGGAGTGAGCGAGCGGCTGTGTGAGGCTTAGTTACCGGCTGGGGTTAAACCATGACATTCTGACATTTGGATCTGTGAGTGTTTACTTAACAGGGATTGCTTATAAAATGGACCCGAAGGAAACACATTAAACCCATGTAACGTGGAGCAAAAGCATTTTGGCAGGAACAGAGCTACATCCATAAGTGTGGACGGGTGCAGTGCAATGGACACAGAGGTGAGTGGTCCTGGTATGAGTGCAGCCATGCCAGAGAGTCGTTGCACAGTGCCTGTGCAATTCCCTTTTTCCCTCAGTTGTTTTCCCTGTAAAGAAGGACAAGACAAGCCCAAGTCAACAGAAACAGAAAAAGCGATCTTTGTTGCACAGTCCAAGAAACAAGGGAAGCATCTCACATAAATCTGAAAGGGGAGGGAAAACTTTTCTTGTTTGCAGAGGAAGGGAGGAGAGCCATTCTTTTCCTCCTACTCTCTCCTACCTTCATCTCTGAGGATTATAACATGTTTACTCACAGTACATAGGTTCTGCAAGGGTTAGTCAGCTAAAATTTTTGAATATTTTGCTCATGGAGAACACCATGCAAGTATTATCATATGGAAAAGCTTACTGCAAATGTTACCCACAGCACGTGGGATAAACCAAAAACTTCAAGATGGGATGTGACTCATGCCTATAATGACAGCCCTGGAGACTCTGCTGCTTTCAAATACAAGCATCAGATATCAGATCAAGATTAATAATTGTAGCCTTGTTCTAAGGAAGACAGAAATGCAGAGTGACTTGTGTGTGCAAGTACAGAGGAATCAAGAGTCAGCACTGTTATAGATGTCCCCAAAATAATCCAAAATCATTAAGACTTTGCAATCACTTTCCACCAGGCATAAACAATTCACAGAGTTAAAACAAATGTTACATAAACAAACAAATGTTGAGGTTTTTTTTTTAAGATATAATGATGGGTTTTTCACAAACACATTCAGACTTTGCTAGAGGATAGTGGCTGAGAATATAAAATAAGTTGCTTATTTACATAAAGAGACATTTTTAGCTTGAATTTTAAACCCATTCAAGTCAATGACAGCTGCCAATTTTAGAAGCAGTCCAGTCAGGCCTACCAGAGAAGCAAACATTGGCTTGCTTGGGATATCAAGTAACAATCAAGAGCTGAAATATACAAGCATTACCATAGGACAAGAATTTAATATGCATCTGCTGATCTCCTGTAACTCTCCACTAACATGTACATTGCCAGCAGAAAAGGAAAGGCAATTGGAGTTAACTCGACCAGCTTTCACCGAAGAAGCTATGCTTGCATAAATGACATCCTGTTTTGCAGGAGAAATATAAAGCACATGTGAATTGCCATCATGTGTCAGCTGTTGTATGAAGATCTGTTACCCTGTGATAACCTGTTTTGCTATGTCCTCTGTGAATATAGCACATCTGAGTTTAATTTGGTGTAAAATTTCTCTTCAGCTCCTTCACCTCCGCTCAAATACACTTATTTTTTTAAACATAAAATGTATTCCTATATAAAATATAAAGGTAAGTTTGGAGGAGTTGTGATTAGGTCTGTAAGCAGCAATCACAACCTACCAGCTGTACAGGATATTGTAGCATATTTATGTTTCACAACAATGAAAGAAAGATGACCTTTGTGGTCCTTTATGGAAAACCTGTGCCTGTCGTTCAGTGTCGCCACATCCACACTAGGAAGTAAAACACTGAAAATAAGAAACAAATTTACTAATTTTGATCACTGCCATTGTCTACTCCTGCTCCAGGATAAATGGAGAATTGCAAGGAACACTACAACTTTTCCAGCATGGAGCAATTTGAGTGACTTGTTATACTTCTCTTCAACAATATAAATATAAATTTTTTTAGTTTGTGAGTCTGTCTCACAGCATCTAGCCACTCTCTTGAAAAGTATATAGCAAGAAATCTTGGTACTGCAGCTATTCAGGTTGTCCATCAATGTTCTCAGGTCTGTTAGGAGAACTTTACATGCCACAATCAGTTGGCAAGATAGCATATACTAAACTCTGCTTTTTGTATGGTATCCTCTATGAATGAGACTCATTTCACATACTTTAGGCACCTCTTTAGTGTCAGGCAATTGTCTGGGCTCCATTTTCAGACAGAAAATTGAGACAGAAGTCTCCAAAATTTAATTTAGCTCTCTTCAGTAATGATAGATGGGGCCAGGAAACTGGCATAGACTAAACATGAACACGAACTGAACATGAATAGGTGAGCCAGCTGACAGTAGTGTAATTGAAATTTCCCTGACACAAAATTATCCAAAAAAGTTGTCTCTTATTAGAAGTGTGAGTTAATATATTGAGACTATTGTCTTATCCAATCAGGTGAATCTGCTGTACAGCGACACCCACCCAAAAAAAAAATCCTGAAGACAACATATGCATTCAGTGAAGATGCAGACAGTTCTTCCAATAAGCAAGAAATCCGGTACAGTGTTTTTCAGAAATGTGTAGAGAAGCTGACCCGGCTTTATATCACCAGGCAGCGATACATGGCAGCTTTGAGGTTCTGTTGTACTGGCAGTGATGATGTCATAATTTACCAATTACCGTGTAGGACTAGGAGAAGGAAGCATAAACATATGTGTATATGCATGCACACGTGTAACAGACACATTTGCCCTCTCCCATCATCCCGTCCTCATTTTAACTCCTCTGAGAATCCCAGACCAGGTTGTGGTTTTTTCTTTTGTGGCATGGGGGGTAGAAAAGTAAATTAGACTCTTTCCAGTCATCTCACAAACACAGGCGGTAGATGCCATTTTTTTTAATCCCTAAATTTCTTCTAGAAAATAATACTTTCAAAGTGCAGTTCTGTAGTGTTTGTGGGTGCATGTCTAATATGCAATGGTGAGGGTAAAGACCACTTTGTTTGCTACTGGGCAAAACATCAGTTGATTGGACATCTCAGTGCTGAGCTAAGCCCCAGATTTAGGATTTAGCCTGCCTTTCAAAAGAAATATGCAAAATGTAGTTCTCTTATAGCTTTATTTTGATAAGGCTTCATTCTCCCAATCAGTCACATTGTTAGAGTGGCACTTAAAAGAAACTTGAGCTAGCAATCTAACAATAGCAAGATCCATATTGGTCATTGAATCACCAACTTTATATGAGTCACCAACAGTACAGCACACATTATCTAAAGGTAATGTTTGGTAAATTATTTTATTTTGACAGGGAGACATATGCTTCATTGTTAATTCACTAGGTGGTGTTTTAATTGTGAGATGTTAGTCTAGTGTTTGCACATTGCCTTCTTCCAGCTCAGGCTCTGTTGAATGAGCTAAAAAAAGTAAGCGGGGCTTCCAGTGATCAGCTCTCAGCCCATGGGCTGGTTATTTTTGAAACAAATCCTGTCTCCAGTCTTCTAATCCTATCCATAGGCATAGGTCTCCTTGTTTTCCTGTGTAAACCCAAAGCTGGGCAATAAAAACTGCTAAATTTAGTTTGAATGATGGGTTTGGACAGAAGCGGGACAAAAGGTGCCACAGTTTTCAAACTAAGCTTTTTGAATAGGTTGGATAAAAACCTACCTTGAATTTGAGCTATTTTAACTGTAAACTGGATTTTAAATTAAAATGTTAAGGGCTGGACTCTGGAGGCACAGATGACAACTAAGTGACTACGTTGCACAGAAAATGGGCAGGAGTTGGGTGCTTCATTCCCCTGTATGACATTAAGCATCTCCCACTAAGCCTTTCTATTAAGCACCCAATAAAAAACTTTTGTTTTCTGAACTTCATTTTCCTATCTGAGTCTTCTCTTATAAAATTAGTTGAAAACATTGTTCCAAGTGTTGGAGATTTTCCTGTGTTTTTTCTTGGAAGTGGTGAAAGGGAAGAAAATCCACAAAAGCTTAATACACAGCTGATGATTATCAGCCTGAGGTAAAACTTTTGGAGGGATGTATATCATCTGGATAGAAGTCAGCCCTGGTATTTTAGTTTGTCTTCAGGTCAGTTACCTGGTATGCAGCCTGCAAGGGAGCTGATTCCCAGCCTTTTTGTCTTCTCATGAATGAGCCATGCTGGGACCTCCCTGTGAGCGGGACTTATTGTCACCTTCCCTCAACTGGTGCTGAGTGTCCAAGCTACCCTCAAAGGCAAAGGGCACTCAAAGCACTTCGTATTTTATACATTGAGCCCTGCAAGTGTCAGAAAACATACTTTAATCTGTAGCCATCCATATCTTTCTTGCCATATGTGTTAGCTCACCTGGTTAGGCTCATGTCCTGGAGCACATTGTAAAGGAGGCTGTTTACCTTCCTACACATGGGATATTGATAATACCCTTGGTAATATTGTAATGAGACTTTCTATTACAGTTGAGTTGTCCAGGAATAGAAATAGTCTTCTACTCTGCTTTACAGGTACGCTGTGCATTTGTTCCAAATGCACTTTTTACCTCTTGGAAATCACTCTTTTCCTTAATAAATCAGTGAAGTTCTGGCTTACTTATTCATGGGAGGAGAGAGAGCAGAGGGAAGCTGGCCACCTTGATTTAATTTCCTCTCTGAAGTGGAGCATATTTTGATTAAGGAAGCCACAAGGAGACATCCCCTATAGGGACTCAATATTTGAAATTTAATTTCCTTCTTACTGAGCTGTATGTTGTTGTTGTTGGAATCAACAGACAGAACAGCTGACCAAGTGATGAAAAGACCTACCTGAAGGTGCTGTGACTGCAATTTGCATTTGAAAATTCCTGCTAATGTTTTGTGGATTTTGTGACAAAGAGTTGCAGAATTTATTATGCAGTAATTTTCAAATAAAATACATTAAGCCAATTTTGAAATGCATAAGATCCTGTGCAGAGTAAATTGTACAGCAGTGTAGGAATAGGAAAATTCCACATCTGGGTGTTTAACTCTCATTTACTGTTACCAAGTAGAGTTTTGGAGCTACAGTTCATACTAATTGTAAACAGTGAAGTATCGTGACTGCTCAGTGTGCAAGGAATACACAGAACCCTCTTTCCTTTTGATCTAGCTCACAAGGCTACATTTTCCTTCTCTCTCTTCCTCTACAGTCCCTGGGTGTTCAGCAGGTGTTATGTAGTGAAGTTAATTTAAAAAAAAAAAAAAAGTATTCTAAGTCCACAAGAGCCTCCTCCCACAGGAGGAGGCAGGCCTATCCCCATCCAGATAATTTTATACTTGGAGTACCATGACACTTCTTCACAGCAAGAAAGACTCCATTGTGTGCACCACTGTAGGGGACCAGGCTATACTCTGGAGTACAACAGCTCTCCCTCTGCTGTGGGGCTCTGTGAGGGTATGCTTGACAATGAGATATATTGGGAGCTTTCATGTAAGCTTGAATTAACTAGGAGCAACTATAGCATTTGCTGTTTTATTCACACACATGCACACAGGATTATTTATAATCAAGACAATTACTGCCAATTTGAGAGCATCTTGCTGTACAACATTGATGCCATAAAATGTATATGATGCTCAGGCTCTAGAAGTAACTCACACAGTTAGTGGAATAGAAGTTTATTCTTTTAAGCCTCAATCAAATAAAGCATGTAAGATGTGAAAAATTTTTAAGTCAATGACATTACTCTTACACTTCAGGATAAGCACTAATTTCAGTGCTGTGCCAGACTGGAGTCGTAACACTTATTGCTTCATCCCATTAGTCCCAATGGGGTCTAAGGGAAACACAGAAAATACCTTTAAGTAACTTAACAGGAAGTTTGATATCTGCACTATAATACAGATTCCTCAAGTTTGCCCAAATTTACAAGACTATTGATAAAGCAGATAGA
Organism: Ciconia boyciana; assembly: GCF_034638445.1. Classification (NCBI taxonomy): domain Eukaryota; kingdom Metazoa; phylum Chordata; class Aves; order Ciconiiformes; family Ciconiidae; genus Ciconia; species Ciconia boyciana. The sequence goes on along the minus strand of NC_132934.1, from coordinate 119,735,562 downwards.
TAAAAAAATACAAACTATAAAATATGCAACTACAAAAGGAAGTATATTAAGTCAAGTAATGAATACAAAACAGTTATTTAAATAAATGAGTGACTAGTTAGAGACAGGGGCTTATGTGGATAGCCATTTTTTCAACACCTATGAAGATTAGTTAATTGGCATAGAGAAAGGATAACACAGAGCTTTACCAAGTTTTCCCTTTTGACAGCTGGATTGCAGAAGAAGAAATTCATCACTTTCTCCATATCTCCTTTCTTCTAGCAGTGAAAGTAAATGTAAAGGCAACTCTTGAACAGATTTTCCCTTAAGGCTCATAAAAGAATACTCAGGACAGATGCTATAGTACATCTACAACTTTTATGCTTATCCTTTTTTCTAGTGATGTGCATAGTAGAGGCACATATCAGACAATTGACTGTGCAATATTCTCTTTCGTTTTGCAAGTAAGTGCAGTAAACAGATATAATATGTGCAGCAGAAACCACTAATTCACGCTAATGGCTGGCAGATGAATTGTGAATTACCATAGACTGCAAATTGATGAATAATCAAAGACAAGCAATAAGCAAGCATAAAGCTTCACGTAATATACTTTGTTCATTAATGCTGACAGCCATCCTTAAGTTCTCTTAGTTATGTTAATAATTCAGAGGATTGCTCTGGTAAATGAAGCGTAGTAAATTTTGTACCAAATCCCACAATCCAAATAATAAGACTTCACTACATCTCACTCTTATATATTTTACCAAAACATAGCAGAGACTGCCAGATTCTTGCTGAGCATCATAAAATGCGCAGATAACAAGGCAGTGTTTCCCTTGCATTTTAAAAACTTTTCTCCTTTTTTTCCCTACCCAAGTTAGAGGAAAACCAATTGCTCCAAATCGCCTCCTGAATAACGTTGTCCTCTCAAACCTGAATAGCTGAGCCCAGAGCATAAACCTGGTAGGAGCCTTTGCAATTTATAAAAAATAAAACCCAGTCTAAAAAGGTCAAGCAGGTCTATCATACACATATTTGCAACAGCATGCTTTGGAAATGTGCTGTGGTACTGATGTTTGAAGGGTTTGACTTTGTTTTTTTTAATCACACACTGAAAAATTCTTTGGTTTCTCTCTGAGGTTTTCACATTGCTCCATTGCACATAAACTAGAGGTCTTTCTCTTACTTTCTTAAGTATTCATTTTTTAATCTTTCCACCTATCATCTCATAAACTGCATACTCTGCATCTTGCTAGTCTGACCTGCCTTTTGGCATTATTTAAAACATTTAAATTGGTTCTTTCGAAGATACTAGGTTTCAGTTCACATTCATAAAATAGGGCTTCCACCTTTGATCACAAAGATTAAAGAAAAAAAGGTTGTTCTAGGCTTTGCACTCTTATTCTTAAGGCAAACAAATGCCTGTTGCATCTCAGGACTTTCCACAGTGACCAAGTGTTGAAAATGTCTATGGGTAAACATTCACACAGTTATTTTGAGGATGATACAATATAAAAGGACAACTGTCTTACAGGTCTAAATTCTTATCTTGTTAAGCAAATATTTTATTAAGAGAGTTGTCTAAGTAGTTCTATAGGACCAGAGATTCACCCGGCTTGTTTAGGTTATTTAACTTTCAGTCCTTTTTATTGCTATATTATTCCTTCTCCTTAACTGCTAAAAGAGGATATAACAAATGCCATGTTTTAGTGTTTGTAACGCTTGAGGTCTTGGAAGGCCCTTTTTTGGCTTTTTTTTGCTTTTTATGGATTTTTAGAACACCCAAGTTGCCTTTTTTCATTGCAGAGCCTGTATTGCCATTTGTTGAGCTACAGCTAAATCCGTAGTTTACCCAGAAGCCCATCATTAAAACTGAAACCAGGGGAGAAGCAACCAGCCTAGACGAAGGGTCCACTGTTTACAAAGGCTGTTTTCTGGCAAGTGACTGCTTTCCAGTCTGTAACCTGGTGCATCCCATCCCCAGGTATTTTGTAGAAGGGTGAATCATCCAGACCACATTTCTTCTCCTGTCATTTCATACCAACTCCTCTACCGGCACCCTGATACCTTGATACTTACAGCCTCTATGGTGGCAGAGGAATTAACATAAGGGTGTGATGTGAATACGGATTATGTAGAAAGGGGAGATGAAAATGTGTGCCATCTGTTATCTGTATCTCTGTCCTCAAAAGCCAAAAGAAGCTGCACAGGGTATTCTGTGCTTCCAATTTGCTTACATATTGGATTAAGAGACACAGCAGCTGGCATAATACCTAAACCTGCAGCACACACTATGGGCCCATCGGTTCTGGTCAGCAAACCAAGGAGACCTTTGTTTGAGTGGAAGTTCTTCGGTAGAAGAACTTGTCTACTGACAGCACATCTTGTCTTTGCCAGTCTTTCCATGTCAGCAAAAGATCCCATATAATTACAAGTTCAAGCAGTTTCTCCTCTGCCTAGAAATAATCTGATATTCCTACCTTCTGGGAAAAAATAGTTCTGCTGCAAGCTTGCGCTGTAAAACTATTCTTTGAATTAGCTCTCCAAAGTTTTGAACTGAATAAATTATTGTTATCCATGCAAACGTCTAACATATATTTCTGTTTGCTAGCCTAATTAATTTAATCCCCTTCACTCATGCTCTCCTCCTCTCTTAACCTTCCACAAACTTGAAAACAGTACAAACTGCGGTGAGAATACTTCTGCCTGAGAGAATAGTGAATAAATTCTCAAGAACAATCCCTGTGTCTGAGACCACTAATTTAATGCTTTCACTAAAGCAGAAGAAATGACAAATAACAATTATCAATATGCATGAGGTACTTAACAGCATGCAGTGAACAGTGTAGGTGGGCTTTAGACAGAAAAGGTCTATGGCATCATTTGTCTCATCCTAAGGTAGACATTTCAAATAGATTTAAAACAGCAGAATCCCTTCCAGGAAATATGCAGCTGTCTTCACTGACTACAGGAAGTCCTAAGTGAATAGTACAGATGCAGATGTCTATATTGGATTTGTCTGAAGTTAGATAAGGGAAATCCCACCCTGAGGGCTTACATGACTTTTGGATAAAATAATTGCATGAACTCTCTAAGAAGAAATTACAAAACACAAAGAAATTATTGTCACTCAGAGCTCTAAGGGCCACGATTCTTTGGAAAAGTTGCGGGATTCATTTAAATTATCATGGTCTAAACCATGCTATAAAATTGCAGCTCCTCTGACCCTTACCTGTTGCTCAGGGACTGCACGTTTCCTGTTCCCACACCCTTTCTTCACTAGTTACATTTCCAGGAGGAGCAAAATCCTCTCGGATATCTCTCTGCAACAAGCATTTGTTTCCACGACAGTGCTCACTGTCCTCTTTCCCTTTGCCAAGGTGCTCCCTTCCTCTCCAAGATGATCCCTTTTCCACTCTCCAACCTCTTATTCACTGGGCTGCTTCTTAACAAATTTTCTGTCCCATATCAGTCTCTGCTTGTCCTCCTGCTTTTTCTCTCATATTTCCATAATCATTTGGAGCTACAGGTTACAAGAAAGCCCTTGAGTGCTTTGGAGTTTTCTGGATTTTAGACTTCTCTGGCACTATACTGCACCTTACAGCTTTTAAAAAACATGCAAACAAACTTATGTGCCTGGTTAGCTGGTCTCCGCTCCCTCTGTTAGAGTCCGTGTCGAGCAACTGTTGTCTAAATACAACAGGGCCGCAAGCTTATAAAATGCTAGCCTTTAACCACAGACTTGAGAAATCTGAGACCCAAGATACTTGGTACAGAACATTTTCTTCTAGTTGGTCACAGTTTGGACAGGGGACCCACCTTAGAAAAAAAAAGTGCCTTTTTTTCTCCATTCTTTCACATGCTGTAGGTCATACTGCAGTTATTTTTAACAGCTTCCGTTAGCAAACCCCAAAATATATCTTTCAAAATCTCTTGATTTTTCCATAAATGACAACGTACACTGTGATTGAATATGAAATGGGCTCTAAAACTGATGCTGTGATGAATTCTTTTTCTTGCCTTAGGCCTTGGTACCTGTGGGTACCAAACATTTAAATACCAAGCTGATGTAATCCCTGGTTGGATTCTTTTCATGTCAGCTCCACTGTAAATATTAGGCTTTTGCTGATGCTAAATAGTCTAAACCCTGAGTCAGCTATCAAAACTCCACAACTCATAAGGGATCAGGCTGTGCTTAATACTTCAACATTCATATCTGAATTGACTTACAGCTAACATTAAGTAAATATATTCTTAGCTCTGCCCATCAAACTCTGTTAAAAGGCATGGAAGCAATGATGAAACCTGTGCAGTAACTTAGCTTTGTTCATCATCTGACTTATTTACTGTTGCTAGGTAAAGTAATTTTCTGAAAAAATCACCCCTCAAAAATTGAAGGCAAAACGCATGCATGAAAATGCAAAGGGACAGGATGAGTCAGGATACCAGTGTGAAAATCTTTTGCAGCTGTGCCAGCAATGTACAACATTGTTCCCAGATTCACGGAGACTTTAAGTTAATGCTGTTCTTCAAATGATGCTATAAAGAAAGTTGGCAGTTTTGGTTCAACTGTCATAGAAAAAGGCCTCCACATCATCCAGGTTACCACTCCGTCTAAGATTAACAGACAGGTTTACCTGCAGTTAGCAAGAGGGAAAAAGGTTGAAACTAAGGTAGTGAATGACTTACCCCTGCAAACACAAATGGTCCCTCCAAGTAACAACTACCAGGGAAGTACTGAAAGGCTGGATTTTTGCCCTTAATGTTTTGTGTGTCCTGAAGACCAAAAAAAAAAAAAAAGGTGGAGGGGAGTGAAGGGGAAAGGGGTGGATCTGGGATTTACGCACCCAAACAAGTTCACAATTATGACATTCCTAGCTGAAGCTGAAAAACAGACAAGAATTTCCATACCAACATTTCATTTACACATTTGCATCGAGCTTGAGAAAAAACACCAAGAAGAAAAAAAGTCTTGGCTATAGCCAAGATAAGGAATTCTATCATGCGTCTTTCATTTACATTTGATGATATGACGTTTAAAAAATGTATAATCTTCTTCAATTATTCTGCAGGCAATTTGGACACATAGAAATCCTACTTCCACACAACTCATTTGCAAGGCCAGCAATATTTATGACTAAAAAACCTTAGCAGAATTCAAACAAACATATGCTTTTCTGGGTGAAACTTTACATCTATTTCTATTTTCTGATAATTTAACCTCAACAGTAACAAGAACAGAAACAGTGAGTTGAGTCCTCAACTATTGAAAATGAATTCCATGGACATAAGACAATTTGAATGACCTAAGCATGTGGCTCAGAGAGGTAGTCCCTTCAAATCAAGAGCCACTTCATACTTGTGAGATATAGCCAGGTAAAGTCTACTCAAATTTTGAAAAATCAAACTTCTTCTTACTGAAGAGAGCATTGCCCTTTCCAGGTCAAGAATTTTATAGCATTAAGTCCAAGACCTTTTTTCTTTTGCCACTTTAGTATCTTCTGTGAATCCATTAAAGCAGGAAAAAACTACCACTGCACTGTGAAAAGACCCTGCTTAGGATTTCACCCTTCTTAGTGAAGAAAAAAATCAGTCACAGATCCAAAGACTTTTTTTATTAGGAGAAGCATTCTATTTTTATTTCTAAGGAAGCTCTCTATATTGTCCGTATACCGTGTCATATGAAGAAAAATCACCACATATTCTCGTTTTCTCGACATAGCCAATGACATATTGAGTTTTTCTTAATAAGGGCAGTTATAACTCTCAGGATATATTCAGGTCCACTCTTCCCTGCTCATTGCTCTGTGTCCTCTGAAAGAGTTGCAGAGGTCTGGTATTTGCACGTTTTAATACAGAAGGGCCAAAATCAACAGCCACTTCTTCCACTCTTGAATTCATAGTGCAATTGTCATTTACTCTGCTTCAAAGCACATGTCCCCCATTTGAGGATATGAACTGGATCTGTAGGAAAAGGGCTAACTATGGAAGCAAAAGATGACCTGCTCAATTCCACATAAGCAACTCCAGAAAGGTTGCCAGCAATTATAACTGACCACCATTTCAGTAAACTCTTATGCCAGTCATTGTCTATCTAGTCTAAAAGGACCTTGTATACAGAAACAGAGAAAGCAAGTCACCTCTCAACAACTCGCAAAATATTATTAAAATCAAAACCAGGTGATCAGCCTAGTATCCAGACTCATAGTGCTCAGCAGACCCAAGGCATGTACCTTTCATTTCGCCTTCTCCCCACCACCTCACTAATTCCCTTTATACACAGGTATCTACAAGGGAACATTAATTTGATTAAAAATAATAAATTAATAAACCACCAAAAATCCCATCCCAATATGTTTTCCCATTATTTATTTTTCAGTTACATGTAATGTTTTTGTTCTCAGTAGCAGGCAGGAGCAAGGAAAACAAACCAGATTCTTTGTCAGAATCTCACTCATAAGCCTCATACATGAAAGCATAAACTGAAGTGTACTGTTCCAGTCTCTTTCAGCAAGGAAATCTGTTCCCTCACAAATGAAAATGCTGAAACGGATATTAACTATGACCTCTTCTACTAAATATTTAGAGCTGTGTTATTTATCACTGCATAAAATCCCTGCATGGTTAAGGTCTAATTCATAAAACCTAACTTTTCTGTACTTCACATTAGCCTAATAAAATATGTATACTTACAGTACGGATTTTTTTACATATAGCAGAAATACAATTTACATCACAGGTTTGAATAAATATGTTAAGTGGAGTGTAGGGCTTCTCTATCATATTTATTTGGAGGTAAGCTTGTACAAACATATTTGCATGCATGGAAAAAAATGAGTCAACCCATTAATATGTTGGATGTCTGGCTTCTCTGTTAATCTTATGTTTACATAATCTTCATGTGTTTATCCCATACACAGCTCTGCTCAAATTAAATAAATATGTGGAAATACATAGATGTTCCATATTTTGGTCACTTTGGTGACCCAGTCAGTCACTTTTACTCTGTTACTAGTAAATATCTGCACACTGTCTGCATGACAGGCAAAACGCTTAGAATGGTTTGCATAATGACGCTGTTGAAGATGCTACTGAGCAATAGTCATTGTGCTTTCGTTGACTTGCAGCCAGTATTTGCTGATGATAAACACAGGATGTATATGACAAAACCTGACATATATGGTTCTTAAGAATAACAGCAGAGTTGGACACCAGAACTGTGTTTCTGATCAGAATATAGAAAAATACGTAAGTGAAAATTAAGCATATAGCTATTCATAACTGCTCAATACCCTTCTGTGCAAAATTCTGACTAGTTAAAGAAAATCCTTTGAAAATACAGGTTTCCAGATTCCAGTCTGATACACCATGGGAAAATTCTGTTTAGAATAACAACAGAAAAATCTCACAGGGCATGTTTTAAAGTGTAAAGAGCAAGATAACAAGTATACCCAGCACAAACTGTATGAGTATTTGTGTACATTAATTATTTGATTACTGAAGGACACGAAGTAGAATACAATGCTGTGAATTACAACACCCATCATAAGCACCATGAAGCCCAAGAGGTTTTGATCAATACCTTCAAACAACTTCTTTCCAATTGAACTTCAAACTTTGTCACTTCTGTATGCAATAATGCTATGTTTTACGTTGTGTCATGTGTCAGGGATGATACTCAGTAGATAGATCATTAAAATGAATGGATTAAAATTAAAAACAGCAAAGAGCATAGGAGGAAGGGAGGGAAGCAAGGAAGGAGGTTAGGAAGCATCGTTTCAGGAATGATGCTCAAAAGACTTTCTGTTTTGGTCAGTCCTTTATGGTTCAATGAATACTGAATCACATTCCTAAGAGATGTGTATACTGTAAAATCTGTAGAGATATTTTTATAGGCATACTGAAAAGTATTATTAGTTTACATTCTAATCTTTACTAACTATTTTAGTAATACAATCTAATGAATAACAGAAATGGCTGTGTTTTCATACCATAATTGCATTATGTGTAATTCACCCCTGTTGTCTCCTTACCAGATGGTGTACTGGTAGAATTTAGTGCATATATAAGTGATGGATTTGGACTGAAATAAAATCAACCTTCGCTTGTGAAATGCATTTTACATTCCATTACTGATTTCAGGACAAAACTCTGAAATGTAAAAGCTGGAAAATCAGCAGAGGGAAATAACAAAGGAGTGTTATAGCACCATACAAATGAATCATTGCAATTCATGCTCTTCATAGACTATACTTTTCTGCATGCTCAGCTCTCACTGATGTAGCAAGAGTGGGAGACATAAAATTACTATTTACGAAATTTGTGGAGGACACAACAAATGGTAAATAATATTAAGGACTGATCAGTTATACAAAGCAATATCTCAATTGCTTGTTAAGCTGAACATATTGAAGTACTATGCAGATAAAGAGTGGAAAAAGCAAAGTTATAGGAGCAAAACTTGTAATGTTGAGCTAGTAAAACTTGTGAGAGCTCAAGAACAGACACTGGAGTCTTGACTGGCAGAGTTTGCACAACAGTCTCAAAGTCACAGGAGTCACATAGCTCAACAAAAAAATATGTTAACATGATGTTTGTGTTTCCACAGGGAGAAGTAGCAGAAAGATGATTTTGCAATGGCAGTGGTAAGAGTGATATGGGTTTATTATGATCAGCTCTATGCTCCACATACCAGAAAAAATAAATGAAAAATGGGAGAGAGCTACAGGAAAAATAAATATGCCCAATGGCTGGAGAAGCCACTGTACAGTTTGAGAGATGGGGATTTGACCAAATGAGACAGTCATTGAGGGGAAGATAGCACGGTGACCCAACTACTGTTCCTAAAAATCTTGAAGATAAGAAAATAATTGATAATAAAGGCAACTTCAGTCTAGTGCAAATGGGTCTTATGAATGATAGATAAATAAATTCACACCAGATGTAAGACACTTATTTTTAACAGAATTGTGATTAATCATGTGTGAAAAATACCATGATGCCTTCCATTCACAAGAAGATGGGGGGGGGGGGGGGGGGATATTTAGAATATATGCTTTCATCAAAGATTCAAAACCTGGGCAAAATTATTTGATAAAATAGATTTTTGGGTATCTTTCTAAACCTTAAAATCTTAACATGGTATTCATGGACCAAAGGTAGCTAACATAATGCTCTTATAGAGACAGAAATCAAGGCAGAGGTGGTACTTTTAAGTAAATTAACTATGTGAACTTTTGCCCCCATATAACAGCACAGATAGCAAATGTATGGGTTTTTCCTATTTTATTTTCTGATCTTTAAGATCCCTTTTTTTCAGTAAAATGAAACATTAGAGACAATGTTTATGGCTTTTTCTCCCTCAGTTATTATTCCTACAATCATGTCCATTGAAATCAATTTAATCTTAACTACAAATAGTATTCACCACAGAGCTGGGGTGTTCATGGGAATTGGGATTTTTAGTAGGATGCAGACCCATATTTCCCTTAACTCCTTAAGCGCAACAAAGGACTGGAGGATTTAGCTGTTAATCCTGGAAAAATGACAGCCATAAAAAATGTTGACTCATTTCACCAATAGATCTATAAAACCACCATTAGGTTGTTATCACTAGGAACAACACTGCGTGGGTTGTGCATGTGCAAATGAGCACAAAATCACAGCTGGTATTTCTAATTCTGTCCAACCCAAGAGATATATGATCTCAGAAGTATCTGAGATAATTACACAAACTAACTCAAACCCAAATACTGAATTCCCAAGTGAAAAAATCTTTAGTATGTGTCATATATAACTATTGAACCATTTACCTTCCATCTGTGTAGTCTATAATTTTTATTGTCACATATTCTAATTATGAATAATGCTCCTAACAAAACACGTTTACACCTCTTCCATCCACTGCTCCAAACCCTGCTGAGAGAGTACACAAACTTGTTACTCTAGCATCCTGTCCAGAGCAAGCGCATAATAACTCAACTTGCAACTTCAGCAGGCATTAAAACAGAAAATGATTCTGTATTACAAAGAACATTGCCAAAAAGTACTTTGCATGAGCAGAGTGGATACCACACAAGAAATTGCTTTTTGAATAAATGCTCTTTCTTTCACTAGTTTGCCACCACATGAGGAAAAGCATCAGTTTTCTCACATATTACAATTCAATGGCAGATAGCATGCAATGGTTATAATTACAGCTTTAAATCCAAGCTTGAGCTAGCCTTGTTACAGTGCATGTAATTCACAATAATATTGACAATAGTGACAGTGAGAAAACCTCTTTTCTAACCTAACAACCCCTGTTGCAGCATTTCATCTTTCCAAAATGCAGAACGTAGAGGCTTTTCAGCACAAGAGGGACTTGGAGATTTCTATAAAGCCTTATGCATGTGAGAATAGGAATCCAAGGCTGGGGAGATGGAAGGAAAGGGTAAAAAGTTGTGGCAGAGTGTACCAATTCTATTGCTAGAGCTCTGTTTGTATTAAATGCATCCCTGTGAGCAATTGCCTCATGAGTAGTTCTCACGTTATATGCAAAAAGTAATTAACAGAAAAAGCAGGCTATGCATAAATTCTTCCATAATTCAAGTTGTGAAAATATCAAGCTCAATGCTGAGTAGAATTAATACAGTTTATTCTGCTCACAATCATCATTCAGTTTATTTCTTTAAAACTATTTTTTAAAATATTTAAAAATCATATATGAAGCAGCCTGTTCTATGAAGTTACATATAGTAGTATGGGGCATAGATCCTGCAAATACCTTTGAAATACTTGTATCAGCTGTGATACACACATACTCTACCAATACCACTGCATATTTATACACTTATATTTACATATAGGTTTGTAAAAACAATTGCATCATTTTGTCTTGTTTTCTCCAAGTCATAGTCAGAAGATGTATTATCATAGAGTGAACTAAAGCCCAACCTCCAAGTGACTCACTCCAGCTGCTGCTGCTTAATCAGTATTAGCCATAGTCAGGGCACAGTTCTGCACTGAGATATTCATGCAGGTCTTCTTCTAAAGGCATTAGGAGTCACTCAGAATGGGTGACTTTATTTGTAACTAAACCTGAGAACTGAAATTATTCCATGGGTTAGATTGCTTACATTTTTCTCTCCATGTGTGTTCCACTAGGCAGGGAGAAGTCCCTTGTTTAGCACCTCTAAATAAAGATGCTGAATAAGTGACAGTTTATTTATGAAATATTGTATCATTTGGTATAACTACAGCTGGCACAAAAATCCCTTAAACATATGTGATTGTTTGCAAACGTGTCCAGTGAAGGTGAAAACAATAATATGGTTTTTCTTTAACCTTTTGCACCTGAAAATGTCGGATGTAAATCACGAAGTTTTACAAGTTACATTTTTTCAAATACCCTCCTTAAAATATGCACAGACAATATACATTGTATTATAAGCACACACATAAGCAGTTTTCATTGTATTGCCTGTTTTGTAAATGGGAGTTGTTCATAGAAGGGCTTAGGATGCATTTTCATAAAGCAGCAGGGCTCCATCTCTGCGGTTACTTAAAAATGGCTTTAGGGCTAAGCTGAAAGGCGAACTGGTAAACCACAAACCAAAAACCATTTGCCCTTAGAAATGTATTCAGGGACAAGTTAAGTGCAAACCAGTTAGGAAGGCTGAGAGGCAAACTCCAACTCTGCCCAGCGCTGGGGCAGGGCACCCAAATGTGCTCTTGCCTGCAGAGTAGACGAGCTCCACTCTGCTTTGCTTAACCCAGCTATCTGCAGTATATCCCATCTGCTGTCCCAGCTTTGTCACATACAAGCCTGACACCGGGCAAATAAGAGGGTTGGTGTCCCTCCCGCCTGGCTGCTAGAATCACCTGCTGGCAGAGCAGATGGGATTTGTTGACAGCTTGAACCTACGTAGACTACCTGCCTGACAAAGTCGGGTCTGAGGGGGTTCATCGCCATCTGAGCATAAGGCCGTGCTTTAGCCCGCAGCACTGTGTACAGAGAACTTCTTCTGACTGAGCCATTCCTTTGCAAAAGATACAATTTTCCCATGGTCACGTATCAAATGAGTGACAGAGCTGGAAACAGAATCCAGGAGTCCCAGATCAAAGTATCCTAATTTATAACTAATAGAGACAGAAAGCCACAACGGGAGGATGAGGGTGCCTCTGTCAGCCTTCAGGGAAAGAGTCTTGCTGACAAGGAGCAGTATTTCAGTGTATTTTCAGCGTAAGTAAGAGTTTGATTTCTAAACGAACAGACACTTTGAGAAATGATTACTTCAGACTCCCTCAATATTTGCATGTCTTCTGTCTCCACGTCCCCAGCAGTTCAGCATGTCATTAGAGCACTGCTGATTTTAATGACTGGTTGCCAGAAAATGGTACAACTTGGAGAAAATGGGGAGCTGGTGGTGCTGAGCAAGTTACTGTTATTTACTCACAGGATGGACATGGAGTCACAGGCACAGAAGGTGCACAAGTTCAGGCTGTCTTCTTTCCTTCCTCTTACAAGTCAGTGCTCCATTTTTAACATTATTTGGACACCTCAGGTCTCAGCAGTAAATCTGAAATGGAAAACAGTCAGCATTTCCAGGGTGCAAAAGCCAAACTCCATGTAGGAAACAAAGTGTCTTCCACTGAAATAAAAACGATGCTGCGAACTACAGCAGCTGTAAATCAGAGTTGGGAGAACTTAAAGATGGTATCAAACCCACAAAGTTTCATAAAGAATCAAAGATCTAACTACTTATATAAACAGGAGGTGTGGATTTTATATATCTATACATCAGTATGCAAGTGCATGCTGCAATTATAATTTTATGCATATTAACTTTTAATAAATTGTGTTATTTAGTTTATGTACATAAATGATATTGCACTATAGTACCATATAGTCATGACATCCCTATATTAAGCAGCTCCTCCTTTCTTTACCATGAATGGAGACATAAAGTACAGATGAACTTCTGAACCCATTTTACTGCAGAGTGTGTCACAACTGTTAGGTTAGAGGGGGGAAAAAAACTTATGGACAGTCAAGACCCAGTGGCGAGAGAAGCTGCCTGCATCAACAAGCAAGAGAGCACTTCAGAGATGATAAAATACTAGATAAATCTTCCAAGAAACAGATAAAAAAAATGAGCAAGGTCATAAATCCTTAATGTTTAACTCCTCTTAACCCCACTGAAGAAACACTTTTTCAAAGAGAGTTAAATATAGCCAGGCAGTAAAATGAATCAATATAAGCTATAAAACAGAGAACCACATAGGGGGTGAGGGGAAATTCTGACAGTTCAGGAAAAAGAGCCAGAGAAAACTGGGAACTGCAAAGTCCTGCTGATCTCCCCAGGCAGGTGAGATGGTCTCTTGTAACAGGTGACACAGTTTTTTATCCCCAGATAATCAGGAGAGTTAATATGTTTCTATCAATAAATGTGGATTGAAAAATAAGATACATAAATTGACAATCACTCTTTTTTCCTACTGAGTGCAAACAAAGTTGTCTTGTGTGATACAAATGACACCACAGAGCATGCCATGCAATTGTATCCAAACATTCCCTAATTAGCATCAGCCATTAACCTCCAGTCAGTGGATCACTGAGGTCAGACTGGGGATTTATAATCTAGCCAATTTACACCTATCTCCCTGCAGTCAGGACTGCAGAGGGGCCTCTAATCAGAAGTGTTTCCTATGCAACCACAGAACCTTTTACAAAGTCACTAGGTCCAATTAAAATTCAACTCAAACTGTATCCACAGACTAAGCTAAGTTTCCTAGTCAGCTGGAGGTAAGCTAAGGCTACCTGAACATGTTTCAATCAATATTGGTTTTCAGCAGGAAATTTGGTGTTTGGCTAAGCAAAATTTCATTAAAATTATCTGCTGCAAATAGAAAAGGATCTGCTTTTGTCAAAAGCTGACTACCACAGAAATTTTCATTTTTCCAGTAAAGGAAAACCACTTGAAAATTTTGTCATGAAAATCCAGTCGTTCCAATATTTCTGTGCCTACTCTGGACTGTGAGCTGGGCCACTGAAATCTCCCAAGCTGTGCCACAGACCCAGGATGTACAACAGGGGCTCAGTGAAAAACTGTGGTGCACCAGAGAATAAGTATCGCGGTCTATTAGCCCACCCGCAGAACGGTGGTGACAGGAGACATCTAAACTGTAACATCTACTATGTAAAAATACGTCTCTTTTCAGCCAAAGTTTTTACACAGAACAAACATCATCTCTTCAAAAAATCGTATGAATGAGTAAAGCAAGATGGTCAAAGACACAAGACATGCTGATGAGGCAGAAGAGTGCAAAATTCCCTCTCAAAAATATCAGTACTCTCAAAGGACCTGATCCAAACCTATTAAGTCAATGAGACTCTTTCTGTTAGAACCAACTGGCTTTCCATTTGATCCCACGCAGCAAGATGGAAATTTTATTCCTTTAAAAAAAACCAGTGTGGAATAAAGAGCATTTGCAGTGAAAGGTCCTTCATACTCTCATATTACAGAAGTTGTACTTCTGCTATTCAACCAGAAATCCTGACAGTTTAGCTCAATGTAGTGTATTTCACCCCCTGCTAAATTTTTTAAATGTTTTGATGGACAGAAGGGAGCACAGAAGCTGCACAAGTCGTAGTTCCTTCTTTGCTTGAAAACTAACTATTTGCTTTTCAGTGCTTGAGCTGCAGTAGACGGAAAGTAATTTAGACCTTGGCAAATCAGGAAGAACCCACCAAATCACTGGCAGCTTAAACCGCAGAGTGCTAGAGAAGCCCTGACTGCTTCAGGCCACTGCCCACCATTTGGCAGGGCTACCAAAGGATTGCAAACTTATAGCTATCCTATTTCTTTTTTATAACACCTTCTTATAAACTTCCCGCTGAAGAGTAAGGGTGCCGGGAAGCAGAACAAAGCCAGGAAGGCATGCAGATTAGCATCAGAGAGAGAACAGCCAACGGAAGCAAGGGCAGGAGTGAAGTTAGGGAGCAAAAGCAGTAAGAAAAGGATACCAAAGAAAAAATAACCAGCTATCCTGGCAGCCTCTGGGTGCCACTGAAGGAGTTCTGCCCAGAGTTTTACATGAATGTGTGCCCGGGGAATAGGTCCATGGATACCTAGAGGCAAAGTCCGTTCTGCGGTGCTTCTTCCTGGGCGGGAGGACAGAACTCTGCGCCAGAAACAGGCTGACCGAGCTACGTACAACAGGAGCTTCCCTGCGCAAGTCATAGCACTGAAAACAGCTCATACGTGACTTCACGAATCTAATCAGGCACAGCACAGGGGAACGCAAAGTTATTTCCGTGCTGTCCTGGTTTTGGCTGGGATAGAGTTAATTTTCTTCCTAGTAGCTAATATAGTGCTGTGTTTTGGATTTAGTATGAGAATAATGTTGATAACACACTGATGTTTGAGTTTTTGCTAAGTGGTGCTTACATTGGTCAAGGACTTTTCAGCTTCCCATGCTCTGCCAGGTGCACAAGAAGCTGGGAGGGGGCACAGCCAGGACAGCTGACCCAAACTGGCCAAAGGGCTATTCTATACCATATGACGTCATGCTCAGTATAGAAACTGGGGGGAGTTGGCCGGGGGCAGCGATCGCTGCTCGGGGACTGGCTGGGCATCAGTTGGCAGATGGTGAGCGGTTGCATCACTTGTTTTTTTTGCCTGGGTTTTGTTCTTCTCTCTCTCTTTTGTTGTTTTCCTTTTCATTACAATTTATTATTATTATTATAAATTGTAAATAAATTGTAAATAATAATAATAATAATAATAATAATAATAATAATAATAATATCATCTTTCCTCTTTTTCCCAATTATTAAACTGTTCTTATCTCAGCCCACAGGTTTTCTTACTTTTGCTCTTCCGATTCTCTCCCGCATCCCACCAGGGGCAGGGAGGGTGAGCGAGTGGCTGCGTGGTGCTTAGTTGCTGACTGAAGTTAAACCACGACACGCGCCTAAGTTCATTGCAGTCTTTGGCTTCTCTCCGGAGGCTACCAGCAAGGTTACCAGTGACTGCCAAGCACAGTGATGGTGTCATTATGGAAACACCTGTCCACGGGACCACAGCAATACAGCTCACTCACAAAGGCCGCCAAACAACAGATGGTAGCAACTTTTGATCGCTACCAACATGGACTGGATTTGAACCAGTGAGTTAGAAGTAAAAATATTTCCAGCTCATTTCTTATTCCCTTCAGCTATTTCTTCCCCTGCTAACATTATATATTATGTATTACCTTATATTAGGTCCTGGGGAAGGAATTGATTAAAAAACCAACAACCTTCTCCTTACTGTGTAAAGCGAAATAGAACTGGCAAACTTGGATGCCTACTGTTTACATTTTACAGTAAGAGGGCAATTTCACACTGCCTACCACTGATGCTGCAATATTTCCATACCCACTTTTTGTTTGTTTGTTTGTTTTAACTCAGTTCATGCCAGAGTTAAAATGAGAAGACTCATCAAAAACATCATGTCTTCTCCATTTTAAGGAGTTTGTGTCAGCCCTCTGTCTGCATTTTTGTTGTGTTATAACATTGATCCGTTTACAGAACCAGGTCAGCTCTGTGGCTGGCCTAGATAAAGCAGCAGGGATCCATCTCTCACCTGGTCCCTGCTGCCTGTCAGCCAACCTGTGACTGTGCCCCTGCCCAGGTGACTTCTTACTCCACATGCAGTTGTAGGTCTGACCCTACTAACCCAACCACTTCCACCAAAACCGCTCAAGGCATGGGATTTCTTTGTACCTAAAATCATCCAGCCCACTCTCGTCCAGACATCTTTCACCATCCGCAGAAAGTCAATGAATCAAAGGCGAAGCAGAAAGCTAAAAGTTAAAAGCACCCAAGCGGATTGCTGAAAGCATACGTCGTACGGCAGGCATGCTGCAGCGATGTGTGGGTGGCCGGCTGATTGTCTGGCTGCCTGCCCGCTGCTCTTCACATGCCAGCGGTACACCTCCAGGATGCTGCCATACCATAATCAGCCTCAATGGCACAGGCTGCACAAGCTTCAGGAGACGTGCACAGACCTCTTGGGTTTGGAGAGCTTTTGGATCTGCGGTTATTTAGGCTTCTATTTATGAGCCTGTTGTGTAATAAAAAAGTGTGCTAGGGGAAAGAGAGTGGCTTTTCCGAATCTCAGACATTATTACTTTGACGGAAATTAAATTATAAGCCCTTATCACCACTTAGGAGTGGAAAGTGCTGGAGGCTATAAACCTCCTGGGTGAAATCTTAAGCCTGTGGAAAGCAAGGGCAAAATTACTATTGACATTAATAAAGCCAGGATCTCATTCTATATATTTGTGCGTGTGCATGTGTGTGGTTTGCATTTTCACAGAGAATCGGGATTACTTATTAACTGACATGCAGAGACTGCGGCAAAGACTGCCCACAGTATCATCAAAGCTTATGGAAATGTTCCTAAGATTCTCGCTTCCTTTGAAACTGCCTGTACAAGCCAAATAAGAATCTCCTAAACCCAGTATGTGTTTTGGTTTAGATATAATTTATTTGTCAAATAGCATGCTTGAGTGATTACATGCTTTTTTGTTGTTTTCTGAGATTAATATTCATTTGGGAAAATGAAAGTAGGAGTGCATTATTCTGTGTTTTATTAAATCATTAGTTACTGAGCTTTAAGTGGCCTTCTCAGTTGGAAATAAATCTCACAACATTGGCTAGTAAGTTTTGACTGTAGATACTATACAAAAGCAAACTGGCTGTGAATGCATTATTTCTAATGCAGCATGTATTATTTTGTATCTGTAATTTCTGACTTTCCCAGAAGCAAGATGTAAGTAGTTTTTTGTTGTTTTTCAAGCAAAAAATAAGAATGTAAATTTTGTGCTATAATCATTCCTAACTCATCCATTTGCTTATTCTGACATCTCCATGGAACTAGATCTGTGAAATTTATGAAATTCAGCTGTCTGGGTTTTTTTGCCTAAGCACTTTCTGGCAAATACAGATCCTCCAATGACGCTAATGACTACAGATCCTTCGGCATACATGGAAATATAACAAGTAACTCCACTGGAAATCTGCTCCAGGTAACCAAAATACTGTTTTTCTTAACATCTGCTAAGTTTCACATTAAGTTGTATCTGGGTATGAAACAATTAAAGAGAACTGATAGCTTTTTTTTAAATAAGAGCTCTGAATTTAGACCTTTGCATTTCTCTTTGTCATTTATGCCTGAATAGACACAATATTGCTTTAGAACAGACATCCCATGTAATATTTTTTTCTTGTCATGACCAGAAGCCTCTTCTGCTTTGCCTTAAGATTTCTCCTAGCTGAGTGCCATCCCTGCATTGGCTTTTCTCAGTTTTTCTCATGCAGCCACACTTTGACTCCCACACAAACCCCTGGTGACCTCCTTCTAACTAAATGGAAATTGATCCCTTTTTCTAGGTTTGCCCCCTCAGCCTTTCTCCTGCTTCTCAAGAAGCCATGGCATTCAGTCATCTTTCAGTCTTCACAGTTCACTGTATCGCAGGACAGAGTCCATTTCAGCTAATTCCAGCTGTTCCAGCACAGGTATCTAATCTACACTTGTGAAAGCCCCCAGAGAGCCTCCAGAGAAGGAAGTATGAGCAGGGGATAATTCATCTCATTCTTACTGCAACCAGATCCTGAGCTGCCCAGGTTGCTGAGGTTTATGTTCCTGTACCCTTTCCTCATGTCAAACCCACAAAAAGGTTGAGATGTTTTTAAACTTCAAAAGGCAAGGATGATGTGGATGTTGTCTACCTAGACTTTAGTAAAGCCTTTCACACCATTTCCCACAGCATTCTCCTGGAGAAACTGGCTGCTCATGGCTTGGATGGGTGTACTCTTTGCTGGGTAAAAAACTGGCTGGGTGGCCGGGCCCAACGAGTGGTGGTGAAGGGAGTTAAATCCAGTTGGCAGCTGGTCACAAGTGGTGTTTCCGAGGGCTCAGTATTGGGGCCAGTTCTGTTTAATATCTTTATCAATGATATGGACAAAGGGATCAAGTGCACCCTCAGTAAGTTTGCAGGCAACACCAAGTTGGGCGGGAGTGTTGATCTGCTTGAGGGTAGGAAGGCTCTGCAGAGGGATCTGGACAGGCTGGATCGATGGGCCCAGGCCAACTGTATGAGGTTCAACAAGGCGAAGTGCTGGGTCCTGCATGTGGGTCACAACAACCCTATGCAACGCTACAGGCTTGGGGAAGAGTGGCTGGAAAGCTGCCCAGTGGAAAAGGACCTGTGGTGTTGGTTGACAGCCGCCTGAATATGAGCCAGCAGTGTGCCCAGGTGGCCAAGGCAGCCAACAGCATCCTGGTTTGTATCAGAAATAGCGTGGCCAGCAGCACTAGGGAAGTGATCGTCCCCCTGTACTTGGCACTGGTGAGGCTGCACCTCGAATACTGTTTCAGGTTTGGGCCCCTCCCTACAAGAAAGACATGGAGGTGCTGGAGTGTGTCCAAAGAAGGGCAACGAAGCTGGTGAAGGGTCTAGAGCACAAGTCTTATGAGGAGCGGCTGAGGGAACTGGGGTTGTTTAGCCTGGAGAAAAGGAGGCTCAGGGGAGACCTTACTGTTCTCTACAACTCCCTGAACGGAGGTTGTAGTGAGGTGGGTGTTGGTCTCTTTTCCCAAGTAACAAGCAATAGGACAAGAGGAAATGGCCTCAAGTTGTGCCAGGGGAGGTTTAGATAGGATATTAGGAAAAATTTCTTCACTGAAAGGGTTGTCAAGCACTGGAAGAGGCTGCCCAGGGAAGTGGTTGAGTCACCATCCCTGGAGGTATTTAAAAGACGTGTAGATGTGGTGCTTAGGGACATGGTTTAGTGGTGGACTTGGCAGTGCTAGGTTAACGATTGGACTTGATGATCTTAAAGGTCTTTTCCAACCTAAATGATGCTATGATTCTATGATTCTATGAATACGAACTAGAGTGATGGACTTTTAGATGGAGAAAGCTGTTGCATGGCAAGGGAAGACAGAACAGAAATAGAAAGGATTTAGTCACTGCTTTTACCCCCTGCTCTTCTCCTTGTTTCCATGGAGCGCCTCAACCAACCCAGGGAGTGGTGGCAGACACTGCTTTACCCTGTTGCTCCTGCACCACTCTTCTTGCTGTCTCTCATCCCCATGGCACGTGTCCTTCCTGATTCTCCCAGCTCAAGCTCCCCTGGAACAGCAAGCCCTGAGCACCATGAAGGGAATTTCTCCCTGCTTCTTCTGCTTCCCCTATTCAGTGGTTTCTGGCACCTGCTCCCCTGAGAAGGCTCTGCAGCTTCCCTTGAGTAGGGACAATCTCCCCTCCCTTAAAGGGTTCCTCCTCATCTGCTCTCCTTAGAGGAACACCACACCACTGGGAAAAAAAGAATTTTTTTAAAAGCTCGAATATCTTCCATCATACTAGGATATGTCTAAGACATGAAGAACAGAATGGCTCTCCTTCTCCACTGCTCACAGAGAAAGCCTCATTGTGTACCTAAATTTTAGATTAACATTAACCCAATGGCCAAAGATACCATTGCAAAGCAAGTATATAAAATATCTTACTCACAAGATGATAGGAGGGATAACAGCTTTAGCTGTATTTACTTTTCATAGATACAAGTGCTGGTACTATGCACAGAGCACTGGGAAAAACAAAGTTTCTGGTTTGTAGGAGAGTTTAGAGCATAGACTCTTTTACAATATCTGGGTCTGCGTTCTTTAAAAACTATTTGAAAGCACAGATGATTTAGGAACAGCTTTAATTTATCAACACTATTGTCACCTTCCATTCATTGACCATGAAAACCATTGACCATGCAATAGAAATACTAGACAGGCAACAGAAAAACTGGATATTGCACTCTGTCCTTGGTTTAGAACATGGCCTGCCAGTGAGTGGTTTTTTGAAGTCTTTGATGCTCTAGATCTCACTGTTGGATGTTGGAAGTCCAGTGAACCAGAAAGCAGAGATCTAGCACCTTTGCACCGATCCTGTGCTGTCTCAGAGTTTTTAAAGGCCTCTTCAGCATAGATATTGTTTTGTGGACTTGTCAGGTTATGACAGTCACAGCACTGAACTTGATAAGCTTCAGCGCTAATCCAAATCTTGCCTAGAAATGACATATCAAGCCTGCTCCTAAATGCCCCCCCTCTCCCAGACCATGAGCAGATGGACACAGGAGTGTGTGTCCTTCTGGGTGAGATTTAGGGCAAACCCCTCAGGAGATGTGCCAGGCAAGGAATTGCAGGAGTGTATCCAAAACTTTCAATACCAATTTGCAGCGTATGAAAGAGCTGAAAGAGGGAAGGATCTCACAATCTAGCCTGCTACTATGAGTAAACAGTTCACCTCCAGTTTTTCAGCAGCATATGATTGGAACCAGTTCTTTTAGCTGGACTTCAGAAGGAACAGTCACCCAATTGACTGTTCCTGTTTTAATGCATTATCCACGAACTGTGAACTGCCTCATGAAACAAGCAGTGGTAGCGCTATGTGTATTTCCATTACATTTAATTTCTCGTGAGGCAAGAGAGAAGAGAGACACCAACACCACAGCTGGTGTGTCTCTGATCTCATAGAGCTGGACAAAAAAATTTGTTAAGGAGAGGTTAATCCAATTCCTTTCTGTGCAAAGTCCATTTCACTTAGTTCTGAATTTACAAATCAAAATGTAGTTATCATTGTAGGAAGAATGGTATCAGCTTGTAATTAAATTATCAGGGTTTACAATTGCTAGCACTGAGCTATGCAGCAATGGTTTATGAATAGGATGAAACAACAAGTTCCTTTTACATTAGGTCAACTTACCCAAATTTCTAAATTAAAAAGAAATCCATCCATATTTGTGTTCTTGCTTTAAAGAGACCATATATTTTAGATAAAACCCCTTTTAGAACCAGTAGGTTTCTGTAGCCAGACACAGCACTTCTCTTCACTTCACCAGATTTGGTGCCTATGCTTATATAAGGCCACTCTCCAAAGGGGGATGTGCACACTTTGCCTACAGAGTTTAGCCTCCTTGGGAATTGTCTGTAAAAGATGGGTAGATGGAATCCATCTTCCTTAAAAGCCCCTCAGCAGAATTGTCCTCTGTGGATGTCATTCAATGTCAGGGTATCTATTTGTGATTTGATATGATTAGTCTGTAGTAGTTTAATTCACCACCATGTTCTACCTTGAAACTAGGGCAGGAGCCAAAAAAAATAGGGGAACTGTTTATTACATGCCTAAATCCAAAGAAATAAGATTTGCTTTATTTTTTCCCTTTTTTTTTTTTCTTTTTTTTCCTTTTTTTTTCTTTTTACCTCAAATGATGACAATATATCCATTACAGTTTATGGGGTCTTTTTTCTAAATGACCACTAGCTTCTTTAGTTTTTTTCCTATACACAGATTTGCTTTTATTGATACAGATCTTTTATAACCTTAAACTTGATGTCAGTTTACCTGTGGTCTTTGGAGAAGATACCTGCAATGACACAAATGGCAGCTGTCTGGCCAAGAATTAACATATTGGTAAGTATCTCAAACTCCTTTAACACCACAAGAGGTACAGAAGAAATAGAGGCAAAATCAGCTTTCAAATCTCTCCATTAAGGGCAAGGGGCTCCTTGCTTACTGTGCTGAGTCAGCCTGAAATGTACCGTGTTTCAAAATATTATTATTTTGTAGGAGCATAAGGCTTTTAAACTAGTTATTATACACTTTGGAGCCTTACCAAAGACACCAACCCCCAGATAAAATTGTAATAAATAGTGGTAGGGAGAAAAGTAGCTACTGCAAAGCCTAATTAAGTATTTTGATTAGTTTGTACTTGCTGCATTTTGGCTGCTGTTTATAATTAATTTTGTTATCCAATGTCTGTCAGTGCTGGTTTTTCAACGACTTCTTTGTTTACTTAATTGGGCAGTGTGCTGGTTTTGTCTGGGATAGAGTTAATTTTCTTCATAGTAGCTAGTATGGGGCTATGTTTTGTATTTGTGCTGGAAACAGCATTGATAATACAGAGATGTTTTCGTCATTGCCGAGCAGTGCTTACACAGAGTCAAGGCCTTTTCTGCTTCTCACCCCACCCCACCAGCGAGTAGGCTGGGGGTGCAGAAGAAGCTGGGAGGGGACACAGCTGGGACAACTAACCCCAGCTGACCAAAGGGATATTCCATACCATGTGATGTCATGCTCAGCGTACAAAGCCAGGGGAATAAGAAGGAAGAGGGGTAACATTCAGAGTTACAGCGTTTTGTCTTCCCAAGTAACCATTAGGCGTGATGGAGCCCTGCTTTCCTGGAGATGGCTGAACACCTGCCTGCCGATGGGAAAGAGTGAATGGATTCCTTGTTTTCCTTTGCTTGTGTGCGTGTCTTTTGCTTTATATATTAAACTGTCTTTATCTCAACCCACAAGTTTTCTCCCTTTTAGTCTTCTGATTCTCTGCCCCATCCCACTGGGGGGGAGTGAGCGAGCGGCTGTGTGGGACTTAGTTTCTGGCTGGGGTTAAACCACCGGGCAGTTTATAATCATCACTTTGGAAAAACGAGTTTTCCTCTTTGCTTTTATAATTGATCATATTCACTAAGCCTTTTTTCCCTTTCAGTTGCAATACCCTTCATAACACCGACAGGATTAACTCCAAGCAACAAACCAGCTTTCCAGTCACAATGGCAGGGTGCTGAGTAACGTTTCTTACCCACAGTCAAACACAGACCTTCCTTTACCTTCAGCCACCTTTTCCAGCAATGTGCAACCTATAACCCTCTAACACCAATTCACTATTTGAGTCCGTAGTAATGAATTAGTGCACCTATGGAGAGGCCCATGGCAGAGGAGTGTCTTCTGGACACAACCGGTCGCCCTGCCATGAAATGACTGCAGAATCAGAGCCAATACCACAAAATGAGACTGATTTTGCAGCAGGAAGGAGCCACCATCATTTTTAATACCCTACTTTAGACTTTGAACAAGGAGACTCATATTGTTTAGCTTTTGACTTCTGAAGTCAGTTATTTCCTTTCTCCTATTTGGGCAAGGCAGTAATTCAGTAAAAAGAGGAGGGGGCACATAGCCAAAACTATTTTATATTGCAAAGTAGGAAAGTACCAGTGAAATGTGAAACTGAGGCACTACTGTCTGTAGAACAGGAAGACTGGGAATATCATAGTGACTGGCATGACTTTGAAAACTAGAGTAATAGGTATGGGATGAGATTTAATAGTTCAAAGTGCAAAGTCATGAATTAAACAGAAATTTCTGCCCTCAGTTACGAACGTGATTTGACTGACAATGAAAAAGAAGGAATTGACTGTATCCTCCTCAGTCAAGAGGATAACAGAGCCATGAGTGCAATACAACTGTAAAGAAGTAAATGTCATCCTACATCCCATCAGCTAGGATGTTTCCTGTAGGGAGAGGGGAATATTATTTCTGTTGTACATGACACTGATGAGCCCTTTGCAGTAATACTGTCACAATTCTGGTTCCTCTTGCACCAGTAAGATGAATTTACACTGATATTATACAGAGGAGGACCAGCAGGCTGATAAGGAGAATGGAGAGCTCATGGTACAAGGGAAAAATAGCAAGAATTAGTCTAGTTCAACCTAGGAAAATAAAGACTAAGAGGGGATTAAGTTATTTGCTATAAATATATTAGATCAGATGAAGGGAAGGGAGAAAAGGAGGTAAGCATGGTTTTAAATTACTGGAAAATTCACTACCTCAACAAAAAGATTTCAACTAGATAAGCAAAATTTTAAAGTACAATGTCAAAATGAATTTCTAACCATGAGAAGAGTGAGTAATGCTTCAGGAGTTGTAGCAGAGGAAAAAAAAAATGTTTTATAGTAAACAGCAACCACTGGAAGGGAGGAACTGTATGGCACAGTGCAGACATGATCCAATGACCCTGCAGGTTGTTTCTAGACCTCTAGTCCTAAACCAGAACACCGTAACAGAGCTGAGAAGTTTTTATGAACCAAATTTCAGCAAATGGGAGGCTCACGTAGAAATGGAAGGCAGAGGAAACAGAGAGGAAAGACTAGACGCAGTGACAGAGAAGCAGTGATGGACTGCTCTATAATATATATAAGGAACACCACAAATGCCGTATTTAACCTGACCTCCGTAACAAAAATTTACCTCTTGAAAATTAAAACTCATAATTGATTAAGAAATCCCAGCCAAAAAAGAAAGCTGAAGGGAGTCACTTGAGATTTAAAGAGTTGAAATAATTACTCATAAAAGGAGTCGAAGGAATTAAAATTGAACAAGCCTTGATTATATGGGAGTTTCATATGATTGGTCTGTGTCCTGCAATTTATGAAGACAGAAGAATACTCAGAAAGTTATTTGTTGTCCAAGCATGAAGCTACATTATCAGGGAAGACAGTTTGCACATCAAATGGGATAGTGTGGGAAACATGGGGAGATTTTGCTTCTGCATGCAGCAAAATTCCAAGCTTGCCATTGCATCTCTGTGATGGTTGCAAAACAGCTTTACATAAGCAGCTTTTATAATGCTCCATGAAGATCAATAGCTTTAGGTTGGCTTATTTGTTTTGTTTTGTTCCCCTGTTACAAAAGTACTTGATCACAGGCAGGAAAGTTGCTTTGTTGTGTCAGGTACTATCCAAAAATATCAGGAAAGATAGACTTTACCCTGCAGAATACAGGAGATAGATAAAGGGCAAAGGAGAGAAGGTTATTGCAAACCTCTCCATACTAAATCTTGGCAACTGTTACACCTAACTCCATATTTATAGCCATTCCCTATCTTGACATCCAGAAACGGGAAGACTAGCAAGTGAAATAGGAGCTTTTGCACAGTAAAGCAATCTTAAATATCAGGCAGGTTTTCAAAACAGCTGTGCTAGGTTTACCAGATTGCATTATGGAAATGTTAGACTCCAAAAAATGATGCATTGATGTGTAAATAAGGAAAAAATGGGGGTGGTAGGTTGGGAAAGAGAATTCCCTCTGGTATTCTTCCTGCCAGAAAACAAAATCAGACAGCTTCCACCCACCAGTCTCTCCTTATCTCCCCTTCAGTTTCCAATGGCTTGCTCTGCAAAATTTCTCCAACTCCAACAAGCCATAAAACCTACTGAGGATTTAAAATTATTGTTAGATTAGCAAATTTTGACCCTTTGTCAATATTATCAGGTTGTGTGAACCAAAGGTGTTTTAGCTGATCTTTAAGCAGACATTTCTAACCATAGCTTTTCTTACTGTTGTGCAAAAAAGCTCTCGGTATCGCCATATGGTCTGAAGCAATATCTAGACTTATATTTTCTATGCCAGTGAGAAAAAGCGTAATAACGAGAGGAGGAGCAAAGGAAGCTCTAGGCAAGGCGGCTTCTCCAAAGCTGCCAGGGGATTTGTTCCCTTTGTAAATCAAAACACTCTGAGGCCTGATCTTCATGTACTTTTGCTTTGTGATGGTGTCTAAGAGCCCTGGGTCAGGATCAGCTAGCCATATGACTGTTGAAGTGTACATCTTAGCCATAAAAACAGATGCTTTTTGATGCATTCAGGAGTGGTTTTGGTATCTCCAGGTAAGTGCTGTAATTTTGAGAAGAACAGTGGACAAACATTATCTTACAGCTAAACAGTAATTCTTTAATGAGACAGATTAAGAACCACTGACTCTTTAAAATAGTTAAAACTCAGAGTTTATGTATTAAACGCTATTCTGTGACCAAAATTCTTCTGCAGACACATTTTCGATTCACCTACTGACCCCTTCCAGAGGAAAGCAGGGACGTATACCAAGAAAAGTAAACACTTCAGAACTTGAAGGGAAGAACCGATAGCTCTGGCTCAATTTCATCAGACTTCAAACATGTAATGCTGTTTGTCATGCATGGGATTGCATTTGAAGAATGCGCACAGCAAGGAAAACCCATACATGCAGGGTTGGCATAGATGATTCAGCGTATTGGAAACTACAGTGTAGGTAGCAAGCTGATGGCATTGCATACACTTACAGATGTGAACTAAATAAAGCTAACGTGAAGCTATTGTCACGAGTTTGCAGGATAAAGTCATGGGAATAACACGTGCATTCACATTTTGTACTGGGAGCTGTAGCTTCACTGAAATACAAGTATCTCCAGTTGGCAAGCATACACCAAAATCATTCCTACAGAGGCGCCGGCAAGTGATTTCTCCATGTGTAAATGCCATGTTACATTGGCAAAACAAAAACTGGAGGGGGATAATCATGCGTCAGATCCCAGATTAGGCAGTTAGTCTCCATATAATCTCTCCACAACCTCTACATAACCCCTATACAATTAACAGAAGGTGAGGGAGAAAAAACCCTCCAGAGGGCAATTCAGAACTGATGTTTATTTCAGGTGCACTGAGTAGCCCTCTGCAGGCTCCTCTCTTTCTTCAATGGCCTAAGTAGAGCAGACTCCTAAAGTAAATCCCTAAGGTTAGGCATCTAAAGTAGGGTGTACCAATCCCTTCCACCTCCTATCTACCCATGCCTCTACTTCTCCTATTGTTTAAAAAATGTACTCTCCAAAACCAATTCCAAAAACCTCAAGCTGATATAAACTTCAGGTCCTGACATAAACTGTTCCCTCAGGCAAAGCACAAGTCTGGTGAAGTCAAGTTGTTTCTGGTACTATCCATCCAAAGGGAGGTGGGAGGGATCTCTGAGTCAAAGCCCATTAACTGAAATCGCCCTGAACAAGCAATTCAGATTTAGAGACTGCCAGTTCAAGTACTGCTTTGGCCTTCAACCGAAATGCAAAGGGAAAAGAAATCTCAGCAACGTACCAGTCAGGCCCTTGCCTGGGACCTTAAGGAAGTAGCAGGCATCTTTTCTGTGTGTGCTAGCATAAGTATTAATAGACTGAGAGGTTCTGCAGTGAGATTCATGGAGTTGGCTTAGAGAAAACTGCAACTGAGACAAATAGATTGAAGGGGGACAGCAGGCTAAGTATAAAATATTTATTTGTGCACCTGTTCAAGAGCCATTTTAGTTTGTGTGCCCCAAGAGAAGAAGTGCCATTTGGAAAGCACAAGGGTTTGTGCAATTTAATGATGCTATTATGGTTCCAAGCTCAATGTAAGCATCCATATGCCACTCGTCCTGAAATATTTAACAATTAATAGAGATAAAAGGCCCTATCACACATCATGATGTGTCAGGATCATGAAGTCAGGAAGGATAAGCTCATACATACCCTTGTTCCACAGAAACCCTTCCTCCATTTTGCATATGCCCACTTTTCCTGCTGTGTTGGCAAACGAAAGCATGAAAAATGAGTAACAAGTGGAGCAGGCTCTAGAAAAGCAGCTTCAGCTTGGAGAACAGATACTGTTCCAGTAGACAGGCTCCTAGCAAAAGGGAAGAGATTTAAAGAACAGTAGTTTGCAAGAAGAAATGAATAGTGGTGCAAAACTCCAAGGAAGGAGAGGCCTCATATTGCTCTTTTCAGTGAAGTTCCCTTTTATGGAAAAAGCTTAAGAAACTAGAACACAGCCATTTTTTTAGACTAGCATGATATAATACATCCACAATACAAATGCATGGAATCAGATGAGATTAGACAGAGAAAAAAAATATTCCAGAAAGTACATTAGGAAATGTAGGAAGGTGTGAAGAGGAAGGGTGAGGTGAGAAAGGAAATGCAAATAAGGAGATTTTACAAGCTGAAGTGGTGCTGGCTTAAATTACTACTTTTGTCTCAGAAGGAGAAAAAAACAAGATCATTGGTGATCCATGGTCACAGAGCACAGATGAGCGGTGGAGCTGGGCTTGTAGCTAATCTCAGAAAAACAAACAAACAAACAAAAACAAAAAACCCAGAGAAACTGATAGGACTTGCGAAAGTGCAGATTGTTATTTATGTTACCTGAAGAGCCACAGCCCCATTCTGTTTCCCACTGAATAGGTGCATTAGTTTGGAATATGAGTAATTTAACACAATGTAGACACAAAAGGTGAAGTGTAAATTGGAGTAGTCTGGAAAGGATGCATCCTACAAAAATGATCGGGACGACGTCTGGCAAATGCCTTCTTAGTTCTACTTTTCAGCTAGGTTTCCTAAGAAAGGGAGGCTTAAGTAAGGCGTCCATTAGTGCCTGAACATGTGCACCCGCCTGTTCAGCTGGCAGCTGCCCTTCCCCCCCAGGAACGTGGTATCTGGTGGCCAATTTCAACCAAACCTGAGAATGGGAAAGTAGTGTCAAAGGTACTACCTTCCCACAGACTAAATGAGCGAGGAGGGTGGGTAAAGATGCTGTTAAGTGCCCTAAAGCAGGGGGAGGCTTGTTCGCAGTGTGAGATCAGCCCTTACTGATCCTATGCACCAGAGAAGCCCTGCGGGACACAAGCTCGGGCCTCCGCCGGACACCTGGATGCACCTGCGGCTCCTTCGGACGGCCCGCCGGGGAGGCCGCGCCGGAGGAAGGCGGGGCGGTCCCGAGGCAGACGGCGGGGCGAGAGGCTGCCGGAGCTGGTGCCCGCACTCCCGGGGGGAGAGAGAGCCGGGGCCTCGCCCCCTCCCACGCCCGCCGTGTCACCCACCCCCACGGGAGGCGACGGAGCCCTCCGGCGGGGGCGGCTCCCCTCTCCCCGCCGCCACACCTCCGCTGCGCGCCGCTCCCTGTCTCGGCCTCCCCAGCGGCAGCCTGCCCGCCCCGCTCGGGCCAGGAGGCGGCGCAGGCAGCGGGCAGGGCCGCCCCCGCGGAAGGAGCGCGCCGCCCCCGCCGCCCCGCGCTGCCCGCAGGTGGCGCTGCCGGCAGCCGCGCTCCGATCCGCCGCCGCCGCCGCCGCCGCCGCGCCGGCCGGGCTAGCGCAGCCCCCCGGCGCCGGCCGCAGCCCCTGGGCCCGCCCGCGGCTGCCTCCGCGGGGCCGCGCCTCCCCCGCCCGCCCGCCCGCCGCGCTCCGCGCCGCGCCGCCTCCCTCGTTTCCACACACACGCAGGCACGCGCGGCGCCGCCGGGGCCGTCCGGTCGCCCCCCGCTCTCGCTGCCAGCGGCGCGAAGCCGTCCGGAGCGGAGCCCCGCGGCCGGCGGGCGCCGCTGCCCCGGCGTGCCCGTCTGCGCGGCGGCGGAGCGGCGCGGGAAGTGGGCGAGCGGCGTGGGGAATGGAGACGCCCGACAGCATCCTCGGGGCCGTGTGACAGCGAGCGGCGCTCACACGCGCGCACGCACCCACCGGCTCGGAGCCGGAGCCGGAGCCGCAGCCGGAGCCGGAGCCGGAGCCGGAGCCGGTGCAGAGCCGGGCAGCGCCGCCCTGCCCCGTCCCGCGGGGAGCCGGCATGGAGTGAGAGCAGCGTGCCGCCGCCAGGTAAGGCGGGGAGGGTTACCCGAAGGGAGGCGGAGGAGGTACTGGCTCGGGGCTTGCGTTTTGGCGCCTGTGCCCTTACGGCTCGCTGCCGCCGCGTTTCTCCAGCCACCCCCCCGAATCGCCCTTCCTCAAGCCCCCCGGGCAGCCACAGCGGCAGCGCCGGGAGGTACGGGGTGCGTTACTTACGTAACCGGGGGGCGAGCAGCCTCGGCCGCTTTCCGCTGGGCAAGCGGCGAGGTGGCGGCGGGGGGGCGCGGCGGAGGGGGGACACGGCGGGGGGCCGGGCCGGCCCCGGGGCGGGGGGGGGGCCGTTTCCAGCTGCCGTCGCGGGAGCCTCCCGCGTGGGAGCCCCGGCCCCGCGCCCTCGGGCAGAGCGCTGCCGCCGCGACGGGGCCGGGGCTGCGCCGGCCTCCCCCAGCCTCGGGGCTCGACAGCGGGCACCCGCGGGCGGGGGCGACCAGGGACGTCCCGCCCGGCCGCCCCCTCCCCAGCGGCTCTCCAGCGGCGGAGCCGAAGCCGGGAAGAACTTCAAAGCGGGGGTGCGGGGGGGGGGGATGCTGTTTTGGCTGCTCCCGTCTCACTCCTCCTCTGGGAGGGCAGCGGGGGGCGGCTGCGCTGCGGGGAGCTGGGGTCGCACTGGGCTGATGCAGGCAGCGCTGAGGGCAGCGGGGCGAGGCTGAGGGGAGCCGGGGCAGCGCTGAGGGCAGCCGGGGCCAGGCTGAAAGGAGCCGGAGCCAGGTCGAGGGGGCGGCGCGGCCCCGACCCCGCTGGGCGGGCAGGGAGGGGAGAGCCTCCGCCGGGGGAGAGGGGCAGCGGGAGCGGAGGGGAGGGAGGATTCTCACGAAGGGGTGCCCGTCTCCTCTTGATCGGAGGGAGAGCGAGCTCGGTATCACCATGGCGACCTGAGGGAGGAAAAAGCTAAATAAATAAATAAATAAATAAGTAGGAGATAACTCCCCCCTTCCTCTCCCCCGGCCCCTGCCGCCGCCCCTTCCTGGCCAGGTCCGGTCGCAAAGGTGGGGAGAAAGATAGCACAGACAAAACTTTCCTGTCGTGGTAAAAGGGGGCGGCGAAGGGCCGGTGGACCGTGGCGGGGAAGGGGCCGCCCCACACGGCTCAGCGAGCCGCGGTTGCGGGGAGCCCCGTGCCCCCGAGTCGCCGTGCCCGGAGCCTCTTCTCCGGCCGCGGCGGGAGGAAGAAGCTGCTTCGGGGCGAGCTCCGCATCGCTGCTTAATGCTGTGCCAGCCATGCCCCCCAGCCGCCCTCTCCCCCGCCCCCCGGACGCTCCGCGCACCGCCGGCCGCCGGGAGCTTTGCCGCCTGCTGCGACACGGCCCGGCCCGGCTTCAGCACCGCGGACAGCGGCGGCGGCAGCAGCACCCGGGTCAGCGCCGGGGCGGCGGGAGCGCGGCGGGAGCGCGGCGGGAGCGCGGCGGGAGCGCGGTTCCCTGTGGCGGGCAGGGAGCCGGCCGGGGGCTTTGGATCGGGCCCTGCTCAGGGAGGGCCAGGGAACCCCCCGCCGGTGTCCCCACGCCAGAAGCGGCTGCCTTTCTCTGCTAGAGCCAGCACCCGAGCACAGTGCCGCTGCCCGACGGGTGCCAGGAGCCAGAGGAAGCCTCACTTAGGGGCCACTAAACTTTCCTGAGCCAAATGCATGCAGGAGCTGAGAGCAAACACGTTAACAAATGGCATCTTTTAAACGAACTTTTTCGAGGTTGTTTCTTATGACTCTTTTCCAGTGGTTCTCAGTAACTTGTTATGGCTAACTGGTTCCCCAGCAGGACCGTTCACATGCATGACATCCATAAAATGAGTCCTGCAGAAATTGTGAAAAATACGTGTTCTCAACTTGTTTTCCTTAAGAAAACTTGTTGAGAAATTGCACTTGAAGAAAATGCACTCTTAGCTTAGGGAGCTATCCCACTGCTGAGGTGCACGATTGTACAGGTGGAGTTTGTGCCAGTCAGACAGACATGATCAGAACTAACCAGAAAAACACTTCCTGATCAAGAACTGTTCTCCTCAGACATTTAGTGACTAGTTTAAAGAAATATACGAAGTGGTGGGGGGGGAGCATTTAGGGTGGTGGTATTTCACCAAAAGCCAAGAGGTATTTATTGCACTGATAGGTTGTAAATTATTGGCTCAGTTTTCCTATACATATCTCATGCTAGTAGTTACATATGCAATTATTGCTTCAGACTAAGAAAAAAATATTCTAGAAAAACAAACAGCATAATGAATAATATTCACTGGGGAAGATAGAGATGGATTAGTCACTTTTGTGCTGTTCACTGTGTCAGGATGTTCTTTTTTCATTAAGCAAACAAGATTTATTTAATCTTGCCTCAGTCCTGATAGGCAGTAAACTATAGATACATGTAGAATTATTGGTTTTGAATCCAAATAACCCAGCCTCTTGAGGTTATGCTTTACCTATAATCAAGATGTCAAATCACACCAGCTACTGGGTTCCTTCTTTGCCTGCATTTTTTCTTTGTTATAAATTGTCTGTTTCAAATAAGTCCTAGCCTAGCAGAGACAACCACATAGGTGAGTCTTATTCATGCATGGGAGATAGTCAGGCTTTGTACTTATGCAGGGACTCCAAGCAAATTCATCTCTAAGAATAACAAGTTGAAGTAAAGTCTTTTTAACTGTAGAGCCACATTTTGCCCTAACTACACTTCTTGACAAGCCAAGTGGACTAATGAGTTAAGCCTTTATGGAAATGGAGACCTGAATTTCCTAATGATGGGCCTCACATTTTCAGACCTGTCTCGTAGGGAGTATGGAAATAAAGGACTGAACTGTAAGCATGGGCTTGGGAACTCATTACTTTTCTGTGGGAAAATGAGGAGAAGTAACAGAATACAGCTCTTCAGGGCAGTTACCAGATCATTTCTAATACTTCAAGCTAGTGATTTTGTTATGTAAGGCAATACTCCTGCAGTGTCAGAATAACTTTATCAGCTAATTACAAAATGATTTTGCCTTATAAGCAATATAAGAAAAAAATTAATTATAGCAACATCAACAGCAAATCCCACAACCACAACCTTAATCAGTTTAGTAGAAGACAGAATTCTTTGTGGAATTTCTGCCAGTGCATTTACACCACATTCAATATGAGCTTCCCAAGATACATAATTTGACTGCAGAAAATACTTGTTTTTCATAGCATGTATTTGTAGCCTTATTTTATATTCATTTTATTGAAACATGGTATTTTGGAAGGAAGACAAGTTCTCTCCTTCAAACTATGCAAGGGAAATAGAATTTCATTTATATTTTCATAAAATATCCATCACAAGGGATTTATTCAAATATTTCACAGCTGTAAGATCTATGTTGTTCTTTCTTTCATCTATAAAATATCAGGAACTCTGGAAATTGTTGGTGTAAGGCTACTGGGTTTGTCATGATCTTCTCATGGTATTTTAACATATACAAATAGGTATTTATTCAGGAGTTGTTTATATGCTTCTATAAAAGTAAGAAGTGAAATAATTCATATTAGCATTCTCCCAAATAAATTAAACTATGTCTTAAGTAATAGTGGTTGAAGCGTTGTAGAGAACACATTTCTGTTTTATTATTTCTTTTATTTTCATTGTTGTTAAAAGCTTGGGAGCTCTGTTGAGTGTTTTCATCATCTGCTTGCTACAGAATGTTGCTTTTTAATTGGACAATTAAACACTGGCAGTTTTTAAAAAGAGATATGGTTTAGGTTAATGTGTTTGTTACATTTATGTGTCTGTACGATTTTTACTGACGGAGGCAGTTTGATACTATAAAACAATATTCCTAGTATATTAAGTACCAATATTTAAATATTGATAATGCAGAAAGAGACCGATGCTTCTTGAACAATGAATGCTAAATTTACCGAACAGTAAACCCAAGAAAAGAGTTTTAATCTCATTCCCACTTGATAGTGACTTCCTGGAAGATTTTTTGTTTTCTCCCCCAACACTGTGCATCAGATGCTTTACTAGAATGCTATTGATATTGGAAATACAATTTTATTATATGTGTGTTAGGAATAGCTGGAATAAAAATATTGAACAATAGGACGTTACTAACTCCACTTTATCATACACTGCTGCAATTTTTAATTATGCCTGAGGATGCTGGCTGTCATGGAAGCTTGAAGCCTTCCGATGGAGCCTCATGACAGTGTTGTGGAGTCTCTGTCAGAAGGACAGCCCACACCAGGCTACCCCAACCCAGAGTACTGCAGGAGGTGAATGGGAGCAGTCCTGGCCATGCAGGGGCTGGAGGAGGAAAATCTCTGTGGTCAAGTCATGTGCAGATACTGGAATGTTTTGGTCATATACATTAGTATGGCAGCTGCAAAGGCACTGTGCTGCAGATATGAATCATGTCCATAAGGAGGCTCAGAGCACCATCCTCATTTAACTCATCACCCATGGTCTGCCTAGTAGGATATCATACAGGGCCAAGAGAATTTGACAACTAAGGAAAAACATCTTGTTTATATTTTAAAGGCTCATTAAAATGGATTTTTGCTAGCTAGTAACATGCAGTTTATTCATGAGCTTTTAAATATGGCCAGCAGAACATCCTGTCTTCAGATACAGGACCAAAAAAAAGTAAATTTTAAAGTTTTTAAAAGATATGCAATTTCTACCAGTAGTTCATGTGAATGGACCCTCAGAGTCACACAATGTCCAGTAAAATCAGCGAAGTTCTGCATGAGTGCAAGGACTGTACACAGTCCTGATTGCAGAAGCCCCAGTTCATGCCAGAGGTTGCAGAAAGAGCTCTAACATAAATGAGAAGAACTTCTAATAGAAGTTTGCTTTGAAGTATTAGTCAATAGAGTTTAGAATTAAAAAATAGCTAAAAGGTGAAAGCCCATTGATTCCCTGCTTCTATTTGTCAGTTACAACTTCAGGTCAGCTATTAGTGGTATCTGGGTATGAGGTACAGCATGATATTCCTGGTATAAGCATCTACAAGAATAGGAGTCATACTATTACTGTAGGTCTAACTGCCAATAAGATCAGAAATGCCCTCAGAAGACACATTGCCCTATTTTGATAGCAAATATCACCTTAATATTAGGAAATAAAAGACTCATTCTATCAGGTTTGCCTTACCTCAAAATGAATGCAAGTATATGGCTGGAAGTGTATGTTCACAATATATGCCATCCTTCAGTTTGATATTATTTACTTCCAAGAAGCATTTACTTTCTTGTCTCACTTCAGTAGGAAAATAATGTAGTATATCCAAGGGCAGAACTAGCCTTGCAGTCAGAAAACTCTAACATTTTCACACATAGCTTGCAATTCACAGGCGTAAATTACAATTCCACAGAGAGTTAAGTTTGTTAAAGCATTTGCATTAATAGCACTGTATGTGTTAGTGCAAACAGTGAAGACCCATTCAAATATTTAAGCCAGAGAGGCTGCTATTAATCCTTACTGCCAATGACCTACCCTTTCTGTCATGTGCAAAGTGAGTGGTTCATACTGAGGGAGCTCAGCTTCAGACTTTGACATGTATGTGGACATTTGAGCCTTCGGAAAAGCCTCCCAACCAGAGGAAGTATCTGACTCGTCCCAACACAGAGGCTTCAGGACGCTGGCACAAATGTAAATGTGATCTTTGCTGTTTGGTCTTGAGGCAGTGCCACCTGATCCTCATGTGCCCCATGGTTAATGGCAGTGGTTGGAGACAGTATGGATGGGGCGAGGAGCTTCAGCACAAACTTGGATATGCTCCTACATCCCATCACAGACCTGCAGATGCAGCCTTACCCTTGACTTCGACTTCATTTCATACCCTTTGACCTGACCGTGTTGAGTCTTTAAGTTCCACCATGCCTTTAGAAAGAGAAGTCCTAGGTCTGATTGCTACTGTCATAGCAGTGACGGCATTTCACAGGCAAATAAACACTAAAGATCATAGGTTTATACAGCTGTTCTGTAGTATTCCACATTCATTTAATCTACATAGACTGTTGGAGCCTGACCTGAGGAAGCCACCATGCGCAGGATTTATTTGGACTCACTGGAGCAGAACACCGGGGCTTGTTTTCTGATGAAAACCAAGTGCTGGCATTCGTGCTGAATTCTCAAAAAACTTCTGGACAAGGAAACAATAATGTGCAGATTGAAAGGGTAAAATAGAAGGCTGAAAGAACGAACAAGATGATGAGAGAGAGAGCGCATGAGAGCATAGCTAATTCAATGCTCTAATCAACTGTGTTCTGCAGTGCTTTATCATAAGCATCCCTGCATTAGGCTCACCAGCTCAGAGCACTTTGCAGCATTGCAGGAAATCCTCCAAATCCTTAAAAAAAAATAATCTCATTGTGTCTTGTCAATACAGACAACTTTGTCAGTGAAAGCAAAGGAGGAATTATCATATAATTTAGTATTTACGATAATCAAGAGCAGGGATTCATTAGAACAATGAGCAATTGCCAAATTATTCCTCAAAGTATTAATTTGAAGAATGAGAAAATAATTACATTTCCTACCTTCCTGGTTTTTCTCCCCCCTCTCCTTTTGACACACACAGTCTGCAGTTTCTATCAGCTTGTCAGATCAATTTCCCATTCTTGAAAAGAAGCATTTATACTAAATCATTGTAATTAAGAACCTTCTTCTTCTAGTCCAATAGCTGTCTGGACATGGAGAGGTAATTCCCCATTGATTTCCATGGGTCCAGATTTTCACAGAAAAAGCTTCAAGAGGCAATGCCTGCTTTGGAAGTATAGCCTCCCCGGGCTTCCTATAGGATCAGTGAAAAGAGCTGGGCAACTCTAAAGGGCAACTCTAACGACCAACTTTAGTTCACCAAAGATCTCAATAGGCCTCTAGAGATGTCACATTTTGGTGCCTCAATGGGCTGTGTCTCAAGTAATTAAATCAATGTGGCAATCCACAGTTGCAGAAGGTGTGATGAATCTCTGTCTTCAGAGCTCCCATACAGAATGGTACCCACTAAACTTCTTCATTTGCATGGTCCTACATCACTGTCTTCCTGGCTGGCTTATAAAAATCTCAAGATTACATAGAACTCAGGCTTATTTTTTTCTCCCATTGTTTCTGACACTCTCCAGCTGCAGCATGAAGTAGCTCACTGCTTCCTGGTCTCAGAAGTGGCCTTAGACTATCAGAGCTGGAACCAACAGCAGGAGCAGGGAGAACATAGTTATGCAAGGAAATGGAAGGAAACCTTTTTTAGTAATTAAAACCAGTGGCTGTTTAAGGATATCAAGCTTGTCATCAATTGCAATGGGCTCTGATTCATGGCCTCTGTGTCAATGAGGAGAGGAAAGGAGGGTGAGCTGGAAGGGAAGTAAAGGAAACTGTGCCAGCCTTGGTACAGCCCTAGTGCTGTACTCGTCTTAGCGTGCTGCTGGCTTTCTCTGGTACAAATGCAGGAAAGCATATCAGTTAGATGGGAAATAAATAAAATGCCTCATTTAATTCTTTACTGAACGGGAACTAGGGATTATCAAATCTTCACCCAGCATCATTTTTACAAGGGAGGAGGAGAAAGGAGGCTATTGGATCGCAGCCCATTAGCGCTACCCAGTGTGGTGTGTGCATCAAACTGGGGCTGTCTCATAAAATGCGGTGTCTCTCCAGTAATCTTGCAATCCATAGCTGTTGTGAATTACTGTATAAGAATTCTAATACTTCAGGTAGTTAATCATGTTAAATAAACAGATACATGTTTATCTCAGCCAAGTATCCAGCAGGGATATGAACAATCTTTATGAAGCTGCTGTATTCCATCTATTAGGCATAATTACATTAAAACATAAAGTGCATCAGAAGTCTTTCAAGATTACAAGCAAAGTAATGTTAATCTACTTTCCAGAAATATACCAAAGTTACCATTAAAATCAGAAAGAGAAACATGCAAACAGAAGATTGTAGTTACTAAGAAAATATTGTAACAATATCTGCAATATTCTAGTGATGGTGACTGTAATTATATGTAGGATATTTAAAATAGGATTTTGTGGTAGTTTTTCTTAAGTGTTGACTTTGCATTTGTGAGTCCTATGCAGTATGTGAGAACACAGGTCTTGTATAACAGTTCTCCAGACATTCATTGCTATTACTTTTTTCTCTACAACTGGACTTAAACTTTTAAGACGTGACCACAAACTTCTGCTGCATCACAGTGCCAAATTCTGGGTCTGAATTCTTCATTGCTGGTCAGAGATTGCAAAGCTTTGTAAAAATTTAAGAAGGTCAAAATTTGGAAGAGGTGGGAAGGAGAAGGGCTCATGAGAGAAGGAATAAAGATCTACAAAAAAGGGAAAGGGAAAAAGCCCTAGAACTGGATCATAAACATTCCCATATTCAGAACAGTCCATTCCACAGTTCTGGGATGGCTCACTGAAAATGTAGGCCTATTTGCAACATCTGGATATTGCTGATCACTATTTCCCTTCTCTCTACCTCTTGCAACTAGCAAATTTATGGTTTTAATTCAAATCCATCTCTTACCAGATCACAGGGCTCAGAAATGCATTTCACAAGAAGCTACAGCAGTTAATACACTGGCTTAACACTACCAAAGCCTTTGCCTTCTGCATATATAAAAAATAATTACAAAGGTATTCTAAACTGCCATCCAGAAAAGAAATAGTACCCATTGTGTATAAACAGCAAATGTCTATTATTGTCACACTGCATTCCAGCAGTGTTTGCTGCAGGAAATAGCTTTGCTCTTTCATGAAGAGGTAACAATAGCAGATATGAAGCCAATATATCTCCAACCAGAATTTAAACTGAAATACTGTATAAAGTCAAAGAATTTAAAAAATAAGAAGACAGACAGACTGTCAGACAGACTGTCAAAGACAGACTCTGTTCTTTGCAAAGAACAGAACTCATGGTTTGTTTGTTGTTCTGTTTTTAATTACAGCTGCATTCAGAAGCCAGACTGGTGGGTTTGGGGAGTCACACACAACTCACATCTTAGAAGAGAATTAAGCTGCTGGCGGGTAGGAAACTCAGGTAGGCCCTTAGAGATGCTGAAGAGAAAAGATGTATG
The DNA here is from genome assembly GCF_034638445.1 of Ciconia boyciana. Lineage (NCBI taxonomy): Eukaryota > Metazoa > Chordata > Aves > Ciconiiformes > Ciconiidae > Ciconia > Ciconia boyciana. The sequence continues at coordinate 119,696,241 of NC_132934.1, read as the reverse complement.
ATATTATCATGAGGGGAAATAATAATAACAAAAGAAATTAGAGGAAGCCTTGCTGGAAATGTATAGGAATAATAAATCCTGCCAAGCTGTTACAGAAATAGAATCACAGAAAATATGTGATTTTGTATATGCATTTTAGTCAAAGAACATTAAAGTCTTTCTGTTAACTTCAATGGGTTTCATATCAGACCTTAAATGTAAATTTATTTTAAATAGGCTAGTATATAAGAGAGAGAGGTCTGACATACAGCTTCATTAGTACATCTCAGGATTACTTCATTACTTAAAACTGTCATCAGAAATCTTTGTATAATCCAGCCTAAACTTTGTTCCTATTTGTGCTACATAATTCTACGTGTGCAGCCAGCAGATAGAGGGAAAGCGATCAACTAACGTATTCTAGAAATGCCTACAAGTATTCAAAATCCTTTTCCTTTATTATGATTTTACGATGCAGTTTCTCACATTTTGCCATAGTGCAAGCACATGGTACTCCTATGGGAGTTTTGCAGCTCCCTGGGAGTAAACATAGCACATGTTCAACAGAGATGGCAGTGTATCAACCCAAGCATTTACCAGGAGTTGGAGCATGAGTATTTCTGCTTGACCTTTAGTAAAGATCAGCCTGCTTTAGGGCCAAAGCATGGATTTGGGAGTAAATATGAAAATATATTTCAAAGCAGATTATTTTAAAATTAATGGTTGTTGCAACTTGCATGGAATGCCAGTCAACAGTGGTCAAGGTAAGCACAGCTGAAATGGTCAAATCGGAGGCATAAGAAATGTAATCTGTTATATTTCCTCACACCAACCAATGAAATATCATAATTCTTTTTAAAAATTCAGAATAAATTCAGATTTATGCTATTACTACTTTCCCTTAATTAAGTTTTCCATAAAAAAGTAGTGCAGGATCAGACCCATATCAATTTATGGCAGTAAGTCTAACCATTCCATCAGCTTAAGACCAAAGCAAAAACAGTTTAGATCAGCTGTTTATACAGACCACTATGATGAAGGAAAAACTGAGAAATGGGAAACTATATTATTTCTGAAAAAGATATCATGGCTCATAATTGTGCAGGACTACATCCTGTATAAAGAGGACCTTTTCAGCAGTAAGCAAACATTAGATCAAGCCTAATGAAAAAGTATTTTCTTGAACAGTAGGCCCATTAAAGTGCCAAGTGACATTGTAGCTACCAAGTGTGTAGGCAGAGCTACCCCATATGGTTCAAGACAAAGACAGGCTAAGGAGTTCAGCTGTGCAATTGGGAAAGGTGAGAGCAAACACTGGCAACTGAAATGACAAGAGATCTTCATTTTTTTCTTGAAAACAAGGCCTCAGGCACACCCCTTATGAGCAGAAGAGGGAGAAAAATCAGGCTTCACTTTTTGCAAATTACACAGAGGAAGAACATTAACTTTATAGAACAATTAGATTTCTGGCTTCAGACTAGCTTTTCATTTCAGTGAAAGCCAAAGTTGAGTGATGCTGGACCCAAAGCATATATTCCACAGTTCAGCACGGTCACAGTCTAAAGACTGGATTTTGTGGGTCAGCTGCATAGTCAGTTGAGCTTCATTGATGAAGATGTGCCATCAGAAAAAAAACCCAAAAACCAAAAAAAAACCCACAAAACAAACCACCACAAACAAAACAAAATAAAACACAAAAAAACCCACACCAAAACAAACAAAAAACCCTCCAAAACCCAAAGCTAAATCGCAAACCTTACTCTTCGGTTATAACTGTAATCATCAAAGCCATACTCAATAACCTAGAATTAGCAGTTCTACTTAATCCTACACAGCGACGTGGGAGGCAAAGAGGAGGAGAACAGTGTAGTTCTGATGCAGCTAGATAAACATTTATTAACGATTAGTACAGAGGTCAAAATTAGAACTATTAGAACTAAAAGTTAAAACAAATTTTTAAAAAGCTTCCCCCCCCAAATAAAAATGTTTATACAAGTAACTGGAAAATAAAATGCTTTACCTTTATATTGCCTGTGAATATTTCCTCTGTGCCAGTAATCAAGGACCTAATCTTGTATGTCCTACCAGCTTTTAGGTTTTGGTCCATGTGAAAAGACTCTTATTCAGTGTATGTATAGTTATTACTCTAACTTAACACCTATCACAGACCTCTAGTGAACTCAGAACAAAACCTAATGAACATTACTGAGTATAAGAATTATGAAATCGTTTCACAAAATTATAGAAAAAGTAGGTTAGAAGGGACCTCTGGAGGTCTCTAGTCAAACCTCACCAGTCCCAAGCAGAAGGGAATAACCCCTTCCCTCAACCTGCTTGCTAATTTGTTACTAATGCATCCCAGTATACACTCAGCCTTCCTTGCTGTAAGGGTACACAGCTGATCCATGTGCAACTTGCTGTCTGTGCCACCTGTGCAACCCACAGGTCCTATTCTGCAGTGTTGCTACCTAGAGAGTTGGTCCCCAGCCTGTATTGATGCATGGCTTACTCTTCCCCAGGTGCAGGACTTTGCATTTGTCCTTGTTCAACTTCATTAAGTTCTTGATAGCCCATTCCTCTTGCTTGTCTAGATCCCACTGAGTAACATCCCTCTCTGTGCATCAACTGCTCCTTCCAGTTCAGTGTCATCTGGAGGCTGGCTGAGATGCCTTCAGTCCTGTTGTCCAGGTCAATGATGGAGGCATTAGCACTGGCCCCAACTGGTATCAAACCCCAAGGAACACCATGAACTGTTAGACTTGAAACTGTAGACCCTTCAAGTTCAAAGGTCCAGCCAATTTTCCACCCTTTGTTACAGTCTACCATCCAGTCCACTTGTCCTTGTTTGGCTAGCAGAAGTTATAGGATAGTGTCTTGCTAAAGACTTGCTACTCTCCCCTCATCCACAGACCGAATAATTTCATTGTAGAAGGCTGTCAGATTGGTCAAGCATGATTTGCCAAGGGAAAAATCCAAGCTGACTCTTTCTGGTCTTGTTCTTGTCTTTCATGAGCCTGGAAATAGCTTTTTGAGACCTTCCTCCATAGTTTTCCCAAGGACTGAAGAAAGGCTAATCAGCCTGTAGTTCCCTAAATCCACGTTCTTGTCTTTCTTAAAAGGAAGGCATATAATTTTCCTGTTTACAGCCATCGTGGAACTCCTTATGTATTTTTATTTTTAATATTCTCATGTTCATTATTCTCATTTTTAAATTTTATAATCCCTTCCACTTTGAGTATCCTTGTCTCTTGCTGCTAACTTGGCTGATTCTCAGGGTATAACTTGATTTTCTGTGTGAATAGCCTATCATTGAGTGATTACTTGGCAATCATTTCCAAATATGTGTAGTATTTCTAGAAGGTTTATATTTCATTTGTAAAGCTTTCTCCTGCAGAAAGTAGGTGTACAGCATCCCAGCCCAGAAGCAGATTTGGAATTTTCCTTTATAAATTGTTACCTTTATAAAATTCCTACCCTCACCAAATACTTTATCTATATTTTTTCTGTGTGCATGTGTACTAGAATAGGAAGCTACATAATTTGGAGAAACTTTTAACTCATCTGCAGCAAAACAAAGGTAAATGTTAAAAATGTTTAATCATTCACTTGGCAAAAGTTTGTTGTGTGAGTAGCTCTGTACTACTGAAGTCCACAGAGCTATCTGGGCATATACAGTTATACTTAGGAGTACAGGAGTTTTGGTTTGGTTACTTCTGAGTCCCTAACACAAGCTTGTTTTCTTCTGATATTTTCAACTGCGTATTTTTGATACTACTCATACATAAAAGGTAGCTGCTGCTTTTGAAGCGAATGAGAGTTTTCCTACTCATTTCAGTGGGAATAAATTGAAATCCTTAATTAAATTTTGTCACCTATATCAATCTTCATGGAAGAACTTTAGCATAGTGATATTTTCCTCATAGACATATCCTTGTGGGATAATAATTGAAAATGTGAATTAACTGCATTAACTATCATATAATCAGGTTTTTTTTCTAAGCCAGTCACATTTCTGATTGACTTACACTGCTACAGTAGTGACTTGAATTAAACTACTGCCATTTCAGTCCACTAATAAAAGCACAGCAAGAACATTACAGGGAATTCTGAAACAAATATACCCCTGCTCGGCTTTGCTTTTGATCAAACTGTTTCTCCAGCTTCTTTCTTAGCTCCATGAATACAAGTGTCTCTAGACTGTACCCTAGGCCACCACAGCTGTTTCAGGTACTGAAATAAACTAAATACTCATTATTTACTCCCCCTCAAGTGGCTGATCTTTCCCTTGCCTTCTTTTCCCCTTGCTCCTTTTCCTGCGCCTTATATCTGTAGAAAAAAGCATTTTTTCTTCATTCAGTTTGTCAAGCCTGCTGAACAAAACCTTTTATCCCCACTGGGCCTCTGAAAATGTGCCATGGTTACCATCCACACTTGGAGGGACTTCCCGCATCCCTCCTGAAGGTGTTCTTCTCTTTTCCTCAATGTATATTAATGAGAAAGCTCAGGGCTATAACAGTCTATTGAAAAGTGGACCAATTATCCTGTTGTGAGGAGTAGGCAAATTCTAATTTGCCCAGATTAGAAGGGAGTAAACTCCATCCTCTAGTACATCCCCCCACCTATAGTGAAATGGTTTTCATTTCCCCACTGGAATGTTACATATTTTGTCCCAAGAGCATGCAGGGATGAAGTGCTAAGACATGCTAAGAAACACTTCAGAACACTAACCACAGGCAGACAGAATACTCCATTTTCTAAACAAAAAGCAATTATAGCCCTTATTAACCTGTACCCCTTCTACAGGCAATGGGACAAGATCAAAGAACACAGTCCTTACTAAAAAAAAACCCACAAAGGAGAGTTTCAGTTTAGGAAACAAAGCAGCAGCATCAGGACAATGACTGGGAGAGCAACGTTGCAGGGCTCCGTTTTCTCTCTCAGACTCATCGAAGACTGAGTGTTCAGATGACACACAATCAGTTTAAAGTCAAACAATGGTTTCTCCTAATTACTAACACTTTGAACTTTTAAGTAGTATCTCAAAGTGAAGCTCTCCTGCCTCTAGCACCTCCCACAGAAAGAACATTTCACCCTTAGCATCTGTACTGTAGATGCAGCACGCAGCATCTTACAGCTCTACATTATTGGCAGTGCCATACAAAGAAGATATGATGGAACGAGATGCAGGCCAAAGTACCTCCTGATTTGCATGCCATGCAATCTCACTGCTGTTTTATGGAATGGATCATATACCGGAGGACAGAAACTCAGAGACTTGCTGAATACAGCAGTCCCATACCAGGCAGAAATTGTATCCCTACAGAGCTAGTTCCACCGAATGGGTAGACACATGTATGGAAAGCTGACTCACAGATGAAATAGAGTGTTTTCCCAGTCTCGGTCGGGTTCTTCACTGACATAGACCGTATGGCTGCTCTGTACTATACTGGCTGGCTCTTAGTGCCTTCAATCTAGTGCCGTAGATGGGGAACATCAGATTCCAAAAGCTTCCAGCGTGGTCTCCACATTCATGATGCATGATGATCATACAGCTACGCCTACTTGGGGATTTCTGAATGACAGAAGAATGCCATGGTCAACTATTGCAAATGGTCAGCTATTCACACCAAACTGGGGCCACAGGAATCTAGTACTAAGTACGCGATTATGGATGCTTTTTATCATGTCACTGAATAAAATCCATAGGCTACAGCACTTTATTATATACATAGAGAGATGGACATTTTGCCTGGTACAATTATCCTCTAATCCAAATAATCCCTGATAAAGAACTTCATTCTCTTAGCTGTCACAAACTGAAGTTGTTCACCTTTATAATGAAATTCAGTGCTTCGTTCCACTGTCACTTTCCTCATCAAGTAATTCTTGTCTTTCCATGCTGCTGCAGTATTATATAACCAGCCATGTGCAAAAGCTGGATGCAAACCCAGCTTAAGAGCCAAGCTCAACACAGCACAGCCACGTTCAGTTATCTATTTGGAGAAAGGTACAAACTCGCAGTTGACCAGTTCCCATTACAAAGTAACAGTGTTCAAGTGCAGTAAGCGTGATTCTCCCCTGCCTTGAACTCTGGCGAGTCACGTATATACTTGTGAAAATCAGGATGGGAAAATTTGACATCCACTTTGCAAGAGTGTGAACAGCATGCAGAAACACTAGAGCAGGTCTCCAAAACAGCATATTGGCATTGGCATGAGGTAAAGTAAATCCTCCCCCTCAGCAGGACTAGTTCCCCAAGGTGCAACATTTGTATGTGCAACATTTGCACATACAGGGCATGATGGCCTGGAGAATCAGGTCTGCTGTTGATAAAAGACAGTAAAATTGCAATGAAAAAGAGGGGAGTGGTGGGATGGAAAGAGCAGAGAATGGTGTTTTAACAGCAGAGTCCAAGAGAAGACATTACCTTTGTAAATTTGCTAACATTTCAGTGAAGGAGTTTTAGTCTTTCCTTCAGCTAGTGTGTACATTTCTCCTAATGTACCTGAACAAAGATTAAAAGAAAAAATAAAGGTCAAATATCATGAGTAGCAATACTGATTGCTTATTAAAATCCCACTATTCAAGACGAACATAAGGCCTTAAGCTCCGTTCTGGGCATATAAAGCATGCCACAAAATGCAGTGCAGAGACTGAACTGTGGCTGAGCTTCTTTCAGATCCAAAAGTTCAGTGTGGTGCTGCTCCCTGGAGAATTAGTCCTATCAAGAAGCAGGACTTCTTCAGACACAGGCACACCCTCATGCTAACACTGCTATACAACTTTTAGAACCCAAGTTAGCAATTCCGTCCAACAAACTGTCCCACCTCACTGAGTCCAACCGTTAACCTAACACTGCTAAGTCCACCACTAAACCATGTCCCTAAGAGACATGTCTACACGTCTTTTAAATGCCTCCAGGGTTGGTGACTCAATGACTTCCCTGGGAAACCTCTTCCAATGCTCAACAACCCTTTCAGTGAGCAATTTGAGCAATAATAGCATAATTCTGAAAGATAATAGCAGTGTTTAAAAGAAGGATATACAAGCTAGAACCAATATCTTCATCCATATTTTTCTAGAGCTTTTTTAAAGTCTTGCAGAGACCTATTATTTTGAAACAACCCTTTCAGTGAAGAAATGGTTGGATTCAGTGTCTCTCTTACAGCAAAGCAGCAGAATTCATCTAGGCCAAAGGTCAGTAAGCCACTAGCCCAGCAGCTCTCAAGAGCTATTAAATACAATTTTCAGGATGGAGTTTTAAATATAAGGTGTTAACAAGTATCACAATGTACATAACGGGGAGTATTGGACACAGGCAGTTCCCCAAGAAGTATCTTGTCTCTCAATTATTTGTCAACCTGCATCACTAAGGACAGTGACAGATGAGGTCAATGCTTCGTCCCAAGCCTTGGACTACATTTGGCTGTATTTCCCTTTCCATGAAGGTCAAGAGGGGAAAGATATTCAGCACTGGACATGCCACTTAATAGAATTTCATAAGACTCATGAAGGAAAGCTGTGAGATTGATCGATCAGATGAAACAGTGATCATAAACATTTTAACACAGGAAACCTCCAAAGACAGAGACAGTAGATGATTGTATAGGTTTTGCAAGAGTACCAGTAACAGAATAGGAGGAAGAGGAGGGATAAAGTTAGCTACATCCATCTTTGGAGACAGTTTCCAGCTCCTGAGTAATCATCTGCTGAGATCAGAAACAGACACATTGTCCTGGTAGGCAGAAAAAAATCTATTCCAAATCTATTACAAAAGAACTCCTCAAGAATTCAGAGGATGTGTTACTGCCAAGCAGCCTGAGTCTGAACTGAATAACTGAAAAGTTATTCAGGCTTACCTGTACCAGTAACCACACTTCTTATTCCAGACACTGATACCACCTTGAATGAACAAATCAAAATTAATTAGGAACCTCAGAGAGCTGGAGCAAAGGACTTAGGGAAACACAGGGAACATAAGCATCAGGAACATGGTCTTGGCCAGTTCTTTCAGTGAAGAGCCAAGCTCCTGAAGGGATGAAACTAGGGTTCAGGCCCCCCTGCTCAGATGGTATAACCGGGATGGAGTGTGGGTTCTTTGACCACAGAATGGTGTTCCATGAGCTAGTGATAAGAGGAGTGCCACCTCCTGACAAAGACAAAGGAAGACCACCTTTGCTTATAAACTTCCTCCTGGAGGACGATTTTAACTGCCCTCCCAGGGAAGGATGATAGAAACTTTCAGGAAAAATTTCTTCACTGAAAGGGTTGTTTCAAAATAATAGGTCTCTGCAAGACTTTAAAAAAGCTCTAGAAAAATATGGATGAAGATATAGGTTCTAGCTTGTATATCCTTCTTTTAAACACTGCTATTATCTTTCAGAATTATGCTATTATTGCTCAAATTGCTCACTGAAAGGGTTGTTGAGCATTGGAAGAGGTTTCCCAGGGAAGTCATTGAGTCACCATCCCTGGAGGCATTTAAAAGACGTGTAGACATGTCTCTTAGGGACATGGTTTAGTGGTGGACTTAGCAGTGTTAGGTTAACGGTTGGACTCAATGATCTTAAGGTTCTTTTCTAACCTAAATGATTCTATGATTCTAGGTATGTATAAACACCCGTGACTTTGACAAGGACCCACAATCAAAGGCATGCATAGGTCCATTCATGAAAAGGTCATAAAAGGGATGAAGTGAATGAGTGAGTCAATCCATTGAACAAGTCCAATTATTTGCCTTTTATTTCCTGTCTTTCTTGCATTAGCACAGACATCTTACTAAATGATCAAGATAACAAGTTAACTGTTGCAACAGAGACTTGAAGAGGTGGCTGACACAGTAGGTTTGTTCAGTGCCTATCCAACCATATTATGTATAGGGAGGGACAAGATGCAAGCGTCCAGGTAATGATAGAAGAGGAAAGCAGCAAGGTGCTAATACATTGGGGATTTAAAATACATCACTGAACTAGAAGTATCAGTAGATGAATTATTTTATGGGTAATTAGAAGAATCACCCAGATTGCAGGAGCTGTTGATTATAGGGATTTGGGGGATTTTTGTAGAAAACTACAGCACTTAAGGAAAGCTGTCCTTCAGAGAAAGTGCACACACCCACACACGCACATGCACACACACAGAGGAATCCAGCTGAAGTATAAGAAATGTAGTAAGAGATCAGCTGAGCTGACTTGTGAATGTCACATTGACCTTACAAGAAGGACACATACACAGACTATGTCATAGCATTGAAGATAATTGCTGAAGGAAATAGGGTCTAACTCTGGAAGCCAAGAAACAAGAAGAAATTCAGCTTGCAAGAGGCATCAGTGATAGCAAGAAATTAATCTGTAAGTAGATTAGTAGTAAGAGGAAGCACTGGGAGAGTCTTGGCCCACTTCTCAACAGGAAGGAAAGCTACAGATGATACTCAGTAGGATAAAGAGTATTTTATGTGGTTTTTGCATCAGCTTGCACTGGAAAGGCCTATGGTGAGCAAGGGACTAGTACTGTTCAAACCAAGAAAGATCTTACCCTATAACTGGGAAGGTACAGGCTACAGTGTACATAAAGCTAGATGTGTTCAAATCAATTAAACCTGAAGAATACATTAAAGGACTGTCTGAGACAACATCAAATCTACCTGAGAATTCATGGAGAATGAGGGAAATTCTAGCAGATTGGAAAGAGCAAGTGTGGTGCCTATCTTTAACAAGAAGGATGGTTGGCAGAAAAAGGAAGAGAAACTGATGAATTGAACTGGTGAAAAAGGAAGAGAAACTGGTGACCACTCATCTTAACTTAAGCTCTTTAAAAAATAAAAACTGCTTTAGGTACCAGAAAATATATGCTGAGAGCTGCCAAAATGGTTTTATCAACAGCACATTGTGTCAAGCCAGTCTAATTTCATTCCACAGTAGATCAACACAGGCTAAGAAAGAAGTTGAGAAGGTCATATAGTTTGATTTTATTAAGACATTACACCATCTGCCACAGTATTCTAATAAAGAAGCAGTGAAACTTGGTCTAGAAGAAGTTACCTAGTCATGGTTACAAAACTAGTTGTAAAAGTGGGCCAGGGAAGAGTTATCAGTGGTTCACTGCCAGTATGGAAGGATGTGTCCAATTGCGTCTGTAGAGTGTCCAATTCTGTCTTACAATACATTGATACTCTGAATGATGGAATTAACTGCACTTATAAAGTATGCAAGTATTTTAGAGGATAAGATTAGCATTCAAAATGATCTTGACAAAGTGAAGAAAAGATCTGAAAGACCAGATTCAAATTCAATAGCAACACAGGCTATTCCCCTAAACCAAGAATAATAGGCTACAGAAACAAAGGACTGGAAGCAACCGGGGAACAATATACCTTTCCCAAACATGCTAGATCTTGCATATTCCATCCTGAAACATCTGATTCTCTCTTACTCTAGGGAGTTAGGCACAAGATAAGCAGTGCATCCTGCTCCTGAGAGCAAGCATCTAACAGCTAGGTTTGATCATGCCTGATGACTTTTAAAATTCTTTCTTATGCTTTGCTATCACAGAGCCTCTGCTTTAAATGGCTTCGAAGTTGTTTTACGTTGCTTTTAGCCAAATGTTTCTTCAAGGTGTTCAGCACTTCAGAAATGTAGGACAGCTGTTTTATCACGTTGCCTGTAAATTACAACAGACTGGTTGTGTCTGCCAGAAGCATCTTGCCCTGTGAGCGGATGTTGAGAAAGGATTAAGCATGCTTGGCTGCCTCACTGAGACATTTGGTGGAGGAGGAGGTGAAAGGAGACCTTTACCAAGAAAGGCTCCAGAACACCAACTGAGTCACCCTGGACTCAGGACCCCATGAACAGCTATGACTGGGGAGGAGCCTTGATGCCAGTCTTAAAATGTCGTTGTCTTGAAGTCCATACAACGTGGGCTGAATAGGAGAACAGACTGGGAAAAGCATCAGTGCTCAAAAGCATATTCTGATAAAGAGGATGCTAAAAAATCTATGTCCTTTTCAGTCATGCATATTGAAGCAACTGAATGTTCCTTTCTCATTTTTGGGCAGCAATCACAAAAAACAGATGTTACACTATGTTAATTTTTGTCACTGGCATCTAGCCCCCTGGCAAGATTAAAATAACTGTTGGCATCTTTGGAGCAGCTGGGCAACAGAGCTGCTTCCTTTACTTACACAATACAATTCTGAATAACCTTTGAGCCTAAGATTTTGTTGCTTTGTAATCCATGTTTTGGCAGTCTTCTCTTCCACTCCCCCTGTTCAAATATGGTATTCCCCAATCCTTACAGAGTCTAGCATGTATCTTTATTACACATAAGCTTTGATGAAAAATAGATGTAAAATCCATGACATCTATGACACCTGTTTAACTTCCAATGCAGGAGGAAGGACATTTTCAGGGTTATCTTTGCAGTTTAACTTCTTAGTGTCTTTTTGAATTCAAGCTTCATCAGTAAAGCAGGATGAACAGACTTCAGTACTGTGTCATATGTTTCACCTGGATGTCTAACATAAGTACATAATGTTACATAAAATGTTGAATATTTCTGACATTAGATATATGATTTAAAAGTAAAAATGGCAGTCATTGGCAAAAAAATCATTTGAAGAATGACCATTATTAATATAGCTCCTTTCTTATAGATCACAGTTCTTTTGCTAGGAGCTATATGTGATGTCTTCTGGGGAAAAAATGAAAAAAATCAAATATAAAAATGATCTACCTATCAGTCAAGTGTACAACATTAGGAATGTGTCAATGATACAATATAAAGAAGTAGAAATACTATACACCTGGTTAGACATCAGACTTAACTTTTCCTCTGTTTTAGTTAATTGTCATTAGGAGAAAAGAAAAGAGTCCAAAAGTAAACAATCTGCAGCCTATCACTTCTGCAGTCTACACTCTAAGTTGTAAGATCACACAATAAAATACTAGACAGTGCTATATAATGTAAATCCTATGGGTGGGTGTTCCAGCAGTAAAATGGGAGATATACTTAGTAACTAGAAAAGAGAATCATGATTCAAGGGAGAAGGGGAAAAGCTAAATGGAACAGTGTTTCGACACTCTTTGAGCATTTTAATGGTTTTTACCATAATGTTTGTAGAAAGAAAGACCATGTTTGTTCAAACGTTACCTCTTAAAAGTATTTTTCTGTGAAGTCAAGAAATAAATTGATACCTTTCAACTAAATGACCCCTTACATAGCCATCACTGTAGACATTTTATTTTCCCCCATCAAACAAAAAGCTGAGTGAAATAAAAGGTTTAAAAGAATCTTAAATGAACTCAGTTTCCAATTACATAGGTGTAATAGCGCTAGCTTGCCAGAACCAACAGGATACCTGTAATATATTAAAAGCAATTTTATATGACTTGGAATCTAAAGACCACCCAACCCCCTAGTGCCTATAGGACATGTAGAGTTGCTGTGACAAAACCCAACGGAAAGGCTTTACTAATGCTAAAAGGCTCATAAAGATAAGAAGGGGAGCACAGCTAAGTAAGCCTCTGTGATCATAAACTAATGCCTGGGACCGTCCTCTGACACGGAGGGAGTAGTACCAAACCCTCCCAAGTCTCCAAAAGATATAGTTATGTCCAAATTGCTTGTCAGGAATGGGCTTTGACCCATACTAACTCCCAAACAACAGTTGAGTTGGCCTAGTTGGCCTAGGCCAAGACTATGCTCATGGGCACTCTAACAGTTCAGAATTACAGACAACTGAGTGCCAGTGGCCTCAACACTCATGCACATTTTTTTACTTACTCATGTAGACAGAGCCTTGGAGGACAGAGGAGACCTAAGCAACAACTTGATTTGTATTATGCCAGCTATTCCTCTTTGACTCTGGAAAGGAGAACACAAGTCCTCTGTGCTACTATTTCATCAAGAATGCGTAATGCAATGGTCGAAAATTGTCATAATTTCCAATATATCTTAATAACAATCAGCCATTTTAGTCATGCTAGCTGTCAAAAACTTAGGCATTTATAGTAAGTTGGACTGCTCCCTCTGCAGTCAGTCAACGAAGAGGAAATAAATATTTCCTATCTCAAATCCTGTTTGCAGTAGGATAAAATGATCTCTGGAAGTGCCTGCTTGTTGCCTGCTTGTTGCCTGCTTATCTTTGCCTCCATTGACTACAGAAGGAGCAGGAATGGTATCATCATTTAAGAAGGAAAAAGTAGGTGAAATTAATTCCACAACTGCCACCTAAGATTTCTTTAGCTTTTGCAGGCTTGGTGAATATATCATCTATGGGAAATGTGGTTGCATGGAAAATTCCACTGAAAGTTTAATTTGGTGTATCCTCTTGAATAGAAAGAGACATGTTACTAAAGGGACAGAGCAAGTTGCTGCTAGAATTAAGGAGTTCCTGGCTTTTAGCCTTTGTTCAGTATGCTGGATCTTGCCCGCAGAGACAACCTTCTACATTTGGAAGGAATAGATATTTTAAAGGCAGAATGGTGTGGTAAAACAGTTCTTAAAAAACAGTTTGGGGGAATACGTTCAATGTAGCCTCATGAATCATTTGTGAAATATCTGCCTATGCTACTCCTAAGGTTTTCAGGCAGCATTGTGCTTTATGGAATGAACTTGAAGTAAAATGGTCCTGATACGAGGATACGCTGTAACTAACTCTTTTTCACATTTCACTGGACACATGTAGGATGGAGAATAACTACTGAACATAGATACCAAAATGGAATATTATTTTAATAAATATAGAAAAACTATACTAGATTTATCATATATCTGTATATGCTGTTTATGCCTCTTTGGGAATCATAGACAAAACCCTGCAGGATATATTTTTAGATTACTGCATGATTTCACGTGACTTGGATCTAAATTTAATGCAAAATTAAAATGAGTAACTACATTATTTCAAGCCCCCAGAAGCTGGAGACCATTCCAATAGATAATTCAATACCAAACCAAAGAACTTGACATTCAATGGGTAAAAATGTAAAAATATATCTTTACTTAACAAAAGAGGTGATTAACTAGTTGAAAAAAACAACAGAATGTGTCACCCAGGGACACAAGAAGGGACTGCTATCTCATGAAGAAAGAGCTGTCATTGCGTTAAGCATTCCTACAGTATACATTTTAGAACACTCTCATTAAAATAAGGTGATTCAAAGGCAACTTAAGTAATTTCTTTAGATTCCCTGTCCCTTCTGGGTTGAATGTGGTTCTATAGAAAGATGCTTAACTGTCAGTAGAGAGGACTGAAGTCCCTAGGACATCCAATGATACAAGTCCCTGGTTTCCCATGAATATGGGAAACCCCATGCATTAATAGCAGCCAGTGCTTTATTCCCAGGTCCGTTAAGCCTTTAGCTAAAATTCTACTTTTTTGGGGGGCAGATCCTGTAAACCAAGGGAAGCAAATGACTCACAGATACCTTTTTCTGTTGTTTTTAAGGGTAGGGGTCACCATTAGTTCATTTGCTCTTACTCCTGTAAAAAGTAGACCATACCACATAACCCTAGCCTAGTAGTTTGTCTTTGGCAAAAGCATGTTTATCCAGGCTATGTCCAGGTCTTGTCATGAGAACTCAGGAAGTGGAGAATCCGCATGATACCTGGCAGCTGGACACACAGGTTATTATACAAACATTACTAAACCTTTGTGCCTCTCTTTTTGTTTGTATTTGTCTGGCTTTAACTTCCCTCTATTGTTTCTCATTACACACATCTTCCTCCACTGCATCAGAAATATCTACAGTACTAACTGAACTGTGATTAATCACAGAACTGAAATTAAATGGTCAAATAATTCCATAAAGACAAAATATGGCAGTGACTTCCAGGACACACTGGCTTAAACTCAGTATAAACTACAGGCTTAAAAGAAAAACATGTTATCGCTTCTTCCAACCTATACAACCTGTGAGTCCATATCCAAGCATGTGCCCTTTGTAACAGTCTCCCATTCCCTCCAGTGTTTCCTAGCTGACTGTATCCACCTTCAGGCCTTTTTAATCCACAATACATTCAGTTATTAGTAACTACGGAGAAATGCCAGTTCATAATAAGCCAAGATGAAATATTTAAATATCCACTATTTTTGTCAGGTCTGAAAATGATGAAAGCTTCCCAATTCCATTATATATGCAGTTCTATGCCTCTGCTTCAACACTGCAAATCTACGAGCAACTGTTATTAACTGTTTTTCTATATTAAAGGTTATGTAGTCAGAAGTCTGTGGAGGACTTTGTTTGACTGTAAATAGCAAATTTTCCTCACCAATTTTCACTGTGAATCACTCTTATATTCTCATGAGTAAAATGTACAGCATGCATCAGAAATGTACATTGCTGTCTGGAGAGAAGGATTTCCCCCAGATTCTTTCTCCATATATCGTCTTTTCTATTCATTTGCCATGAAGGGAATTCCGGAATCAATAAGGAGGGAAGAAAGGAGTCCATTAAGATCACTGGCAGGAATAACAAGGAAAGTAAGTGTAGTAAAATTAAAATGCAAATTAAACGATGTGCAGACAGTATGTGTGCTTGTGCCCACACGCTTGTGAACATGAGCACACACAGAGCTATGTCTGTATATTTGTGGACTAGTGTGTATAAATTCAAAGAGACGGCTAATTCAATAGCTTGGCTGCAAATGAATTTGGAACAGTCACCTTTCTTGTGACAGTCAATTGCTAGGTATGTGTATGATCTGCCTATATGAAGAGGTGATAGCACAGCACAGCACAGAGGTATGCAAAGATGCTCAAGCAGGCCCTGGAAATAGCAGTTCAGATACTGGCAGCAGAACAGGTCATCCACCTAGCATTCTTCAAAAAGAAATTAGCCCACGTGTGTCTGGTCATGACAATGGTCATGATACAGTTCTAACATGCATGCTTCATAAAGGTGAATCAGTCCATCACCAGTGTGCATCTAGAAGACAGGGCAATAACATGAGATACAGAGCTAAAACTGAGAAAAAAATAACCTTAGTGACTCAAAGTCTCACAGGATTCCTCCAGCACAGCAGACTGCAAGATTCAGACTTTCACTGCCCTGATTGATTTCTCAATCCTTGAGCAATTACAGTAAATTTGAGGAAAGGGAATGCCGCCACTATGTTCTCCTAAACAGATCATCCTCCTACCTCCTCAATTAAAAAGCAAGCAATGCACCTCTGAGGCACAAATATTGCAAAATCTTTGAATTTTCAGAAATCTAACTGGGTTAAAGCAAATTTAATAAGTCCAGTTGATGACTAAGATTTTTTTCTGCTTTTAAAAAGACAGTGTGTTTTGTTCTTGTAGGATGTTGAACCCTTGTTGTGTGCTGCTGCCATTGAATGTGCATTATAATGGAACTGTAGAAGATGCCAAGCCCCAGCGTGTGTTTCTAATCAAGATTCTTCATTTTCTGCTCAGATGTTAGAGTATGACCTGATTAGCTCTGCCAATTATCAGAGCTCAGCTTCTGTGACTTCTTATCTTATTCAACAACTAGTGTCTGACTTTGTATATTTGGAGAGGAAAGAACCATATCCCTCAAAGATCAGGGCAATTTTTTGAAGTCCATTAACAGCATGGAAAATTTAGTGTGGGTCAAGGGAAAGACTTCCAGCTTGTTTTCTGTCCTTGAGTCTCCCATGCCTGCTCATACACTGTAATAAGAAGCAACTAGCACAGCCCAAACTGCAACTTACAACCTAACAGTGCAGGTAGATGTCTATTTTTCAGGTACAACAATTTCACATAGTAGAATTTATTGCAGTAGAATGATCTGCAAATTGTTAAGGCTTAACACAATAGGAAAAGTTATTTCTTTCTGTCTAGGATTGCTCAGTGATGTTATCAAATAAGGAGAAGCAAGAAAGTACTTTCTTAAGAACTACTGTCCTTTGTCAGCAAGAAAAGAGCAGTGTATTATTTATGGAAAGCAAACGTTATGGAATCAGAGTGAAAGCAACTGACATGAAGGGTGGTAGATGAAGTGCCAGATTAAGTCTGAGCTTTGAAAATACATTATATGTCACATAAAAAATACTTTGATGTGTCTGTTAGGTAAATTGTATACAATTATCAGAAGATACCTTTTAATGCAAGTTTTACTTTAGGTTTTAATTTCAAGTAGTGGTCACTCGTATTCAGACAGGGTCATAAAAATTCTTTTTAAAGCACTTCTGCATCCTACAAAGGCAGCAGCTGCCTCTCCTCACCTTCCCCAAAGACATACACGTACGTATTATGCAGCTGTTTTCAGTGCCTTGTTCTGCACCAGCAACATGAAAGAATAGCTAGAGATGGGGAAAACAGGAGCAGGTTCTCCAGCTGAGAAAGGGAATGTTTTTAGAACAGAGCTGCATACTCAAAGACTTAGCCTGGAGGTGGGTGTTAACGTAACTTTTTTAAAAGTGACAGTAAAAATGCAGTGCCCATAAATGGCGGGCCAGATGGATTTCTCTCTGCTTTCACGGGTTATGCCTCAAATACCATGATGCATATGTATTTGGTGTGTGAGGTGATTTTCTTTCTGGGTGAAATATACTCCTAGTCATTGCACCCAAAGCTTTCAGTATTGATAACACCATAGATAGACTGGGAGTTTTCCAGGCATTGAGATGACAGGTTCACACTTTATTGACAAAGGTGTCTGTTTTCTCTAGTTTTGTCCTTATGTTTACCCCAGACAGCCTGCAATACACTTACCCATGCTGAACCGTACCTTCAGCGTGAACATTCCCATGTCAAACAGAACTGAGAAGACTATGTAATGTACTTTGCGCTCATGGAGAGCATTTACTGCACCCAATGAAAGGGAGAAGGACTTGTCTTTCCAAGAAGTTAAACCTCTAGGTTCAGCTCCTTGTCTGAGTACCCTTTCTAACCAATCGAAGCAGACAGATACCTCCAGAGGACGATTCCCCATGCCATCTTTAGGAGGGAGCAAAGCATTGCCTTTTCCTCCCGATTGCCTGTAGTGACAGACAGGATGACCTGCAGAAGTAGATGCTTAATTTGCGGGTGGCTGAAGTGAGGCAGGGTGAATGCTGTCCTGAGCATGTTCGCACAGTGTGTTAGTGCAGGATAGCAAGCCTCCTATAAATGCTTGCCCCAGCATACCACACAGTAAATTCCTCATAGAGACTAGTCTAGTCTCAGCAAACACAATCTGACCCTCTGGGAGTCCAACAGATGAGAAGGAAAAAAAAAAAGAAAAAAGCCCATCAGCCCATATATTATGATGTGTATATCTGGAATTATTAATGTTTGTTTGTTTCAGTGCAGTTTAGGATGTCTTCACTTCTGCTTTTCCAAACCTTTTTCAAAAATATTCTTACTCCTAGCTTTGCAGAGTTGTGTGGGATTGCAGTGATGCAGATTGTACTCAGCTAGAACTTTCTAGCCTGAGTTGCACTCCAAACTCCCACAGACTTGCACTAGGAATTTTAGGCTCATAAAGTCTCAGTGTAACTTTTCAAAGTGGGATAACAGAACCTATATCACTCGGATGCTTTTATATATTAAATTTATTTTTGCTTAAGTCTAGATCCTGAAGTCTCTCTCGTTACCAGTCCTTTCCAGTAAGGTTACTGTAACTGAAAGTAGAAAAGTTTAAGGAGCAGGTAATCAGTGTGCTTACTGTGGGAGGGAACAAACAAAAGAAAAACAAAAGGAACTATAGATTTCTGTGTAACCATGAAGGGAGGAAAAAAACCAAAGCCCTTTATCCTGTACCTTAGGGAGGTTCGTCACATCGTGTTTCAATAACAGGAGTGTTCTCTTGAAAAAAAGAGACAGGAATGTACAAGGTTCTGCCTTCAGACTCCTGCTGAGCAATAATGGAAGTATAACTAATTAAGGGCCTGATCAAGGGCCCATTGAAGCCAAGTGAAAGCCTCCCACTGATTTCAATGGGCCTGGGATCAGCTTTAAGTGCGTGGAGTGTAAATATGACTGCATTAAAAACACGATGAGCCAATGTCTGCTTTCAGTCGGAGCTGGCTGCATTATGCTGTGCCGCATCCTGAGCTGGCTCAAAGCTTCTCAGGACGCATAGCACAGTCAAAGGTTACTACTCCAAAATGGAGAGCTTGAGCAAAGCTACTCTTGATCTGAGAAGAGTAAATGGGCAAAGCTGGTAGACAGAGGCCTTAGGGAAAGTTGTGGTGAGCCAAGCTTGCTGCTGCTCCTGCCACTGGGTGGATGAAAGAGAAGAAATGAGTACCTCTGCAAGAATTTCCCACTACTCAGCAGTGGTGGGACCACTGTCCAGCGTACAGTGTCCAGTTCTGGGCTCCTCAGTGCAAGAGAGACATGGACATACTGGAGAGAGTCCAATGAAGGGCCACGAAGATGATTAAGAGACTGGAGCATCTCTTCTATGAGGAGAGGCTGGGAGAGCTGAGTCTGTTTAGCCTAGAGAAGAGAAGGCTCAGGGGGACATCTTATCAATGTATATAAATACCTGAAGAGAGAGTGCAAAGAGGATGAAGCCAGGGTCTTTTCAGTGGTGCCCAGTGACAGGGCACAACCTGAAACACAGGACACTGTCTGAACATCAGGAAACACTTTTTTACTGTGAAGGTGACTGAGAACTGGCACAGGTTGCCCATGGAGGTTGTGGAGTCTTCTTCCATCCTTGGAGATATTCAAAAGCCATCTAGACACGGTCCTGGGCACCCGGCTCTAGGTGGCCCTGCTTGAGCAGCAGGTTGATGACCAGATGACCTCCAGAGATGCCCTCCAGCCTCAACCATTCTGTGATTCTGTGATTCTGTGATTCTGTGATTCTGTGATTCTGTGGTTCTATGAATTTGTCCCCATCTCCTCAGGCACACCCATCTCAACTCAGCAGCCTGAATTTCAAGAGCTCTGGCTAGCTGCAAAACAATAGTGATTTTGAAATTCCCAGTAGTCTGTTGTCTACTTTTCCTCTGCACAAAGCCAATCCTGCTCTCACCAGTGACAGTGATCTTTCTACCACACTGTTCAGGTAGCCCTTACTTGTTGATTTGTAAGAACTGAAAGCTAGTGACTCTATAACGGAATGGCACTTATTTTATAATTTTTTTTAACACAGACTCCTGACTAGTTTGGTGCTAAACTGTTTGTAGAGAATGAAAAATCTCTAACTGCATTATATATTAGTCCTCAGATTCCACAAATGCTTCTTTTCGATTGTCTGGCCATTTATGGTACCTTAGCTTAGTTCTCCGCAAACAAATATTCTCCCCAGTTTCCTAGTGTGGGCTGACCTACAGCACAGTCTTCATATGCCTGTTCCTGAGGTCACTCTCTAAAAGCTATGACACAGCTGACTACCAAAGTTGACACATCAGTATCATAGGGAAAAAAAAAAAAATAAAGAGTTTGAAAGGCTATTTGCAGTCCACATAGGAGCATGGAGAACCAAACCTTTGATTTCCAGTGCTCTATGCTGTGTTACTCCTCTTTTTTACATCTTGTTAAAACTGTAAGTTCAAATTGTCTGAGGACCTTCCTGCATGCACTATTTCAGAGCAGCCACACCTTTTCCCTACCCCAAAACATAAATAAATAAAAGCCTACCCGTGCAACATCTGTTTATTCCCTTGTATTCTGAGTCAGTAGATTAGACTTAGAGAAGAAACGGAATGTAATATGTTAACACCCGGGCAGGGGCGGGGGGAAGACTCACTCATCCATAAGCAAAAAACATAGAATACAGTTCATTCTGGTCTTAATTCTGCAATCAGCAAGAAAAGTGCCACATGAGAAACTATCCAGGCTGAAAAAATATATCTTCTTTCCATTACTATAGTAATTTTAAGCTGTAAAATGCATGTTCTTTTCCCACAAAAAGTGGATTAGTAGGCAGAGAACAAGAATTTGTCAAAATAATTTATCAAGTCAGGCCTGTTACTACACGAGTTAGTTTAAAGTAATGGACTCTACCAACTTTTAACACCATCTTCAGCCTTCTAGAAGAAGGAAGTTAAATTAGTAGACTCTGGTGCAATGGCAAATATTTTAAACATCTGAAATGCTGGAACTCCACATGCCAGGCAAGTCACATGTAATCCTCTGTTCTCTAGTTCTAATCAAAATAAAAGCATATCCTCAGTTCCAGCCAGAAAACAAAAACACAGGCAAACACACAAGAGCACACATTATGCAAGCTGGGAAAAAAAATCAGCCTTCCCAATGACCAATAAAAAAGGAAAAACAGAGCCAGGATTCAATCTATATCCTTTTTTTCCCTATTATTTAATCTACCAACTAGTTAATGAATGGTATGGCTGAATCCATAACCTGCCTTATAAACATGCAGTATGTGCAGAAGACTAAACTGACCCTGACAGGAAATTAGATATGACCAGTAATAGCTGATCTTTACAGGATGGGATCTAAGTAAAGGAAATAACTGATTTCAGATTGTCATTGATTTTGTGGATGTCTCCTCCAGGTTAACTCACAGCATTGCCTTAAATTTATTCAGATTAACTCCTTAGGTACTATTTTACGTATATTTTCTTTTTAATCAATGATCTATTGATAACTAATTCTGATAATCAATCCTTTTTTCTTGAAAAAGAAAGAAGTAAACATGGGCAAAAAAAGATGCAAAATCAAGAAAAGTCAGAGAGAGTAAAAAATCTTTAAAAAGAAAAAAAACAGCAAAAGTCTCTAGAACAAAAAGGAAGAGAATTTTCCCCTTTGCAGACAAGAAGCAATTTGTGTTTGAGGTGATGCATCATAATGTTGACCAAAGAAAAATATGTATCTCACTTGTCAAAGTGATTTACCCCTATAGGCTTAAAAAATCTGCACATAAAGCACTCTGAAACATTATGTCACCATTAGCATTACCTTGCTACCACCAATGGAAATCCAGCCTTAGTAATGAATGAATCAATCATACCATTGCTCTGCACAAAGTGACAATGCAGTTTGGGTCTTGATATTATTAAGCAGGCATTCATATCACGCAAATGATAGATAGAGAGAGAGAGAGAGACCAACCGATAGACAGACAGACACATTCATATATATACACATACATATATATCTCTCTCTCATTGTGAAGAAGCATGTGGCAAGAATCCTTACATTAGACCTGTGCTGCAGATGGTGGTTTTAGATACCACAAGCAAACCCCTGCTCTGTGTTTAGGTAGATCCATTCAAGCTCAACATGGTCAATGCAAACCTCTCTCCTGAGCTTAGCTTCCATGGGAAAGTAAAAAGAGAATCATAGCAACAAAGGAAGAGAAGACTAGCAAGAAAAGATTAAGAGAGCTGCGTTTTTAAAGTGTTGGTTCCACAGAAAGACACAGAGCAATTCTTCACAGTGACATGAAAGCTCCTCCCTTCAAAGACAAGAGAACTTTTCAAACAATGTTCATAAAGCACCAAGAGTTCTTTAAAAAAAGGTTCATTTACAAAAGAGGTCTCCCCAGATCAAAGATAAGAAAACTGCAAATAGGTAGTTTTTCAGATTCTCTTCAGATGCTTTGCAATCTATTTGTTTAAAACAAAATCAAACAAACTTCTCTAGATGAGTTCCAGCACTATGCTTCTGACTGCATCCAAAAAGGTAAAAGAAATAGTATCTTTCATACCATTGTTTTCCCTTTTTCTGATTAGAAGACTGATATAAGTTTTTTGGGGATAGAAGACATCTCTCAGTGCAATTGTTTTTGGACTAGGGTTCATAAAAAACCAAAGATTTGGAAAAGGGAAGGGAAGGACAAATTGAATGATTTGTCCATAATCCAAATCAGTCCTTTTTTTTTTTTTTAGACATAATTGAACACCTTAGGGCACTCATGGAAAAACTGTATAGATTGGTTTCTATTCTAGCCAGTTCAGATATCTGGCCCAGAGCCTAAAGAGATTGCTTCTGGCCAAAAATAAAATGGATATTTCAAAGGTCCATTTTACTTCTGAAATCTTTGCTTAGTAGGAAATACTGCTGACATTTGCTACTATTAAATTTTAATTTGTCCAACTTGAAAAAATCAATGTTTTACCCTAATGATTTTTCAACAAGCAAGAAAAATACAGAAGACACTGTTGGGCAATTGATAAGGAATGACAAACACAGAATTAGTATTTCTAGTACTAACAAGAGTAGCAATGCAACCCTTGCATGTTACTTATACATTATCATTTGGAGTAGTTTAACCTATATCTTTACTGTTTTCCAGAAAAAATAAAGGGGGGGGAGCAGGTTTTTTAAGGTGTACAGGTGCCAAAATAGGTAGATGTGTCCCACAAAGTACTTTCAGAACTGGCAGGACATCTACTCCCATCCATTTCTCAGTGTCAGCACCTGCCTAGATGCTTCTGAAATTTCTACCAGTTTCCATATGTGCTCTGGACAGATCAGTATTCTTTATAATTTGACACAGTGCTTCCCAGGCTGGCAGGGTGTGAAAGAACACTGAAAAGAGACCACAAATAGAAGGTAATAGGACGTGCCTTTTCTGATCAGTGCAGCCTGCAAGGTTAAACCAAAGTAATACCCTTCTGAACAGCCCCGAAGGAGTTAAATTATTCACAAGGACTGGCAGACAGATGAATGAATTCCCTGCAGGGAGCTCAGCAATTCAATCTGGGGTACTCCTAAAAGGAGATTGGGTATCTTCATGGGTTACAGTCTATTTGAAGAAAGTGATAAATGCCAATAGGGGCCACAAAGCCTCCTGTCTCACCTCCCCCTTTCAATTCCACTCCTGATAGACTGTACACATATTAACAGCTTTCTATGTCTTTCAAGGGTATGTATTTCTGGCAAGGACATATACTTTTCTGACAAGGTTTACAGAACATTTTGTTCTGCACCATGTATACACATGCTGCTGGATCCTATTCCTATTATATATTCAAACACCACACATAAGATTGCCATCACACAATCTGTCTTGAGCTGTCCCAATGAGCAGAAAAAGTCCAAACCGTGATGTAAAAATATAATCACCCTTTACTTAATTCTTATCCAGAATCAGCTGGCCTGGTCTTTCTGTACTGATAGGCACACCGTGGGAGAAAACCACTGAGGTATCTGTTCCCCACCTCTCCTCATTCATTCTTTCATCTACCTGCACCTGCTCTTAATAACTTCATGGAGGCTTGTCATTTCAGGAATATCTATCCATAATGGAAGTATTCTATCAATACAAGTCCTCATGCCCTTCTCCATTATGCCACCACAAAACAATTTCAGTGGCATTTAACCATCTGCTTAAACAGGTGTGCAATTGCTTTCCTGACTAGAGAGGTTTTGCAGTATTACTACCTTAATCCATGATGAAGGCTGGCAAGCAGAGTAGACTTTGTCAAGGATTCTAGACCACCAATAATTTTCAGCTTAGCCAAAAATACTACAGCACTAAGTGTACTTTGTACAGTCAGCAGCAGGTCATCTCAGGAAGTACTGGAACAAAGGAACTTACACTATTGCAGAAGAAGGGAGAAAACAGTGTTAAATTAATTTCTAAAAGGGATTAATTAAGGCATATTTTACATTAAACTGGTATTCTCGTTCTACTACTGAACAACTTTATTTGGGTATGGATAAAATGAAAAATCAAACTCATTTTTCATGGGTGATGTAAAATCTAAGAGACTTCCATTTAAAAATAATAAAATGACAATCCATTCTAGTCAGGAGAGTTACACAGTGAGTTATTCTCCAAGTCCTATCACATCCAGAGTAAGGAGGACATAACTTTATACTCTCCTCAGAAGACAGAGGGCTGTAGCAAAGTGAGGAAGACAAAGAGCTACACAGCAAGGGAAAGTTGTGCAAGCAAGGCTCTGCACAATACTTTTAAATATAAATTGTTCCCTGATTAAAATTTTTATCCCATACCTAGAAACTTGTAACTTTACCAAATACACCAAAGACAACTATTACTTTAGAGCTGAAATTGTGCCCCAGGGGTAAACATATTGACTGTCGTGGCTTACCAAGGCCTTCAGGGAAGCTACTTAAGTTTAATGAATCACAGAACTGTCACCATCTGAGCCTCTGAAAGTGCATATTCTGCACCATCTGTGGGTAATTCTTTGAGCAGCAGAAGGCACAAATTCCTGTGGAACTGTCCCGTGTGAATTCTCCACTGCCTAGCAGTAAGTTCAGTTCAAGCAACGGCTCCTTCTCAGCTGCCAATTTTCAAAGAATTTCCAATAAATTAGTGTGATTGAAACCTCTAACTGCTCTGAAAAATGTGTTTGAAACTGATCTCAAAACTGTTGAAATCTTGTTAGAAGAGGACAAAAAAATACACTGTAGTCACAACAGACTTGTTTCAGTAGGAAATCAGAATAAAAAGAATGATAGCCCTGGGGTCTTTCATAAATATATTTTATTTTAAAATGGCTGAATTTAAAAAACCCCAGCAACACAGAGGTTGGCATAGAAAAAGGTATTAACATCAGTGTCTCCAAACAGAAGAAAACAGGCATTTTTTTCAGTCACATCAAATACCAATCTTTGCTGTAGCATCTCCATTAGAGTGCAAAGAAGAAGTCACCAGTTTAAATTTTCCTTCAGCACTGCCAGAAAAGACCAGTGATTCATCCATCTAACTGCCATTGTTTTGGCTGGGGAAAAAAAAAAAAAAGAAAAAAAAATGAATGACTTGGATGCACATGTCCACATAATCTATTTGAAACTGAACATTGTCTCATTTCTGGAGTGATTTTATTCAGCTCTCCTCCCTATTAAGCTGTTTTCATACTCTTCCGTCAAACAAGTGGAAGCATCTTGGACCTTCAAGGTCTAAAGCTAAACTCCAAAAGCTCAGTCCTTTCACCCTTTCCTCAAACATCATGCACCAACCATCAAAAAGTGTCCAGTCTCTTGAGATAGATCTGAAGAGGCTGGTACCCCTCACACAGCGCATCTAACACAAATAGTTGTTCAAGACCTGGACACAGTACAGCCGTGTTAGCACAGCACTATGTCCAAGCTAATAAACTGTGCTTCTCAGCAGGCTGACTGGCTCAGTCCAGGAGATCCTGCCATGCTGACACAGCCATTCTGCCACCGATCTCCAAACCGGAGCTGTGCTCTACTGTGCAACCCTCCCCTCTTGGCATAACTCATGTTGGTTTCTCCTGCCTTTCCATGCCTTTGAGCTCCCTCAAGCATTTCTACCCCTACATGATATTTCCTCTCCCCTATCTGGCATTATCCCCCCATTGTCCCCCTCTCCCCTACTCACACAGCATGAGCTGGCTCTGTTGAAGGCAGGTGATTCCCTTAGGACTAAATACAGAAAGTCAGATTCCCACAGAAAGCAGCCCTGCTAATCTCTTGAGGAGTAAAGTACCACTCAATGTGGTTATGCTTGGTAGAACAGGCCCTGAAGAAGGAGTTCAAGATTTCAGCTCACTAAAATCAGCAGCAGCAGCAGCAAGACGGAAAAGAGTAGCGAGGCAAAAGCTGGATATTTCAAATACAACACATTCTGTAGATCAGAGACCTTCACTTTCAGAGAATACCAAGGAAAACAGGTTTAAATCATGATGCATTTCAACAAAATACACAACCAAAACATGGAGAGTGCTGTATTTGGCTGTGCATCTACCAAGAAAGAAGCCAGAGGGGAGAGGGGGAGATGGGGAGACAGTTTGTGGCTCTTTCCGATTTCTCTAATCTAGCTCAGATTGCTATCATGACTTTCACTAATGGAGATACTGTGTATAACTTCTGTAATAAAGAATGTACTGTATTGTGCTAGGCAGAATGAAGAAAGGATTTAAAAACATAATAATAAAAGTTGTGCTGAAGAATACAGCTCAGGGATCTCAAAGTAGTAAGACAGATTTTGCTCACTAAAGAGTTGTAGTGGGGTGTTTCTCTTTTCAAATAAGGAAGTATAAGATAATTATAAAGTGCCAGGGTTAAATATTCTGTACACATTTTCTGGACCTGTGATGTGATAAATCCAGTAGTTCTTGACTACTGTTAATTATGTGTTTGGGTATGCCAAAGTAATTTCCTGGACCAGTTTAGTAATATGGTAATAATTTATTTCTCCTTGAACCTAAAATTCTCCTAAAATCACGAAATAAGTGATTTTGGAAATCATGTGACCTTGTGGATAAGGTCAAATATAGCCCATAAACAAAACAAAAAAACAAACAAAAAACAAAAAAACAAAACAAAACAAACAAACCAACAAAAAAAACCCAATCAAAGGAACCCTTCCTAAGCAGAAAATTAAAAATTATCCAAAGGTGCTAGAGGTCTCATGCCTGCCTGATAATGTGAGAAAAACTTCTCCTTCGGAGACCTGAGTAGGAGAAAACAAAAGGTAATTACCATCTGACAGCTTTCTCCGTACACAAAGAATTGGTAGCTCCTAATGGGCAGGTGTCCACATGAGAAAAAACATTAATTAGTACCCTTGTTGGCAGGCTCAGCTGAGAAAAACATGACTAAATGAGCATGGAAACTGAAGTGCCTTCTGTGATGATAATTGCATGTACCCACATTTATTGTAATTTGGGATGTGATTTTCCATTTGGATCTGAATCACTGAAAGGGTCTAGTTGTTGTGAAAACATACAGGGATAATGACTCTATTAAAACACTCAGGGACTAATTTCCAAAGGTATTCATTACCCACACCTTTAATGGGATCAGAAAACTTTTGGTAGCTTGGAAAATTTGGACACTCATCATAATTTCAGTGCAAAAACTGCCAAGTAAGAATTATGAGAAAGCCAAACTGCCAAGAAAGAATTATGAGTAGCAGTGACTGTTGACACAATGAAAAGCAACACCAAACTTTAAAAGAACAGATTTCATAAAGATGAGGAAGACAGAGAAGTGTGAGAGGGAAAATGTTTTGTTTTCTTTCATTTTACATGAAGGAAAAAAAAGCAGTAATAAATGTTGGTCCTGGGAATTACATACATCAGCAACTTCCTTCCGTAGCAGAAACACAAATTCAAATAGTATATTAAAACTGAATTATAAAGTTTCTAGAAAAGTTGAAGATAAATTGTATTTTTCACAAGGATAGATTATAAGCAAGTACAGAATTATATGGAAAAGACAGGTGTGATTTAACCGGATCCTCAGAAGTATTGGATGAAGCCTTTCACAAGAGGCTGGTCCCCAAGGCTGTAACACTGAAATGCCATTCTGGGCTCCAATATACTGTGGGCCTGTCTGCGAAAAAGACGGACAGCTGAAACCTGGGAAGATCTGGGTCGTTCTGGTGATGTTCCATAAACCTGATTTATCTGACCAGTTGGAGAAACAATTACACACCATCTCATGAAGCCCAAACGAGTCATTTTCCCCTCATGTAAGTGGTTGGAGTGCCTGCTTTAAATTTTCCGATTGTTATTATAATCACTATGGTAAACATCATGTTCTTTTAACTTGCTTGATATGAAACCCTTTGTAGCCATGATTCATACCAGCTTGCATCAAATTAGTAGTTACATAGCAGTCAGTTTAGCAAAGTGAAAATGATTCTGATCTGATGAATGGCATCATCAGGGTTGATTTCAGAGGGTGGACAGAAAAATGAAGATATCTTGTTACTACTGTATACTCAGAAAAAGAAAAGGAGAATTGATTTCTCTCCAATAGAATGCAAACACAGGTAGTCCCTTTAATTTGAGCCTTGTCAGGTACCACAGAAGAGCCTGGAAGGAAGTCAGAGCCTTAAGCCCTGACGCTGCACTGAGACATCTCTGTCTAGACTGAGCCTACCTGTGGTCTGACCACATCCAGCAGAGCTTCGTGGAGATTTATAACAGGTCTGCCTGCACTCAATTTCACAATCAGGGCATATATGCCTATGTTGGATAGCATTCTCCAGGCTTCTGCAGCTGAAATTGCTCTGGAAAGAAACAGAAAACCAGGAAGAGATGAAAAATAGTCCATGAAGTTGCACATCAAGTCTTTGCAAAGCAGAATGAGCTGTTCCATTGAATGGTTAGGAAAGCCTGGAACTGATCTGTTGTAGTATGAATGACAAGAAGTAGAGCTTTATTTTTCTAAAAATTTTTTAAAAAAGGAATTTTAACTAAAGGATATCAAGAAACAACAAAACATCTTACCTAAATCTTGTTCCCATTTTCTGCGAGTAAAGATTAATTTAGCCTTAAATTACCTAAAGTTTTCTGAAGTGTTAAGCATTTAAGAATTATACAGCAGACATCAAAACCAAGTCAAGCTGCAAAACTCAGAAGACTTTTATGTATCTCATCTATTTTGCACAGTGGTAGAATGCTTGTGTTAATAGGACAGCATGGGAACTGTTGTGTGCTTATCTTTTTATTAGCCAGGTTTGCACATAACTGAATGAATGTTGGGCATAATCTAGAATTTGGGGAGCAGAAAAGACACCATTAAAAAAAGGAAGAAAAGATGTTTTAAAAATTGGAGAAAAATATTTAAATACTTCTTCTCACTACATTTATTCTTGATTAAAATTTCACAAAACAGCTCTTAGGAAATATATTTGTCATTCTGAGTAATAATGAACTTCCTCATAACTTTAAAATGCAGGAGACAATGGATTTTAAAAAGATAACTCTAATGTTTTTTCTCAAAAAAGTAACCATTGTTAACCACAAATAAATAAAGAATAAGACCAAGAAAACCCAAAATTGGAATAATATAGCCAGAAAATTCACAAAACAACCTTAGAGACTTCTGACTTCTACACCATCCAGTGCAGCATAGTGCAGCTATATCCAACTTATCAGAAACTGTCCTACCTCTTAAAGTGGACACACTACAGTCATGTCAGTGCATCCCAGGGCCAAGCTGGTGAGCTCCACCCAGTGTTACCGTGATGCAGCCTGGCCCTTCCGCAGGCATGCGGCTGTATGAGCTCACGTGACCGGTAGGCAGGAGGTCTCTGCACTGTGGCCGGTGTACTGAGGAGACTTGTCCTAAGTTTACAGGTAAATGCACTCAAGGTGACAGAAAACAGGAAGGATTCTCAGCTGATAATCAATTTATGCTGGATGTGCAATAAAGCTCTGATACTCTTGTGAGTCTTTGCTGTCTGGCATTGCCCTCTCTGAGTGCTGGCCGTGCTAGCCCAGCTCTCAGGCAAGGTGAGCACCTCACTCTTACATATGCAAGCTGGACCTGAGCATACTCCTGCTCTCTCTGTACCATTGTACAACCTCTTCATCCACACCAGGAGCCTTCAGCCTTCACACAGGACATAGGCCCATGGGCAGATCCAGAGGTTGCTCTCTACCATACTGTTGCTTCTACTTTATGCATCTCATATAGAGTCATCTCAGACAAGAGGGAGGAGTGGTTAAAACAGTCAAAAAAGGTGGAGGAAAAGGCAGAGCTTTGTAATGTCGAAGGAGCAGGGACTTCTTTGGAGCGATAGTGATGGAACAGTGTGTGATACAGGAACTTAGAGGGCTCAGGAAAGAGCAATCATGTAGGAAAGTGATGCACAGCTTTCTTAGAGACATCAAGGCACAGCAGAGGAGCCTAGAAGATAAATCTGCTAGTGGTAATATCATTACAGTTTGATATCTTTGTAATGGAATAACATGCTTTATTCCATCCCATCTCTATTAGAGCACATACTTTTCCCTTTAGAAGCTAATAGCTATTAATATTTTATTACTATTAACACTTAATTAGATTAAAAGCAACAGAAATGGCTAGCTTCCTGAGCTGACCTTTTATCACTAGCATCATATGTATTATTTTGGGGGTGGTTAAACTTAGAGAGAACTCAAGCTAGTATATTTTGAAACCTCTCCATTATATGGCACTGTATATAAAGTACACTGTATATAAAGTGCAATCAGCTGTACTATCTGAGGAACACATAGATTTGCTGTGTCTGACTTGTAAATCTTTAGTCTGATTCATACAGAGTTTGTCCGGATATTCCAGTTAAAATGTATTCAAATCCCCAAGACAAAATACAGATGTCTACATGGCACAACACAAAACGTGTCTACGTAAAAAGCTAATTCAAGTACTAGCAGCGCAGTTATATTAGTGCAAGGCTCTTGCGGACTAATTTACTTGTTGACAGTTATTGTTCTTTCAGAGGCTGCTTGGGGATCTCTAGGCAGCATTGCACTGTGCCGAGACAGCATTCCCTTACAGAAAACAGCCTTTGGTTTTAGTTCGAAACAATAAATGTGAATGCTATCTCTAGCCTCAGCTGACAATGAGCACAAGTCTCCTAGAGCAGTCAGAACCCTTTGTCGACTTGGTCTAAGTACCAGGAGAATGGCGAGAGCAACAGTGCAATGATTTTCACGCTGTTTTGCATTTTTATTAATGAACATTTTATACTTCTCTGTCATTTATGATAGTGTATAATATAATATATCGTACATATTCTTAAAATAAGAATATCTACACAGAGTCTAAAGACTTGAGGTGATGCTATGATTGAGCCTGCGCAGTTCAAGCAGTAGACAGTCCCTGCCTCAAAGATGTACAGTCTATTTAGGTAAGATAGATAGTACGTGTGGGTTTGAGGGGTAGAGAGGGAGGCGTGCGCAGTGTGATAGCAACAAACAGCGTGCTAGTTTCACAACCGTTCTTTTTGAAAGTGTGGGAGAGTGTGAAGAGAGGGAGAAGGAAGGTTAGTTATAAAGTTAGATGGAGAGAAAAGGGAAGGGAGAGAGCATTTTAGGAAAGGTGATGGGCTGGATAAGGCAAAAGAGAACAAGAAGAAGAAACAGTATGTGGGGGTGAGGAGAATGGGAGGTGAAGGGTAGGAGCAAACCTTTAGCACAGCAGAATGATGATTGTCAGTACCACAGCAATTTCAGAGAGAGGGGGCTTCGTATCCCCCTGTGTTTAGCCGTATATCAAGTAAGTATTTAGTTTGATTTACTCATGTCAGCTGTATTTCTAATGAGTTGAACACTTCCGCCAGAGATTCATCTGCTTGAGACACCGGACTAACTTGCCTTTGGAGGTGCTGTTTTCCCTGTTTTGCTACAAGGAGTCTAAATAACTTGCTTAGACTGTATATCCAAATTTTTAGTGGGCTGAACTTGGGTGACATGAACCCCAACCC
This sequence comes from Ciconia boyciana, assembly GCF_034638445.1. Taxonomy (NCBI): domain Eukaryota; kingdom Metazoa; phylum Chordata; class Aves; order Ciconiiformes; family Ciconiidae; genus Ciconia; species Ciconia boyciana. The sequence goes on along the minus strand of NC_132934.1, from coordinate 119,664,235 downwards.
ATATGTCCAAAGGTCCCCATTTTGACTGTTTCTGCTGCAGAAACAGTCAAACAGTTATTATAATCTTCATTAGCTCTGAAAAGCTGGCAGATCGAAGGCTAGGGTTGTGACTTCATGCATATGGGAAAAAAAATGGAGTTTCACCCTAAGGTGGGAAGGTCACTGATAACAAAGTAATCACATGGAAAGTGCTACACTCTCATTTTCTGATTTTTCTGTGTGGAAGACACCACCTTGAGAATGAAGTCTCAGTTCTTAAATTCAGAAAGGCTGGTTCACCTCAGCATTTCTCTTTTTTAATGCTTTTGCAGTTTCACTGAAAAAGATCTGTGTAAGCCAGCCTGAATATCAGCATAAGCAACCAAAAGTTCAATTTTTCTCTCAGGGAGTAGTAAATGGGAGGTATTTTCAGGTATTTTTCAGTAGGACAGGGAGGTATTTTCATTATTTGCATTTTTGCATCATCTGACATGTTACTTGTTCTTTTTCAACATATCTGCTTTTGAAGATTTTTTTAATAGATTTAACAACAAAAGGCTGCTAAAATTGGAAACTGTGTGAGATACTTTGGTATTATTCAATTGGAGCCAAATCTGACACTGAAGACAGTTCTTGTTTAAGAACTTTCACTAAATGAACATGATCATAGCACAAAACAAAGAAAAATGTCAGTTCCCCTAGTTGTATGTTCACCATTTAAGTCTCACAAGATACCTGAGGAAATAGGTTCAGTTTTGAAATGGTTGATCTGTTCTATTCAGTTATGAGTTATTTTTACAATGCATCAAGGCAAGTAATAAACAAAGCATACTTTATTAGATCATTATTCTCTTAAACAGTTTAAATAATGGTTTCTAGATTAGTTCAGGCATGCTTCTACCTATAATTTTTCATGTGAAATCCCCAGTCTATAAATATTCTTCAAGTGATTCTTATTGAAATTTGGAATTTAATGCTATAAGAATACAAACCAGTTGAGATTTTCCCTTAGGGGGCACAGAAGCAATAAGTTCATGAAAAAATAAACGTACACATTATTAACAGCTGAAAAGATTGGATAAGCATTTTTAAGTCTCTTTTCTATAGTGAATCTCCTCTTTTGTGTTTCTACCAACTTTTTCAAATAAGGTAGCTGCTGTTATCTCAAGGTAACTTGCATTTCTTCTATTATGATTCAGAATATATTAATGAATTATGCCCTAAGAAAGAAAACAGCAGTTTCTTAAGAGTTTGATCCAAAGGTCTTTGAATTGGTAAGAATCTTTCCACTTATTATAGAGCTTTTCACCATGCATTAATTGTACACAGCCACCCTACCTGCAATCTGGAGATTTAGATGACAAAGCATATGTAAGATTATCCACTCTGTCTTGAAGACCATTTGCTGAGATGTAATTTATGCTGGTTTGTCCAATGCAGTTTTAACAGCCCTAAGTAAAAAGCTTTCCAACCTTTTTAGTATAGCATCACTGCATCACTTTGTTGCCAGGATATTCTTCTCAATTTTCAGCTTATACTTACACTTGCTTAGTTTCACAATGTAGGCTAGAAATGTTGTATGTAAGACTTAAATACTCCATTGCAATTACCTTCATCCATAATTTGTTAGAACACCCAAGCTGAGCTTCTCAAAAGCAAGCAGTACATATAGTTTGTTGGCTGTCAAAGTACAGAAGTGGAAGCTCTCCTAGTGTTAAGTCAACCAAACTCATTGTCTTAGAAGAGATGTATTTTTACTGGGATCTAAGAAGATCTAAGATGAAAATTAAGCTGATATACTTCACCCTCTAGAGCAAAGAAACTAAGAAAATATACCTGCCTTTAATCATGTAACAATACCACAACATTACTTAACTCCCACCTTTGGTATTTTAGACACCCAAAATATTACTTTATTAACCTATCACTGTGTAATGTTCCCATTAGTTCCTTAATGGCCATTTCATATTAATGCTTAAGTGACTTTTCTACAGTTGACAGCAGAAGCAACAAGTATTTAACAGCATAAAAATGTAAAACAGAATGTTCGTAAAATAATCTGCATCTTCTGGCACTGTTACCACAATAAATTAAGGATACTTAAATGCCTGTAGTTCTGAGGTTTGCTGCCAAAGGTAGGATTTTGAAATATTTTTTTAGATTCATGTTCTCTGCAATCAATTTTAATAATGTAAAAATGTTAAGTTCTTTAGGTTATTTAAGAAAAACTGAAAACCTGAGACTTACTACAGCTTAGATCTTACTTAAAATGCCAAAACCATAAAGTTTTTCTCTCTCTCCTTTTCTTTTTTTTTTTTTGTTTTGTTTCACAGATATGAGTATTCTCTCTTCTGAAAATTCTCAGATTATTTTTTCTCTTTATCTTGTTCAAACAATTTTTTATTTATTTGTGTTCTGGTAGATGCAAGTAAATTTAAAAATGTTCATACATACTCAACAGCAGTCAGTAACATTTATTTATGCTGCTTCTGTTTGTGGAAAGATTTCCTACCCTCAGAACCACCACACGCTGTCCCCACTGTTGTGAATATTGTGAATGTGAATATTTCACAATGTGAATATTTCTTCCTCCTAGTTAGAGAATGACAATGTATTTACAATGGATTTAATACACGACTCTGAGAGCTTTGTATCTTGAGCCTGAGGGAAGTTGACAAGCTTCTCTAGAATTGCTGCTTGATTTTCTGCCTGGAAAAAAACAGAGATTTTTCCATACATATTTCACAGACCAAGTGTGAATGATGAGTAAGTTAGTTAACTAAAAACTATGAGAAATGTAAAAACTATATTCTAGAACCCAGAGAAATAAATTCAGTTCCTCCTGCTGTTAATGCAAATTTCCTCCATGTAAGGCATCTTATATCAGAGCTACTGAGAGTGCTTTACAACATCTGAACACATTAATGAACCATACTCACCCCTACTGCTCGGTAACTCCAATGAACCCAGCTAAGGTATACCCTCAGTGAGCTCTGCTCACTCCATCTATTCAAATACTGTATTTTAAGCTCATTCCAAATGATGCAAATTGAAATCACCTCTTGTGCCAAGCACAGGATAGTCCTCTAAAATGTATTCTTAGCCATCAAAATGCCGGGGTCACTGCAAGGGAATGCAGGTTACTTGCTAGTATTCTCACCTTTAAAGCTGAGGATGAAGCCAATTTGCTTGAGATTACACTGTGCTGGGTCCTGCACAAATACAGTCATTACAGTCCCTACCCCAAGAGTTAATTCTAGAAGACAAGACAAAACAGGTGGTTGGGACCAACCACCTTTCTTGGGATGGGCAAGATAGAATAATAAAAATAAACAAGATATACACTATTTTTTAGCTTGGGACAAGGAGGTATGAAAAGCAACTCACATAAATCTAGGCAGGTCTTACATACAGCTTGAATTTTAGTAATAGTAAAATAATGCAATAACACAGCGCATCTCATTGTTAGAGATCCTAAAGATGGGCTATGAAGCTATTTTTTTCCTTTGTTGAATGTGTGTCCAGAGAGAAATGAAAGTTCCTACGGCGTTTTTTCAAAAGGAAGAGCTTCAATTCCTTCCAACAATCCCTCTCCACCTAAAATAAGCTAAGCTTTCGAGAGCTGAGTGTAGGCTATTGCTAAAATGAATAACACATAATGAGTGCTGCATTTGCCTACACACCATTGCCTAACAACCAGTATCTAATTCATTACTGTAAGGCATTTAAGGATGTCACAAGTGTGAAAGACACTATATTAAAATGAAATTCTATTATTCTCATTTAATAGTGTTTCAAACATAACACCATTTCCATGTAGTTTGAAAAGTAATTTAAGATATCCCAAGATAGATTACTCTAAGCTAAAATTTCAGAAAAGGTTCTTCTTTGCTTCTTGCTCATTGAATTTGCCTTTAGTGGTTGAATAGCTATTGTCTTAAAGGATATATCAATGAAATTACTAGGGATTTGCCACTGAATTACTTTCAAAAGTAACAAAGCTTCACAAAAAGTCTGTGTAACTGATACAATGTATTTGAGTTCTGATCCATAGCCCAGCCAGTACAGGACTGATGAAATACTATTAGAAATTTTAACCAAAATTCTTTATTACTTCAATAGATTCCCAGCATATCGGTGCACCTCTGCAGTTGTGCACTGGTGAAAGTACAGGAGAAGTTTCAGCCGTGCAGTAAACAAACAAAACAAAGATAATGATCTCATCCGTTTGTGCCAGCTGAAGCTAACAGCCATTGAACAAGAAGTTACAGGATGTGCCCGTGTCTTTCTATCAGAAAAATTACGGGAAGATCATGCACTCTCTTGCCCAATAATTTTTCCTTACAAGACAAGTGACCTAGGTATTCCATGTTTTGATTCCCATCTGAAAAGTGTGGCCTTCAGAGCATCACATTAAACCCATGAATGTTGCAACAGCATGATATTAATTTGAGATTAAATTCAGTGCAAGACAGGACACCAGAGTCTCAAGATATTGTCGGATTGGACAACTGTTCATTTGCCTTAAGGAAGCTTGTATAAAGGAAATATATAAAGGAAATATCTTTAAATCTATCTGACTATTCCATGCAAGAAGGCACCATGAGTTGATAATGTTTAAATTTCACAGCAGTGTCAAACAAACTTTTCAAAATAAACCAAGGCCAAGCACACAGTTAAAAAGAAAAAAAAAAAAGGAAAATGGCTCCACTAGAAAAGGAGAGTTTGGAGCTTCTTTCTTACACCCTCAGCTGAATGAAAGACCTCACCAGCAGTGCAAAAAGTATAAAGGAGCATTTTAAATAGCCGTTTTTACTAGTTGAAGTTAGCATGCTTCACATGCCAATTTACATTTCACATGTTCCTTCTTGCATCACAACAATATCATTTATCACTTGCACTTTGCGTGCGTATCATTTAAAATAGGAAGAGCAGGATTTCTTGCTTTTTATGCACTCAGGAAGATGGTAGCCATCTCACACAGGTATGCAAGGGTAGCATACATCTGCACACAATCCAGTCTCTTACAAGAGCAGAGTCTCTCTGGTGCTCCCCTGAGGTTGTGGAAGATTTGGGTTCTTGGCCCCAGAACAGATACACTGTCACCAAAGCCTATGGATTCAAACCCCTGCAGAAATCACTCTGTGCTGACTACATAGCTACAAAAAAAAAGATATGAGCCTCACTGTGTTAGGAGAGATGAAAAATAAGGCCTGCTTTTCTTGATGTGTTTTCTGAAGTGGCAATTCTTGTTTACCCAGTAATCTCAAGAAGGAATACTACCACAGTCTGCCCCTACAGAGAAGTTCTGTCCTGAAATGAAACACTGTGTTGTTTGTTTGATTGTTTGTTTGTATTTTTAAAAAAAAGAAGGCAAGTCTTACTCTGCTGTCAGTCTGTACTCAAAATCACACCTGCTGAATTCAGAACCAAAAGTATGTTTTAATGTTGTTTTTTTTCCTCCCAAGTTAATGTTAGAACTCATTCTGTCAGAAAGGATTAAATTCCTTCTTTATCTGCCATCAAAATCCAAATTTCTTAGAGGTGTTCAAATTTTCTTAAAATGTGACAGTTTGATAAAACAGATGAGTGGAAAAATTCGCTCAGCGTTTCCAGAAGAACTTCATAGTGTGTATGTGTGCATGTACTAGCGATCATTAGAGAAAGGGAAAAATGCAAAACTTGAGAGAATAAGTTCATACAGATTCTAAACTTCAGTACAAACAGTAAAAAAGATTGATATTTTCAATAAAATACCTGGAAAATGGGATGTCATTTTTTAACCTGTCCTATTGAGAAATGACGTTCATACAAAAGTACCTTTATCTTCTAAAGAAGGAAGATCAGAACTTCAGTAGTCCTGGTGATTTCTCTTAGGAAAAGTAAACTAAACTCTTTCAATATTTTCAAATGCAGCAATTAATTGAACATTCTCTGCCATTTCACATTGTCTCTCTAATAGGGAAATTCACACAGGTGACAGTATCGTAATCCTGAGAACCTTAGCTTTCTGCTTTAACATGCTATACCCAAACTGCTGCAGAGAACATACGCAGTCTCTTTAAATGTAAATGTTTCTGTGCTTACCTGTCAGTGGTCTCAGGCCATTACTGGAGGAAAAAGTACATTCTGTTAGTGCATGCCTTTACCAGCTTCTTCAAAACAAATATCTGATCATTAGCAGAATTCAGGGGCTCAAAAACTTATAACTTTCTCCTTATATATTATATTTAATACTTTCACTGTAAAAGGCAATGACATTCTAGTCTCCTATGTCCTTATGATAGACCTCCTCATTAGTAAAATGTATTTAATAATATTCAAGAGCAAAGTATTAGTATTTAAAATCACAGCTTGTTATTAGTCTAATAAATCCAGCCTTCCATCTTCAGGGCTCAACATTGATCTTCCCCAACTGTTCGTTCCTGATAAACTATAAGTTCTCTAGTGGAAGGAGGTGTTTTAAGGCCCCATTATAAAGCAACAGGGACACAAATTACTGATGATTTTCACAGTGCTGTGCTTTCCTTTGATGATTAATACCCTGGAAGAAATTCCCATACAGGACCTTTTTTTTGTTTTTTTTTAACTGGCACTCTTGCTCTTGTGCTATTTCTTTCTTCCTCCTTTTTTTCTTTCATAGTAATGCACGAATCTGATGCTGAATGCTACATTATCAGCATGGTTTAGGGCATTAACCTCACCACAGATTCAGGACATAACCTTAAACCTTTCTCTTAATATGAAATGCTCTAAGGGGTATGCATATAGTTGTGAAGCATTATCTGCTCTTTCATGCGTTCCAATGTTTTCTATTACTATGAAATGTGAGCTTTTTGTTAGCAGAAGTCTAGCTCTCTGAAGCGCAAGTAGTAGTGTATTTGGGACAGAAAATATTTCTTTTAGATTTTTTTGCACCAGATAGAAGCCAGTGCTGTGATAAGACGGAGATGGACAGATCTCACCTCCTCTCAAGTCATGAGATGATCCTACTCTTTTAAATAAAGCAGGAGGGGTAGCTCTTGTGACAGCCAGGCACCTCTGCAGCAGGATCTGCGCATGTAGCCAAACAACATTGGAAGACTACGTCTACACTGTCAAATAACACCTGGCAGGAACCATTCTCACACCATTCTGTTTGTTGGTATAGACCCAGCCAAAGAGAGATGCCACCATGCTGAGTCTTGTCCCCAGCCATTTCAGCAGCTACTGCAGGCCACCCCAGAGCTTGTCTGGGGGAAAAACCCACACCTTGTCCCAGAGCTGAGATAGGGGGCAGGGGGAATCTGTTTGGGGTTGCTGCCCATTAAAGTCATATTTTGGAGGAAATTCCTCTGCTGAGGTTTTTGGGAAAAAAAGCTGCTTGGATCAAGAGCTGACATCTGCATGCCCATGGCCCGCGAGACCCTCTCTCGGAGCCTCGACAGAGGTGGAGGCAGACTCCCACACCCATCATTAATAAGTGTTGACACCCAGCCCTTTTCCCTTTGGCTTTTCCAACTGGATTTGTCAGCTGTGGTTAAAACTAGTGAACGTCTGGGCTGTTTGCATTTTGAAGACAGCTGTGGGGTAAGGGGCAGGCAACTACCAGCTGTGTTTACCCACAGGGCTGGGACTCAGTCACCAAAGATGCTTGTATAGTTTCAGGGATCATAAGGGTGAGAGAAGCCCCACCGCATCTTCTCAAAACCAGCTAATTAGAGTTTAAAGGGCTTTGAAGGGCTGAATGTTTTAATTCAGCCCAAACTCTGGCTCTGAAATCAGGAGATTGGATCCAGCCTCTATTGCTTTGCCTGAGGCATGCTTTGGGGCATCGGTCCCTGTTAAGGGGAATTCCACCAAACCCAAGGGCTCTTGATTGACCAAGCCTTCTGTCAAAACAGGCTTAGTTACAACCACTACAACAAGTGTCTGAAACAGGAAAACACAATTAGATTTTAAAAATGGTGCCAAAAACAAGTGACAAAGAGAAGCAAGTTTGATTGGGAGTCTCTCATGTCTTCAAAGACATACATGAAGCAGTACTTCAGTCAGTTCGTTTCAGGGTCAGACCTTCAGTCAGTTCATTTCAGTGTCAGACCCAGAACCATACCACTCACTCCAGCTTCCATCTGAAATTTAATTATTTCTAAATAAGTGCTTTCTTTCCTTCAGTATATCTGTTTTGTGGGTTGGTCATTTTCATATCTTTTGTCAGGAAGTCCTAACACACTTGCAAATTTTAGTGCAGAGCACAAAACAGAGGAGGATTTCCTCCTCCATTATCACTTTGATTGAATAACTTCAATTACTCCAACTAGATACACACACACACACGCAGAGAAATAAATACAAGTTTCACACTTCATAGCTGACACCACCCAGAGACTACAAGAAAAAAGCCCCCAGAGATACAGGCTATTGTCATGTTTGAAGCCCAGTTGGCAACTAAGAACCACACAGCCGCTCGCTCACCCTCCCCCCCCAGCCCCGGTGGGATGGGGAGAGAATCTGAAGAGGAAAAGTAAGAAAACTCGTGGGCTGAGATAAGAACAGTTTAATAACTGAAATAAAATAAAATAATAACAATAATTAATCATAATGAAAAGGAAAACAACTAGAGAGAGAGACAGGAACAAAACCCAAGGAAAAACAACAAAAAAACCACTGATGCAACCGCCTACCACCTGCTGACTGATGCCCAGCCAGCCCCGAGCAGCGATCGGTGCCCCCTGGCCAACTCCCTCCAGTTTCTATACTGAGCATGACACCATATGGTATGGAATAGCCCTTTGGCCAGTTTGGGTCAGCTGTCCCGGCTGTGTCCCCTCCCAGCTTCTTGTGCACCTGGCAGAGCATGGGAAGCTGAAAAGTCCTTGACCAGTGTAAGCACTACTTAGCAACAACTAAAACATCAGTGTGTTATCAACACTATTCTCATGCTAAATCCAAAACACAGCACTGTATTAGCTATGAGGAAGAAAATTATCTCAGCTGAAACCAGGACAGCTATCTAGGAATAAAGTTAAATCCCTAAATACCATAGAAATATATAAAGGATTAATGCCCTTCCCTCACATTGCCACTTGCACTCAAGTGTATTTATATTTTTATATATATATTATATATATGTTTGTTTTTCATTTTGTCTGTTCCCCCAGGAGAAGCCCAAAAGAGAAACAGAGATGGCCAAATTGACAGAGTCAATGAGTGAGTACAAATAGGAAGTTCAACCACTTTCTTTTTCCGTCTGTCCCCCTCCCTTACATAATGCCACAAAACCAGAAAATAGTGCTTGCATTCAGGGATCTCATTCAGCCCTGTCTTCACTCCTAACTTCTTCATAAATCATTCCACTCCTAAAAAAAAAAAAAAGGAATCTCAAAAACAAGGACTGCGATTTTCTTCATGCACTGTTTAAATCACTTGTATTTGGACCTAAGTCCAGCAAAGCAGCTAATGCGTGTTTGACTTCATGAGCCTGAGTTTTGCTTAAATAGAATGTGACTACTTGTGGATTTAATGAGTGCCGAACTTACCTGATTCAGGTTAATGCATACATTCCTTCACAAGCTTACAAAAGGTCGCACTAAATCCAGTGCAATTATTCAGGATTGTCACCTGTACCAGATTCATCCAACAGGAATTATGCCCAGAGATATATGTGGAAAGCTTTCCATTGATTTCACTGGTTTCTAAGAGGTGTGCATTGTCTTAAATATGCAACCAACAAGAGGTAGTTTGTACTTTTGCCATAATATGAGATCTAGATAATGGAGTAGTGCCTGTAAACACTTGTAGCTGAGAGACTCAGGCTGGATAATCTATTTCTGGACAAAATTTGGAGACAATTTAAGATGAAATCCTGGCAAACCACTGTCACTTTCCCAAAACTTATCTAGCTCCACAGCCCATGCAAGCTTAAATACATTGACTTTAAAAGGGAGAAATCTTTTACTCTGCTTAACCAGAGACTATAGAAAGACAGAACCGTAAGACTCATTTACAGTAGAAAGTTGTTTCCAGTTAATTTTTTCTGTTTCTGTACAGAAGGACTGTTCCTAGGGCAGCACTTCCCTGCCTTTTTGCTCTCCGTGTTCACTTTGCTTCCTTCTGAAATCGTTCTCTGTATCTCCTTCCATATGCCATTGCAGGGCAGAGTCACCACTACTAGCTATAAAAAAATATTTCAGTATCAGAAGCAACCTATCCCACAAAAAGGTGCTGCAGACCTGGGAGATGCATTAAACAGAACATCCGTGTAGCAAAGGCCCTATTCCTAAAGCTTCATGCACAGATACAGGATGCAGAAGTCAACCTGAGAGCTCCTCTCCCCATGGAGAGAGCATTGCTAATCAGTAGCAGACTACAGGCAATGGCATAAGATACATGGCAACCTACTGATGGGTAGTTAAACTCTCATTAAAGCTCTTGATGGAGTTCTTGCCATGGAGGTATGCGTTTTTATTTGAATGCTGTTCTGTCCGCTTCTTCTTCTCCCCCATTGTCTGTATCTCATAAGACCTGGCAAAATTCAGGATTGTAAGGGAGATTCATAGATGAGATTTTCAATTTTTTGAGCTACCAACAGGATCCACATTCCTATACTTCCTGCAGTATTCATAAGTAGAAAGAAGTATTTCTCTATGGCGCAGCAAAGCTAGGTGGTAACAGTGGAAAGGTCAACATTACAGGTTAGCAAGGCCCAAAAGGACAATGACACCAGACCCTAGAGAAACTCTCTGCTATAAGGAATGGTACTTTTGCTCCATTAATCTCTGTGGATGTACAATGTAATTCTTAGAAACATCTTGCGACCCCATCACTTCTCTGGCGTTACTGAATGCTGGATAGTTGTATAATTATGTCTTGATGGATGGTTGGGAAATGAATGGAAAAATGGAGGAACCTGTTATCAAATGTGGAAGCAGATAAGTAGTATATCTGCCCTATGTGTTAGGTACTTGGTGGGCTTTGCACAACCTTTCTGAAACAAGGTGAAGGAATCTCACCAAAAAGTGTTTAGGGGAAAACAAGCAGAATTTCTGAACGGTCTGAAGAGTCAGAGGAGCAGACTCCATAAAACTTTATAACTGATCAGGAACACGAGCTCAAAAATGCACTGTGCAGTTCCTTTAGGATTCGTGTTTGTCTTGCAAATTACTTTTATTTGGCTTGTTTAAGACAGCATGCTTCTTAAAAGGATTTACTGCTGCTTTGTATGAGGATTTGTTCATACTTCATGCAAGCCTTTTATAAAATTTTCAGATGATTTGATGACATTTTAAAATATTTTTAATAAATCATAAACTGTGTTACAAGCTGGAAAGAAAATTCTTAGTGAACGTACCACAGTGCTCATTTTAAAGCTAGTGCAGATTAAAAGGAAAAAATGGAATGGGGAAGTAACAAGCTGGCATAGGGTGGGCCTCTGGTTTGAACTGCAGGGCCTTTTTCTTGGAACTGAGAAAACAAAGAAAGGCCTTTGAGGCCTTAGAGGGTTTCAAAGGCCTCAAGAAATGGCTTGATCATGGTACCAGTATAACAAAATTATTATTTGCCTTTCAGTTTCACCCAAGAGCTGTGCTTCTTGTCTCTTTCCTCTGTTCACATCTTTGCACAGTTCCAGAAAAAATCAATCCCCTTCCCTCTACTGCTCTCTCTTTCTCTCTATCAAAATGGTCTGATGAAGTTACCAAGCACTGCTCTCTGCCCCTTCTTCTCCATAAAGATTCTCTGGATGTTTCTGCAGTAAGAAAATTCCCGTACCTGAGATTCACATCACATTGCATGCTAAGGGGAAGACTGAGAGGACACTGATGCAGTAGTTGTTCAAAGTCTGTTATCTTTGCCAGCAGGGATAACAGTCTGTATTTTTGTCATATTTTGTATTTCTGTTCTCAGAGGATCTGTTGCATTGTAGGAAAGATTGGTAAGGAGAAAAATGTTTTAATACTTTCTGTCCTATTTCTGTAGGACCTTTATGATGATGGAAAGATATGAGGTATCATGACAGAGCCCTGTACTTGTGTGTGTTGAGAGAACTGCCTGCCTTGAAAGTAAAAAAAAAAAAAAAAGTGAGAGGGAAAATAATTTTAATACAAGTTAAAGTGCAAACTAGAAAGAAATGTTATCTAAGTTTTTTGGGATAGTCCCTTGAAGTTGATATAGAAGCAGAAATGCATACCAAATAAGACCACTCTTTGCCCCAAGTTATTATTTTACAACACTTGCACAGAATTAATACAAAGCCACCGTAACTACACTGAGCCCCAGGGAACTGTCCAAGAATTCCTTTATAATGCCTTAAAATCCATATGCATTTTGAAATTTCTTTATAGCCTTAGTTGGGCAATTTACCTCATATAATCTCAGAATACTTAAAAGCTGAGCATACAAATGAAACCAGGGACCAAATTATTTTCCCTATATTTTTTGTTTCTCTTCTGTCCCTGTTGTTTTCATACTTCCCATGCACTGGTGGTCATTTTTAACCCAAATGATGCCATCATCTTGCCTGCAGATAGCTAAAGCACAGCAAGCAATGTAGGAGAGCAAATATTAAGCAGTACAGGAAGGTATCAGATGTTCATCCTGATGTATTTGGCCAATATGAAAAATTAGATATTCAAAGAAACATCCAGTACAGAACTATTCAGTCCCCAGGAATGATCACCATTTTGAATACTTTGAGGAATGAGAATTATTACAAGACATTTAGTGAGTAGCCAAATATGGTGATGCCTTTATAGTGCCTTAGAAAAGTCCTTTTAGCATCCAGTGTTATGATATAGAAAGGAGTTTTCTCTCTAGTTCCATCAGTTTCTCCTCCTGCTATCCAGCTAGTCAAGGTGTGCATCATGTTCCTGAGTTGCCTTGAGTGACAGCAAGCTGTTTACATCACAATTTCTAATTGGCATCTGTGGGATGTCTACCTTATGTCAGGGGCTAGCTGGTTGCTTCTTTTGCAACATGATGGCTCACTGGATTGGATAGAACCTGCAAAGCTTTCCTCAGGGTCCTGATATTTCTAAAAGCCCTGCCAGAGGTGTGCTCTTTGCCAAGTAAGAATATGAGTGTGTCCCTTCTCTTTCATCCAGACTGAGCTCTGAGGTCTCCAGGTCACTGGTGTACAGATGAGTTTGTACAAACTCTTCTCCCTAAGGTAATGAGGAAGTCCAAGGTCTCAGCTCCGAATTATGCAGAAGCATGGATCTAGCGTGCCATATGATGGCTGCAGCATAATCAATGTGTGACATGAGCAGTGTGAACTGGCTACAGGCTAGAATCGAAAATGGGCATGGTTGGCTGCCTTAAAGCATTTAAATAGAGAAGTGACATCCAATTAAGATGTTCTCCAGCCGTAGGGGCACATCAGTAAACAGTCATGTTTGTTCTGGTACCCAGTTAAGCCACATGTACACCTGCATGAGGACAGCCACAGGCAGAAGAGTTGGTTTAAAATAAGGATGTTCCTTCATTTGTTACAAAAATGTGTACTCCAAATGTCTGTAAATTTACTTCCAAAGACAGTGAAATAATGAATACTGAGACCTTAGATGACTCCAGATAAAACCTGCTGAATTATGGATGCCATGAATTTTACGGGGGGGGGGGGGGGTATTAAAAAAAAATAAAGCTAACCTGAAAGAATTTCAGGACCAGACGAACCCTAGGAGAGATCTGTTTTGTAATGGAGTGCTTTTCCCAAAAGCTTTCTTTTTCTTGTCTCCAGTGTTTGAATCTGAAATGTCCCTATCATTCTCTCATACTTGTAGAGAGGGTTTATAAAGAGAAAAATGTTTCTGCTTTGAGTTACTTAAAAGTCACAGCATTTTCAGATTTACATGTGCCAGGGTAGTATGGAATTTATTGAGCAGTTCTAATTATTTTGAATTATTGTTCTATGACATGTAAGAAAAACATGTGGTACGTTACAGTAAATACGTATCCAATATACTCTTTCTTGCTATAGGACATTGTGACCTTTCTACTTCAACTTTTTTGTCCCAGAACTACACCTTTTATCTTTGTCTTTTGTTCACAAACCTAACCTTTTTCCTATCACATCACGAATTGGTGGTGCCTGCATAAATGCTGTCTTGTGTGAACACAACACCAGTTGTGCATACACAGAATCAGGACTTTGAAGAACTGATCCTAAAGCCTGAGCTTCCATCTCATCAGTCTAGAATACTGATTCTTCTGTCTCAGAAACCATCTCTAAGTACAAATATCCAGATCAACATTTTCCACTGATATCGAGTACCATCAATTTGTTTAGAAAGAGCAGATTCTTACAATGCAAAATTCAAGTACAAAAACTCCAAAGCATTCAGAAAACTCATTCAAGGAAGACATATGCCCATGCTTGAGGAAGTTAGAGTCATTTATTTTCAAGGTACCCAGTTATCCTTTTATGGTTAGCCTTTTTATGAGGACGTGCCAAGAGTAGCATAGGAAGGCTGTTTTTCCCACAGTATGTATTTTCATCATCTCTTACTTTTCTGTAAGAAAAGAGTTCTGTTGTGATAGTTATTTTTGGAGGAGTAGTTTTGTAGCAAATATTAAGCCATAGAGAGAAATGTTTTAAGTGGAACATCTAATTCCTGTTGATTCGATACTGTGTATATTGGTTGATAACATTTATTTCAAAATTGACTCCTTAAATCTTTGGTCAAATTTAAATTACAAATAACCAGAATGTGTATTATTTTATTATTATTATTAATATTGTTGTTGTTGTTATTATTTCAGCAGAAATTAGCTGATGCATATAATGAAAAGAACAGAAAGAACAACGCTATTATCATTAAATAAAAATGTAGTCTATTCTTCATGGTAAAGGTCAGGTTTTGAGAGGAGAATGAAATTCTAAAACAGGAGTTCATTATGCAAGAAAGCAAGAAGTTCTGTTATTTCAGTGATGCACTAGCAGGGGCTTAGAAGAACTGTGAACTTACATACGCAATAAGAAACAAAAGAAACTTGTCTTAATGGGGAAGCTGATTGACAATATTTCCAGTCCTCAGTACACAACAATGTGAAGAGTATTTGCTTTGCATTTTCTGAGCTTTTAAGGGTCTTGTCTTTAATTTCTCTCTGCAAGTGTGAGGGACAGAAATGTTTTTTCCCAAATGAAAACCAAGACTCTCATATAGTCATATGATTCTAGAAGCTTAGATTTTTCAAAAACATATTCAATTTTGATAGCACTGCTAATATTACTTTGCTAAGCTAAAATCTTTGTCAAAATTAAACTCAAAATATCCAGGATGAGATAACCAAGAGCTGAATTATGAATAAAGGAAAAATTTCTGGTTTTCTAGTTAGGAACAGTGATTACATATAGGCTACATTGTACCACTTCTTATTGAAACACAGTATTTCCTGTTACTTACACGTTTAACAACATTTATTCTATTGAGGTTGTCATTTTCCATGGTAGGTGTGTATTTCAGTACTTCCCTTTCTTTTATTAGCTCAGGATCACCCATTTCTAAAACAGAGGCTACAGTCAGTCTGAAACTATTTCAGAATTCTCAGTGCCTTTCCTTTGCATTGCTATGGTCCATGGCACAGCGAAGCTGGGTTTTTCAGTCACATGCTTCCCAGAGCAAACACTCATCTTCTATACTAAATCTAAGTGGTCTAGACAGAAAGCTATTAGATAAAACACCTTCACAGCTTCCCACAGCACTGCTTTCTATAGAACCCAATACACAGTCATGTTGCAATAACATCTTCTGATCAGCAGTAGAGCAAAGTTTTGAATCCATATGAGATTTGGTATGAGATACATTTAGGTATAAGACAGTCTTTAGAGGGGAAATACAGGCCCAGTGTTTCTGGGCATGACCAGAATTAGTTTAAGCATGTGCAGAAATTCAATATTGAAAACAGAAGTCACTTCAGATTTTAAGTACCAGTTTTTTAGGACCTCGGTACGGGACTGAGTTGCCAAAACATCAGTTAGGTGGTTAAAGCCTTTTTTGAGACAACATTTTCTCATTACCCTGAATAATATGGGTATGTTCACATCGGGGCCAGTTGGCATTGCACCATTAACTGTCTATTTCCAGCTGTTTAGGGCTTGGCTTCACAATTTTAATGCTCTTCTAATGCAAAGCTTTTTCTGTATTTATTTAACGTGCACTTAAATCTTCCAAAGGTGCTAACCAACAATGGACTTCAGTTGGAGAAGTGAGCAGTATGCAGTGCTGAAAGAAAAGCCCACACTGTAAATGTAAAGAGCAGGAAGTTCATATTCACTCAGGATAAAGAAGTCATTAAAAATGTCTAATCAATTGTCTTCACAGAGAGCAGATGAGTTGAATTAAATGGTGAAAACCAGGATCAATGTTTCTGAAAGCTGTAGAAAACTGTCTGACCTGGATCAGGCTTATTGAGCTATCAAGCAGATAAGAGACCATAATGGATTTTAGTTCTAGGAAATAAGCATAGCATGATGAATAGCAAAGAATGCTGGTCAACAGTTAAGGGAAAAAATACAGAAAAAAAAGAAGGTATCTGAGATGTACAAGAACAGCTGTTAAACAAGTAGTACCATAAATGTATTGGATTTTGAAACCCTTTGAAACTGAGTTGCAAAGGCATCCAGACTCAATGAATGGAAAATATCATAGAACATGGTAGGATAAACTGTTTGATGTGAAAGAGAAATACCCCACTTCATTGGAAAAAGGGCCCAGTTGCATTACTCAATATAAACAATGAGAGAAAGGTCTTATCATGGTATTTTTGACAGAAGTCTTTTAAAAGCCTTATAATTGGGTATTATATTAATCCCTAAAGCTAGACTATATTCTCCCTGTATTTTTCACCTGCCTCCACTGCTCTTCAAATATTTGACAAGGGATAATAAGGACCATATTAACCATATTACAGGCAAAATAATGCCTACAAGTCAAACTCTCTCTTGTGCACAGAACACATTAATTCAAAGCATATTGTTTCTGAACCACTGCCTGCACTCATAGCTCAGGCTCTTCTAACTTTATTTACCACTATTCCTTTTACAATAAAATATCTTGAACTACATGGAGGAGAAAACCAAAAAGACTCCAGTGAGAGTCATTGCCAACAGTAAGAGAGCTGTTAAAATATAAACCAACGAGAAGGAAGAGACCTGTAAGATCTGTCCTCCTTTGAGTCAGTGCAGGACTGTTTCCAGATGCAGGGATAGCAGTGATTGCACAATGGGGCTGTTCTGCTCCCCAACATCAGTCTATCCCAGACTTTGGCATTGCCCCCTTTGGTGTCTCAGCCCAGGCATGTTGCACAGGCATATTTCTCTGCAGGAAAGGGAGAACACAGTTGTGTGCACCTGCTGATCCTCACTGTTAGCACTCTGCACTGCATGAAATTCTGCCATATAACAAGAGATTGTTCCTTCTTTCTATTATCATCACGCCTGTAAATAATTCCCCTATCTCCCCTCTTCAAATATTTGCCAGCTTGCAGAACCCCTCTCTTATCACCTTGTAATTAAACTACAGAGTTAGATTTTATAGTTCACTTCAGCATTCAGGGCCTCCAGTCCTGGTTGTTCTTTGCTGAACTCCCTCCACTTTGTCATCATCATACTTCATAAGCACATTTCTTAATCCACATACCTATAAGCTAAATAATGGAAAACAGAAAGGCTTGCACAAAAGAAAAAAAATAGTGGTAGCAGCAAAAGCAGGCATGCACCTTTTACTCAATTCGCAATTAAAAAGAAATTCTTAAGAAATGTGGTGTTTCTTTCACTCTCAACACAGATCTAGCAGCAGCAAAGTTACTTTGACAAGTCTAGCTCTTGCATTGGCATATCCCCTTTCATCTGGAAGTCTTCCACTGGATATTGGAGTTGGAGCTCAAACTTGACTTTCTGTTCTTAGTTTGACTTAATGACTTACATCTTCATTAAAAAAAAAAAAAAAAGGAAAATAAAGGGAAAAAAGCTATAGCTGACCATTGTTGAACTAAGTTAACTCATCAAAATCAATATTCATCCCAAATAGAATCCTGTGTTTCCTCAGGACAGAGACAGGTAATTTCAGCCCAGCTGATGGGATAGTACCTTAGATAAATGCATTTCTCTTTACCCTTCCTGACAGCACTGACTTGTGAAGAGGGGAGATGGCAAAAGACAGATATCAGAAAACCTTAATGCCATCAGATCTGAGGAAATACTTTTCATAGATCACGCAGCCTATGAAACACTTTCCCACAAAGTACTATAGAGTAGATAAAGAGTTTAAAAGAACCCTGGTAGAGATGGGCTGGTGAGCTACAAACTTGCAGTTTAGTAACTTAGACATTAAAAGTCAAGGAGTTGGAAGGAGATGATCCATTATGAGGAAGGTTAGAACGAAGTGATCTGCTAACCAGTAAAGACTAGGTAAAAAGTTATTCTGTGGACGGTTCCACAGAAGAACTTCACAACAGTCTGCTTGAGAGACTGGTTTCTGTCTCCCTCTTCATCACCTATTAACACCATGCATTACCATCGCTACCACTAGCCCCACATTAGGAGTATCACTCAGCAGGTATAAGATAACTTTCCCTGTCTTCCTATAATTTTAAGGCCAGGGACACTTTTAATCCAGTGTCAGTATGGGCCACCTGTGTCCACCTGAGCAGTAAATAGTAAGAGCTCTAAGCATGGCTACAAAACTATTCCAGTTTGGTCCCAAGACCTTAGGGATCCTATCGAATTCCCAAAGGCAAGGTAGCAGCTTACAAAGAGACAGAAAACCCACAACATTTCTGAAGCTGAGAAGAGTCATTGGCCACTGTTACACGGGCTTTCCCTGAGCCCTGTCCTTCCCCAGCTGGGTTCTTCCTCACCCAGCTAATGTGGGGACTGAGAGCGGTGTGGCCAAAGAGACTGGAGACAAAATCCACAATATATTTGACTTGTATAAACACATACTTTCTGCCTAATCTCTGTCAAGTCAGCTGAATTTTAGTGGTATGTAAGTGATTGAGCTCAGTCCTTGGGTGAAATTTAATTGGTTGTTTTATCAAGGAGGTCAGATCTGGTGCTCCTGTCTGACTCCAAATCTGTATCCGTATGTCTTTACGCAGCTCACATTTCATGCATGGAACAATATCAGGCTCCATTCTACTACAACTGATTGTGAATGACTGATACAGAGATGATTATGCTTCCAAATCATGACACTTTAAATTACCATTTTCGTTCATTCACGAGAACTAAATTCACAGAAAGATTGTCATCGTCTGACATATTTATCATTGTCAAGCTGAGCCTGCTATCTCTACATCGCAGGTTTCCTCTGTTGCTCCTAGGAATTTACACAATGGAGTCACGTCACGTGTCATGAAGCGTTTGCTAACCTAGCTGCAAATCAAAAGGACAACAAATAGCATGATTACTTGTCCTTAAAAGTAGCACATTTTTGTTGAGTTTAGAAAACCTATACTTTCACTTGACAGATTTGGGAGGCAGTTTAAATATCTGTTCTGCTCTGTTTTCTAGTATTGTTTGAATAGTCATTTTAATGATAGGCAGAGAATAATTTCCTCTGAAACCTACTGAAACATGGGATGTTGTATTGGTGCACATATTCTTATCTTTTTTTAAAAAAATAAGGCAGAAAAGAACTATCTACAGACCTCCTGCTAAGTCAGTTTGTTTCCTATGGCATATTGCTCTTGCATGTGGTTGAGTGTCTTTTTGGTGATAACATTATTATTTAGGGGAGTATTACTATTTAAGGCGCAAGTAACTCATGCTGTTGTACTAATTTGTGGGTGAATGCTGCGTATTTTTAGTATCCATTCAATCATATGTGCTGCGCTGTAATGTTTAAAAATGAATGTATGAAAAGCACGATAGAAAACCCATTAAAGTGAACAGAAAAACTCCTACTGTTTTTGTGCCTCCCTAATTTTACAAGGTGCCCATGATGTTAACATGAGAAGGAAGGAGAGAGACTCATAAGCTCATTTAAATGATTTCCTTATGTCAGTAACTTTGAACAGGTAGACCCCTGCATTAAGTTATGACCCCACTGACTGCTAGTCAGGTAGAACAGTCCACACAATGGAAAGACTGCCAGTGTCAAGGTCTTAAATATCATTGTCTTGCCATGTCTTGAGCATGTTATAGGTTTTTAAAACCCGGTGTTTTCTCGGTTCACTGTGTGCCCCTACTGCAGGAGATTCTGCTGTGGGTTTCACGACGCTGTTGACTGACATTTACAGAACTCCCAAAGGCTGCTGGAAAAAAAATACACTTTGCAGGTGTAAGGGCAACATTTATAATGACCACTTTTCAAAGCACGTTTGAAATGGTCTAATTTTAAAGTACATTTCTTCAAATCAGTACAGTTTACCCTTTCTTCTCTTTTGGGGTAGATTTGAAACAACCACACAGAAACCTGTTGGCAAATAGGTGGACTGGTAGCAAAGCTTGAGTCAGGCTGTTGGCACAACTCTGTTGTTCGCTGTTCAGAAAAATCTGTAGAGCTTTGTGCAAATGCCCGTGAAGAACAGTCAGGGGTCCATAACTGAGAGTCCCTCCTTCTGAGATGCAGAGCCACAAGGAGAAGGAGGCAGTGGCCTCTATGGCCACTTTCACAGCTTGAATGGATAAGTCCAAATGGTAAATCTCCTGGCCATGAGGAACTTGATTTGAAGCCCTGGGGAAGCTTTGTTGGTGGGAGGGATTAACAACAGGATTTAGGCTTCATTCTGTGGAAGTGATTTAATGAGAGTTGGTGCATCAAAACATTTACACGTCGGCCATTTCCAGTAGGTGTCGGTTCCATCCCCAAACACTCCAGTGTTCAGGGGCAGCCAGTTGACTCCCTCTGCTTCACTAGGAAAGTTCAGTTCTCCATGAAACATTTCACACCTGCATGCTCCTATTTTGGACACCCCAACTGTAATCAAACCCTTCTCTTCTCCCTCCCTCCCACTTCCACTTCCAAATCCCTGACAAAAGGTCTTGCAGATCTACATCTTCCCACTCAACAGCAGAAGGCCTGGAAATGCTTCTTAAATGCTGTTGAAATTGGTCAGTGGATTAATTTTTTTTTAGTTGTCACATTGAATGAGCGATAAACAGACTCCATAATAGTATACGTCTAAGAAAACTAGAGTAAAAATCCAAGGCCTATCACTAAACTCGAAAAAGGCCTTTCCAGTAACCCTTGCAAGTGTTGTTGGTTTAACTGCAGTTATCCTTTTTCCATGGCATTAAACAAACAGTCATAGCAAAAGAATTTAATAATTTAAGAATAAGAGGAGGCCAAAAAGCAACCAAATTATACAAAATTTATAATGAACAAGGAAATTGAGTGCTGAGAATGTGTATTTTTAACTTCAGCAGTGCTGTTAGATGATGGTTTTTAATTTTAAGACACTCTTTTCAAACTTCCTTTGGAACAGAAGAGAGGTATACCACTATAGCAAAACCTTTTTTTTTTTTTTTTTAAGAAAATACACTGAGAAGGGGGCTGGGGGAATCTCATCTTTATCAAGAGATTATAATTTCAAATTAAGTCTGCATTGTGTGTTACTATAGAAACTCCCGTTTTGTGGCATGTTTGTGGGGAAGAAGTCAAAAGTTTCGTTTTAATGAAGGCAGATCACACATTAGCTTCCTCAGTAAAGCAAAATAAAATAGAATTTTCTATCAGAAATTGAATAATTACCCAAAATGAGGTGAGCTAATTAAGGTCATGGGGAAGGGATATTAAATCCTGAAGTGGCAATATGTCATGTTCATTTTTCAACACTAGTCCCCGCCTTACAGATTATGTATTAGATACTGCAGGAGTCTGATGGATTGAGAGGCTTGTTGCCATGGCAATATTTGCTGCTTTGCTGGTATTCCCTACAGAAAGTAAAGGATTTTTTTTTCTACTTGGTTAGACAAATTGGCTATATATAGCAAGAGATGTTGGAGAACTGAAACAGCAGAATCTGGTGGGGGGAGGCTGCGGGAAGGACTGACATTTATAAGCCTTAAGGAATCACAATAGACCACATATCAGTGAGGAGTGAGGGGGGCTGCTCACTCCCTTCTTCCCTCCCTGCTTCCCTCCCTGAAAGAGGGAAAAAGAGAAAGGGAGAGGGGTGGACAGAGAGAGAACGAAGGAAGGAAGGAAGGAAGGAAGGAAGGAAGGAAGGAAGGAAGGAAGGGAAGGGAGGGAGGGAGGGAAGGAGAGAAGGAGGGAGGGAGGAGGAAGGCAGGCAAGAGGGAAGGGAGAGAGGGAGGGAGGCAGGCAAGAGGGAGGGAAGGGAAGGAGGAAGTAAGGAGGGAAGGAAGGAAGGGAGGAAAGAAGGAAGGAAGGAAGGAAGGAAGGGAACAAAGGATTAAGGCAGTCAAGAGGGAGGGGAGGGAAGGAGGAAGGAAGGCAGGCAAGAGGGAGGGAGGAAGGACAGAAGGCAGGCAAGAGTAAGGAAGGAAGAAAGAAAGGAAGGAGGAAGAGAAGGAAGGAAGGCAGGCAGGAGGGAGGGAAGGAAGGAAGGGAGGAAGGAAGGAAGAAAGGGAGGGAAAGATGCTTATATCATACAATCATAGTATATCTTGTTTTTAGGGGCAGAGAGGCCAGCAAAGGAGAACAGGTAGTGTTGCCTAAGAGAAAGCTACAGCTGCTGTTGGTTTACTATGCTTGAGGTGGTTTATAGCTTCAGGGAGAGCTAAGAAGTAAAAATCTCTAAAATGGAAAAAAAAAAAAAAAACAACGGAATTGCTTACCACTGAAATTGTCAGTCTAAATCACAATTTGAACTCCAAATATAAGACGCCTTCTTCTGTTCTTTTTTTTTTTTTAAATCTTTGCTCACAGCATTTTTAAAGCAAGGTGTTGATACCATTTCCATCCTCCTCTTAGCACAGTGAAAGCAAATGTGCTTCAGTCAGATGCTAGGGAGTACTGTCTCTTATGTATAGTTCAGTCTGTTGCTTGGAGGTGTGGGAAGAGTGTGACAATGTGCTTTCATTTTAATATTAGCCCATCTCAGCCAAGTATCTATGGATTACTGCAGAGGAAAAAAAAAAGACTGTTTTGTTTCTTCCTCTTTTCCACTCCTGTCCCTTTTATACGCAGAAATGCACCAAGCAATCTATAGTATTTTCCCTGAGGCTTAGAAAGACACTACTCCAATAAGACTGACCAGGCAGCTCTGACTGTCCTCAGTGGTAATTCACTTGCTGTACCTCTATCCACTGTTTCTTTCTCCTTTTCATGCCAGTCATCCACGACATTTTTTAATTTTTAGAGTATCAGACAAATACACTGACCTGTACAAAAGACAATCTGTGGCAAATCATTAATACAGCTCTTGCACCAGATTGTTCACACTTAGAAGAAAGAAGAGCACAATGAGGATTATGTACTTCAGTGACCATGACTGACTTGCAATTTCATGACTATGGGACATCCTGACGAAACGCACTTTTAAAGGACACAAAGGTGAATAGACAGAGGAGAGAAGAGCAGGTCTGTAACTAGGATCTGATTTCTTGTGCTTTCTGAAAGGTAGAAGAAGCTTCAATTTAATAATAGAAAGAAAAAGTGCTAGCAGAGAGAGAGAAAAATCTGGGAACACAATTGCAACAGTGAACATCGGAGGGGGGGTGTGAGAGTATATGTGTGCAGAGGGGAGGAAAGGGAAATAGCACCAGATTTACAGACTGTTTCAGTCTATGTATATTATACATAGTGTGTATCACAGCAGTTTTAGTGATGTGATTAGGTAGAAAAGACATACAAAATCATTATAAAAACACTTAACCAAGTAGTGAAGAAGTGAGGGAAAACCGGGGGAATTAAAGATGATACTGAAATGATGAAATGCTATGGAGACAGAAATAATAGAACCCTCTGTTCACACCAATAACTAGAACTGGGAATGAAGACAAGAGAGGTTTTTTGGAAGGGAGAAGGAGAGTAAAAATCCTTTCTTAGACTTATTAACATTCAGCTTCAGATAGACCTTAAAAAAATTAAACTAGAAATCAGAGAATTAATTACAGTTCAATAGAAACAGAGAAAAGTTGGGAGAGGGGGAGAGAAAGGAGAGAATCTTAATATCCTGTTTTCACCCCTATAACCTCATAAAATCCACACCTCTTTGAAAGTACAGGTTCTAGAATACAAGTCCTCACATAACTCACAGTTCAAAACCACCATGCAGAGGGATGGGGGACAATGAACAGGGATCAGAAGTAGAGAGACTATTGGGACAGAGGGATCAGGCTAATGGGAGTGGGGCTAAGTGAGCAATGATGGCAGGGATGGAGGTAAGCTTTCACTCCTATCCCCAGAAGTATATAAACCACTGTATATAAACCACACAGTTGTTGAATCAGAGATTGCTGGGGAAGGAGGAGTTGCCTTTGGGTTTTTGGTTGGTTTTGGTTTGTTTGGGGTGTTTTGTTTTGGTTTGGTTTGTTTTTCTGAGGGGAAGGCTGTTTCTTTACCAATAACTCACACAAAATAAATGAAAAAATGCAGCATGTCATGGAAGAAGGCATAGTAGAATCATAAGGAATGAATGAGAGTTTGTAAAAAAGGGAAGAAAATTAAAGGAGCTCAAAAATGGCTGAGACCCAAGGAGAAAGAGCAAGGGACCTGAGAGTCAGAAAGAGAAGAGTACAGAAAACTCATTACAGATCTACAAAAGCATAGAAGGGATTGATGAACTCTTTTACTAGAACAAATAAATGAAAGATGCTATTAGCAAACTGAGCAGGAGCACTTTCAGAGGAGTAGTTTTATAGGTGTGACAGAAGAAGACAGAGAATTAAGGTGTCTGAGGTAGACTGTGTCCCTTTGGAAATCCTTAACCACAGCGTGTCTTTCCATGACCAACACTTAGCATTTCAGAAGTATTAACTACCTAATCATCATTATGTTGCTGAGACTTACCACTGGGTACAAAACCACGTGTCCCACAAAACCAAACTGTCCCATTCCTGACATCTGGCTGTGAAGCCAATGGGACACTGTGCTTAAGTAAATGCCAGCTGTACACCTGTATCTACAAGAAGTTTGATTTGCTTAGGCACAAACAGTGAGGATCTTAAATTTCCACACAGGGCTGTAGGTTACCCTGCCAAGATTTTCAATAGAAAAATGTAAAAAAAATTGACCAGAACAAAGATCTGGATGGGATATGTAGTATCAGGCATTCCCAAGGTGGCAACAGAACAACAGATGTGGTGTTTCAGCTTTTGTCTCCCACCAGCAGTGGGGAAGCTATTAGAGAAGCGTCTGTTATTGATTCACACTGCTTAGAATCCATTTATACTGGCTGGTTTTGGAGCCATTATAATTTACAGTCTGTCACGTAAATTGTTTTTGGTCTTTGAAATATTGATCTATTAGATAGACATGCCATGCATGCACACTGAACACATGGACTCAAAATCCTTAGGGATTTTGCTTTTTAAACAACAGATTATTGCCCACGTTCACTAACTACTTCTACAAACAGCTCAGTAATTTCAGGCTTTAATATCCTCCTCAACTCTCTTCCCACATAACTAGAAGTAATATGTGATGTGCTAGGGATTAAAGACCTGACTTTTTTTCATTTAAAATAAAGTAATTTTCATGTGCACAAAGTATTTCTTAAATATCTTAAATGGATATATATACACACACATATATGCACAGATTTGTGTGTATATAAATGTATATGTATCTTACACAACCTTTGATTAGATTGGAGGAGGTGGTGATGGACTCACTTCTTGGGTGAGAATTTGTTTTGGCTTTAAACCTTATGCTGCCAGTAACATAAAAGAGAAACTATGTACAGCTGATCTGTAAATGACAGTGACGTATGAGAGTAGCAGGGAAAAGGCAGTTGAGTCTATACATATTCTGTGCCCATCAGTCTGCAGTGAAAGGCTTGAAGCAGCTGTGGTTTCAGAGCACCCTCAAGCTCAGAAATGCCAGTACTAACATGCCCAGGTCACACCACTTGCACACACATTTCCTCCTGGGTTGTCCCGTGGGACTTTCGACATGGTGTCCAAGTACTTTGCAGACAATAAAGGAAGTTATTTCTGCCTCCACCTTGCAGTCAGAAACGGAGATGGGAGCTCAGGCCAAAGGTCACTAGAGGAACCAGAGACAAGGGCTACAACTAATGATGTCTCGAGCCCCAGTCCATTTGCATCCCAGTAGGCCTTCTGCCAAAGGTGCTAAGCCTTGGCAATGTCAGGTGCAAAGGTTTGGTAACCAAGATTAAAACCAGAATCTCCAGGTCTCAGCTGAGCACCCAGGAAATGAAGAGTGTATGGTTCTAATGACAGCCAACCACAACTTTAATTAAGTATTTCTGTAATTCTGTCCTTCAAAAAGGACAACTAAAAGAGAGCTAGGGACCAAGAATTAAACAGCCATTTAATTACAAGGTCATTATTCATACGCCTGTGAATTTTATGAGTGAAAGAGAAATTAGATGTACAACCAGCCACCTTTTTCACTGCATATCCCTGATTCACACACTAAACATCACTCCTTCTGCAGATGGAGATTTCCCAAAGAAAAAGCAAAACACAATTAGAGACCATGTTATAAGTACTCACATCCTAATTCTGCTAACATTGTGGCTTTAAAAAGATCTTTTAATACAGTTATTTTTGCATACCAGCTCTTCTTTTTAAAAGGAAGAGGAAGCTACCTGTCATCATACAATGATGGGATACATGTGTATGTTCCATCAGCAGTAGATTAAAATACAGATCCCACACTAGTGCAGCAGACTCCCTCCCCCATCCCGTGGCACAGAAATAACTGCTTAAGTGGCAGAAGGCAGCTCTCATCCTGCTTGAAACAAGCACTAGAGAACTAAAGTACACTGAAATAGCAGTAGGTGTGTTGTTACCTGTGCACCAGTAGTTGTGCTATGCAATCAGGATACTCAAGAGGGAAGAGGCACAGTTTGCTCTGAAATGCAGTGCCAGTGGGTTTGATGGGCAGAGATGCTGCTCAACCCGTGATCTGATTCTGCTGCCAGCTCTGTCCTATCCCATGAAAGACAAGGCCTGTCTTTCATTAATGAAGAGCCCTTGCTGATAAACAACTTCTAATGCCAGACCCCTGAAGAATGCAATTCCTTCTTGGCCCAATGGTTTCTGGCAGAAGAAAGCATGGTAGTCATGACCAGACATCCCCACTGTATCCGTTTCTCATCAGACTGTTCAGCCTCTGTTGAGGTGAGGTGAAGGAGCAATGTACGCAGTGCTATAAACCACTGATGGATTTGGACAAATCCTGCCTTTTTGTATGGCATAAACCATAGGCAGAAAGTGGCAACCAGAAGTCAGTTACTGAGACAATGCTAGGGAGATTAACATCAGGCCAGAACAAGGCACTTCTAGCCTCCAGTCAAACATAAATGTCTTTGCAAAAAAATTGCAGGTAGTATAACTTTTCAAAGAAATACCCCCACCCAAAAAAGGGGGGGGGAAGAAAGAAAGGAAGGAAGCAATAGAGAAAAATAGAGAGCAAAAATAGAGAGCATTAAGCTACCTTAGCATGACAGACACCTGTACCTGCTGTAGGGGTGGAGAAGGATGTCGGAGCCCTCTGCACTTTCTACGGTGGCAGATGTTCACTGCACTACACTCATATTCAGAGAAGATCCAGGTTCTCCTCTTTCATTTATTTGGTAAAATTTCTGGGCTACTTCTGCCCATTAGTCCTATAAGAATAAAGAAACTAGTCTTCATAAACTGAAATAAATCTACATGGCAAGTGGTTGTTGTTAAAATGCCTGTTGGAGTTTTAACATCAAAGAAAGGTGAACTAGCAAAGTCATCTGAAAGAATCACTGGGAATATGTTCTCACAGACACAGTGGAGAAGCACTTTAATTTTTCATCTCTCAGTGCCTACAAGACAGATAATACATCACTCGGTCCTCACACCAAGGGGAGCAACACCAGTTACAACCATGTGTGACAACAAGCACGAGCACAACACCTGAGATAATCACGTATAGGAAAGGGACGTGATTTATCAAGCATTTCATATTCACTTCCAAAAAACCTAACAGCAGTAAACGAGTTTACTATTTCATTGAGAGAAGCAGACATAAATTTCCTCAGATCAGCTAAACCAGTTTCAAGATGAGCTGAGGATCTGCCCTCTACATGGGTTCTCCCAAGGGTGGTGCAGCAGAAAGCCCCTGCCTTTAGAATTACAAGGTCTCAGTGCTGCTCATTCCCACAGTGTTCATGGTAAAACCCAGCAACTATTCAAAGATTATAACTTCGTACTGTGTTTCCATCTAAAAATCCAGCATATTGATATGTTTTTATCTCAGACTTGAATTAATGGAGCAGACTTCCCTATATATTGTGAAGAGAGCAATAAGAATTTCATCTTAAAATGATCTTGAAATATGGTCATATGATGGACTAAGAAAACTACCTGTTTGGAAGCTGGATTTCAATGTAAGGAAAGTCTGTTTAACAAAGCCAATAGATCTGGAGTCACTGCAAGCACACATACACATACATGTTTTAAAATAAAAAGGAATCAATTAGTTCTTCCATAGTATAAATTCATACAAAGCAAAATCTTTATTTTTTGTAGTTTCCCCAAAAAAATTGAAAGTATTTAAATGGATTACAGTCCTTTAGCACCATCTTGAGAATAAAGTGACATGGTGTTCTTTTACTGCAGCAGTCATGTCATCTATAGTAGTGTAGAAGACTGATGGGGTAACTCCTTGTTCTTCCTGTAATCATTACTTCACATTATTTTATATTCACTTCACTAAATGCATCCCAAGAGCAGAAACGTATGTCACCAAAGATTACTATTTGTTACTAGCTTTATTATATAAGCAATACAGTTCAGAACATGATAGAAAGCTCTGCAGCTACATTGGCAACACCCTAATGAATTGCCATTTTAAGATATATTCTAGATAGTTTTGATGGGAGACAGTACAGGAAAGTTATCATTCAAGTTTTTAAAAGTGATAAATATTATGAAGACTGTAAAAACATGACAAGTAGAAATTGCTACTCTGTATAGTGTGCAATTATTTATTCCAGCTTTACGATATAAATAAAATGCTCTATGAAAAATCCCTCTCAAATATTCTTTTAAAGCCTTTTCCTATAAATAGCTAGTAAAAGCATTCATTTCCATTCCCTTAAGGCATTAGGAACAAAAGGTCACCAAAAAGGAACTAAACAGTTAAAAGGAAAATTGATACAAATCTTTTTATCTCCAAAGTGCATCAAGACTGAATCTTAAGCAGTGCTTGCGACAACCTAGAGTCACATTCATGTGGCACACACATAGGTGTGTACACAGGCAGGTACACACACACACACAAGACAAATTTTCTAAATATTCACGTTCATTACTCCATATATCTGAGGTTGCTAGAGACATGGCATTACAAAAATTAATAATGTATTAGCTGAAATTTATTTAATGCATATTTCAGCAAAGTTGTATAGGCAGTACTTCAAAACACTGCTATCTGAGAGATTTTAAACTTCGGTTCTGATTTAGTGCTTATGCAAATGCAAATGCAATGGATAAAGCCAGGAGCAGATGAGAAAGATGCCTTGCAAGCTTCCCCTGACAAATTTGCCAGTACACCTCATCCTCATGCTCCCATATCCCGCCTGCTCCTTCAGGTCCTGGTTCTCTCAAACACATGGTAAAGAGCAGTCGATTATTCCAGCTTCGCATCTATGCAGGTCCACTTGCAAGCTCCCCTGCAAGATTCATTTCAGCATTTACATATTGTCATTATTTCCCAGTAGTGCAAGCAGAATATAAGCAGCACGGTGGCGGGCACAGTTTGTGGTTCTTGGAGCCAACAGCTGTAAATGTGAGAACCACCAAGGAGCTTTGTCTTGTCTCAGTGTGCGTTCATAGGAAGTTATGTGCCCATATTCTTTGCTCAGCCTAAAAAGCCCATCATGATACTTTATGGAGACAAACAAGGTGAAAAAGAGTCTTCCTTCCCGTCACGCCTCCCTGCCTCGTTCTACTTCCAGGGTAGCATTACTCATATCACAGGGTAGCTGGGAAGTATGACACTGATGCCCTAACAACTGATATTCCTAAGGAAAAACAAGTCCTCTTTGATAGCTTTCCATCTGTCTGTGTTCCCTCACTGGCTTCTGCACCAAGGAAGCCCACAGAGTTATATTATGTGCCCACACTGTTTTCTAAGGACAAGTGCAGAAATTACAGTTGGCTTATGATGCATTTTGCCCTCAGCTGGGAACACACAAACTGAATCATCACCTTTTTCCTCTTTCAGTGCTTTCCACACAGGAGGTGGTCACATCTCCCATCACCACTCAGAACTTGGCACGAATGTCTCAGCCTCTGCAGAGAGCCACCGCTCTCCTGGGTCTTGTCCTTGGTTCACTTGCTGAGAGCTCCCTACCATACCACAGGCAAGACTGGAGGTGAAAGGGCCAGGAGAATACTCTATTCCTCATCACAAGGATATCAGGTTTTCCAAAGAAAACAGAAGATTCTGGTGACAGCGCTGTTGACGTCAGTAGTAAGCAAAAACCTAGAGTTCTTCCAAAAAAACCTGCCTGAAAATAAATCCCAGACAAAACTGAAAAATAAGCATTCACTTCAGCTAAAGTTACATAGCAGATAAAAGGTGCTTCTTAAATCAAAGGTTCTTCAGTAGCTGTTGCAAGGTCTATAAATAAAGAGCTACAGGTCTATCAAAAGCCTGTTTGGTCCCACTCTTCCCATAGGGATCTTGATTTCAGAACTCACTGCTACGAAGGCATGAGCAGGTTTCTGGTGCTAGCAGTGGCAGTCACTGATGCTGAAGTCAGTGCAACAACGTGTCAGAATCTGTGATACTTTATATTCCAAGGTCAGAGCTATAATCTAAGAATTAATTAACAGACAGAAAATAAAATTATGTATAAATACAAAAAAATCATAGCACATTCTCATTTGAATGGTTCCCTTGGATCCAGTATCCCTCAGTAGAGCTACGTGTCATATGCCTAGGTCTAGAAGGCCAAAATTTCCCCTGCAAGGCAAAAACACCGTGCCTCCAACACTGTGCTACCTACAATACTGACAACTATTTGGAGCAGTGATCCTTCTTGGGTGCAACAGAGG